>NW_006787464.1:4746114-4767590 GCF_000442215.2 Lipotes vexillifer
TTCTTTTTTTTTTCTAGAAACATACAGCCCACCAAAACTGAATCAAGTTGCCTTTCTATTATAATCCCTCATTTTCCAGCCATGTGGAATTTGGATGGGACTGGTCTCATCACAGCTCCAAAGTGGATCCTGATTGAATTAAACTAATTAGTGAATTCCATCCCTTTGGCTACAGTTATTGATTCCGGGATGTCATATGACCCACACAAAAACAACCAGGACACAATTCCTGAGCTTTGATTTGAGCCATGAGAAAATTTGAATTCCTATTTTTGTAGCGTCAAGAGCCTTTTGAGGATGAAGAAGGAAGGACTTTCATAGGAACCTGACCAACGTTGAAAATGCAGAGCTATGAAATGATGAGAAAGACCTGTGTCTCAGGAATATTGTTTGAGTCCTGAGTCACCCCTAATCTAGGAGTAGGAACCAATTTTCTTATTGCTTAAGGAGTCTGAGTTGGTTTTTCTGTTCCTTACAACATGAATCCTACCTGATTCTCCAGGAAAGGCAAAAAGAAATCTCATATGTTATTACTTTATAGATAGTTATGAGGCAGGAGATAGATGGGCTCCAGGCCAGACATTTACAACTAGCCTCCTGTTCATATTTCTTGAGGCAGGGGATAGATGGGCTCCAGGTTAAACATTTACAGCCAGTCTCCTGTTTATACTTCAAGATAGAGATACAACAGGGACAGGGTAAATAGCTGAACTTGGTCTCCTGTGGACACTTTAAGATAACAGTAATGGCAGGGGCAGAGATGGGCTAAGCACTGCTTTGGTAAAAGATCAAGAGGTCACATATTTCTCATGCTTGGGGTCAGGGAGACCTCGACTGCACGTGCACAGAAAGGCTCTTCAGGGGGTCAAAAGGGAGGGGACGCCAGACCATAATAAGTTGTGGTAACTTCCTCAAAGGCCCTTGCACTGAAATCCATCTTGGCTAAAGGATGTGCACACACATAAGTGAGGGCCCTGAGGCAAACCAGCCATGGGGTCAAAGCAAGAAGATTGGTCAGAGGAAAACAAAAACCCAGAAGTCTGCCCCCTTATAAATGATTTAAACTCCCCAAAGGTGCTGCTTCTCTTTCAGCTCGCCCATGCCTCTGTTGGCATGTCCTCTGCTTTTCTAATAAACACCCAACTTTCCTCTTTACCTACTGTCTCCTTGTCAAAAAACACTTTTTCAAGGCAGACAAGAACTGGGACCCAGACTTTGTCTGCTGGCCCTACTGGTCTAGTGGTTGAGATATGGCGCTCTCACTGCCATGACCAGGATTCGATCCCGGTTGTCTCTCCAAAATCAGTCATCGAATCTCCTAGTAAGGCCAAAACAACCAGTTTTTTGTTGTTGTTGTTGTTTATCATGGAAACAGATTGCTGTTTCTTGAGTTGGGCAGGTAATGAAGTGATTGGCTTTCATTTAAGGGTCACATTAGGAAAAATATATTTCTTTTAACTCTAGAGTAACACTGTGCTGTTAGATGCTCAAAATGTGCAAGGCAAGTGGAAACTGGGTTAATCCCAGGAAACAGCAGTTTTTTGTGCTTGCTCTAGGACATTTGCTCACTGAGTAGATGTTAGGTAACATCACTGTCTTAGTCAGCTCGGGCTGCTATAACAAGAATACCATAGACTGGGTGGCTTGAGCAACAAACATTTATTTCTCACAGTTCTGGAGACTGAGAAGTCTGAGATCAGGGTGATGGCATGGTCAGGTTCTAGTTCCAGCCTTCTTCCTGGTTTCCACATGATGAAGAGAGAGGACTCAGGACTCTTTATCCCCTTATAAGGCCTTCAATTCCACTATGGGGGCTCCACCCCCATGATCTCATCCAAACATAATTACCTACCAAAGTCCCCCACCTCCAAATATAATCACATTGGGGATTAAGACTTCAACATATGGATTTGGGAAGGAGACAAACATTCAGTCCACAGCAATCACCCAAACTATTTAAAATCCTTCCCCACGGCAACTCCGCCAAGTACTTGTACTTGAAATCACATAAGAAAAAGAAATATATCCAGAATATGACTCCACAGAATTATCTAATTTTATCTTCACAGCATTACTTTAAGGAAGAAATCAGTATTTCAATATTCTGCATATGAGGGCATTGAGACTCAAGGAAATTTAGAGTTTTCTTTCAGCGTTGTAAAGATGGTAACTAAAGCCAGGATTTACAGCCAAGCCTGTCAGACACAAGCTACATGATTCAGGAGATCAATAAACTCTTTTTTGATTAATTGAAAATCTTATTAGATTTCAATTTAATGAAAGTTATAAATATGGTGGCAAATTGCTACCTCTCAGGAATCAATGAGCCTGTTTAAAAATGTGGTATTTAGAAGTCTTGGCCTATCCCCTTAACTGAGTTTTTTTCGAACTGAACTTCAGTTTTAGAATCATGGCAGTCTCTAAATTACAGAATACATGGGGATCATGTAGTGGCATGCCCCTCGAGTAGTTCTTTATGGCTAAAGAATGATAATTTCTTTTGAAGCAAAGAAGTCACACAGTGCAATACAGCAGAAAATAGTTATTGGAATTAAGGAAATAATAGGTATTCTTTGAATTCTTCAAATTTGTATCACTTTGATAGAGCCCATAGAGTTGAGTTTATGTTGCATTTAAGTGAATCCAGTAAAGAAGGATGAAATATCACTTGTTTTTATAAGTCAAAAGGGAAACTACTTGGCAAAAATTACAATTCAATGCCCTAGTTTTTGACAGCCTATTGGGGAAAATGTCATACTGCAATGCCAGGGAAATTGCCAATTTCCCACAAAGGAAAGCATTTTTTTTGTAACTAAGGAAGTTTAGTGTGCTGTAGGATATGAAGACTTGAAAGCACTTGAATCGTCTCTAGAAATGGCTGAGCTGTGCTTACCCCTCTCTGTGTACACATCAATCAAACACAGTTTTTGTCAAAGTTGCTTTACTTTGCTCCCTAACTTATCATGACTTCTGCTGAGATTTGGTTATGGGGATGGGGCTTGGAAATAAAATAGCAACAGCAGTTTTAGAGGTTTTCTTCCTTTTCATTTTTCAATATATTGATTAAAATAAATTAAGCTTCAGCTAATTTATCAACCCTTATAATGAATTCATCAGGCCTCTGAAAACATAGGGAAGCACAAAATTGTTGTTACCTGTTTGTATTAAACTTTGGCATTTAGTATTCCATGGTTTATCGTGGCAACCATTCTTTGTATTACCCTTCTTTTTTAGTGTTGGGAAGAAGGAACCAGGAAGAAAAGCAATTAACTTACAGTTTCCTGAATTGTGTTAATACAGATAGTCCTTGTACAGTCTTTAGATTTTGTTTTCACTGAAAAGATAAGAAATAGTAACTCATTTAAGGCAGAGTGTCTTGACCCACATACATCTGAATTTTGGCCTGTAATTTTCTTTAAAGTAACAAGAATTAAGAAGCATTTTGAGGGCAGCTATTTATGCATATGTTGAAGTAATCTTCAGTGGTTTTTGTTCTTTTTTTAAAAAATTTGTTTATGTCATCATCATCCCAAAGTGGGAGGACAGGTTTTATAATTCACATCTCCTAACCCCCAGTGTGATGTCTGCCTCATTACACTGCATTGTCCCTGGGGTAGGGAATAGTTTTGTTGCCCAAAGAAATATACAGACTAAAATATATGAAAAAAACTGTCTTGTAATTTAAAAGTAAGGATTCACATACGGTTGAATAACTCAACACTATGAACGGTTTTCTAAAAGAAAAAATAAGTAAAAGACAGCACTTGAATTCAGGAAATTTTACTTTAAAGGATAAACTCCATAAAATGCATCTGACATCCTCCTTCATCTAACTGCTTCCTACTTTTCTAGCTCATTTCCTGTCATTCACCATCTTACACTGTGTATTCCAACAACACTAAACTGCTTGAATTTCCTAGATACATCATGCTGGAAGTAAAAAAGAAACAGGTGGTTTATCAGAGACTAGGATTTGGGATTGTCCTACAAAAGCTAGAACCATGGTATGGGCTGCCAGGTGGGAGCTGATGATAGGCTGCTCCTTGGGAGTTGAACCAGAGAAAGCACAGCTGCTGCTGGAAATGCCGTCATGCAGAGTGAGAAGTATATAAATCTCTTGCCTTCTCCTCTATTCTTGCCCTTGCCCACCAGTGACTTCCATTGCCCACACCAACCAGATGTCAGTTGCCAAGGGGAGGCTGGGAAAGTTAGTTCCCTGAGATGCAAAGCAGATCAGGGAGGAGGTAGGGAATGGATCTTAGAGCAAACATGCAAATGAAATTTACAACCTGTCTTAAGTTGAGTTTACCCAGAAGTACTATAAAATGAGGACTGCATTCAAGCAGTTTCTTTGGGATGTGAATCCAGGATATAAAACAGAAGTGGAAAAATGATGTGTGGGAGGTAAGGAAGCTGATACAAAGAAAATTAATAAGCAAGTTATCACTGTGGGAAGCTGGGGCTCAATCATGTTGGGAATCTCTGAGAAATTGCGTAGAAAATGCCTCAGAATCCCACCTGAGGGATGAGGAAGCTGGGATATGTATGCAACCACTCTCTTCCCTCATTGCTTGAGAACTGCTCTTGCGAGGGAATAGGCCATTATCTTGGTTGTACTTCCAGCCTTCCCTGAGCATGGGGTGAACATTCTCAAAGAAAGATGATCAGGGAATATCCAGAGGCAGAAAAATCACAAGTGCTTGCAGTAAGAACCTGTCAGCAGATAAAGGAATGATGAGGGTCAAGTGGCAATGAGAGCACCTGCTACACGCTCAGGACTGAATTAGGTGCTTCCTTTCTGTGTGTCTTTTGTACTTTCTTCATATGTCTGTCATTGTGTTTATTACATAGCTGTTTCTAATCTCTTCTTTTCTTCCTTAAACCAGAGCTATTTCTTATTCTTTATCTAGTCTCCACCAATCAGCCACAGAACTCCTTATGTATATAAAATATTAAATTGATGTTTTGAATCCTGTCAGACCTAACTCTTCCCTATTTCTAACAAATAATATGAAATATCCCATTTAATGTCCTGAAATTTAAATAATAAAGCCTATTTACACACATTTTTAAAAAATATCAATATTATACCCTAACTCTAATAAAAAGAAAAAAGTCAGAAGAAACCAATTTATCATAAAATAGCATGTGTATCATTAGTAAAGGATAAGGTATGAATACACTAGAAGGCATAATAAGTGGTTAGACACTTGCATTTACTTATGAAAACTACATGAAAAACAGAAACTTTTGAATATTATTTACATTTTTATCTTTGTTAGTTGAAATATAAGCTAATATATAGACTCAGTGTATATATACATAGACATAGTGTGGATGCAGCAACTAAAAGTGCAGAATGACACGGAAGTGTTGTATGGAAACTTAAATTTCATAAGATTATTTCAATTTATGATGTGCTTTTCCAAAAACGTGAACAAGTCTTGATAGATTTACTAAGAAAGTACTTTTTGCTGATTAGCATAATGGCATTTCTGAAAAATTCTGTGTAGTTAAAACAGAGAAAATGTGTATGTATATGTGTGTTTGTATTTTCGTGCAAAATAGAGTTAGGACATAAGCTCAGATATTATATAGAGACTATTCATCTACATGAATCTCCCACAGGATATTTGATAGTTGCCGGATGTGAGTTAATTATCTAATGTGCAGGACAGGCCTGTGCATTGAAGTATATATAGCATCCCTGGTCATTCCTATATGCTAAATTCTAAGGGGTCCCCTAATTATTATGACAATGAAAAAATACTCTCAAATTTCTAAAACACCCCTTTGAAAGTGAGACTTGCCCTTTGAGAACTACTTTGTTAAATGTTTGTTGAATGCATCTGCTTCTCAAGTAGATAGGCCCCAAATAGTGGATTAGTTATGGATGGGTGAATAGGAAGTTGAAATTACCTAGGAATATAAAAAGTAGAAATTCATCAACATATCAAAATCACTTTCTGAGTATAAAGATGATTGATGGCTGTTTGGAAATATATATTTTAAAATGTTGGTACTTATTCGTATGTTTAAAACTGTCCTCCAGAAGAAAATATAATGAACTTGGCCTTTCAGCACAGCATTTTAATAATGGCTTGGGAGAAGATACAGGAGCCCTGTTTATCAGATTTGGAGATAACACAAAGTTGGAAAACATAGTTAATGTGATGGGTGATACCCATGGTAAAACAATGAGTTAAAACAAATACAATGATATTCATACTCTGGTCCCAGAATATGATTGCATTAATACGAAACAGAGGCATAGGCTCTCTTATACACATCAGCTCATTACTATCTTAATAAGTAGAGAGACACTGGTTTCACCTGTTTCCATGTGACCTTTAACTACAACAAATGTCTAATATTTAACACAGACAAGGTTATAATCCCACTATACTAGACTTGTTTATGGTAATATGTTTAAGTCTGAGTCGTGCCCTTTAAGAGGAGCATTGACCAACCTAAAAACTTAAAAAAAAAAAAATAATGCAAGATCTGAAAACTCCTCCATTTGAAGAATGATGAACAGAATTGGGGATATTCAGAGTGGAAATGAAAATATTTAGGGGAGACATGGTTTACACATGAGTGAATTAAGACTCAGAGGTTAAGTAATTTGTGTAAGGTAATAAAACTAATACATTTAATTTATCAAACATGCATTGCTAAGTGATGGACTATGGATCATTTGCAGTGTTCATAATAAGCACATGTACTGGCAATATAAACAGCGCCCAAATTTTAGTAGCTTACTAATTCAGTGACTTAAAGTTTATTTACACACAGCTAAATTGTCCCATCTTTGATCTTTTTAAGTGATTTTCTTTCCTACATGGGGTGATTCTAGAACTCAGCCTTCCTCCATTTTGTCGTTGCTCTTTCCTCTAAGTTCTCAGCATCCTCCACATTTAGTCAGCCAATAGGAAAAAGGGAGCATGTGTGGTAGCACAACTGCTTCTTAAAAACGTGGAATCAAGGGAGGAGGAAGAGAGCAAGGACTCAGGAGGAAGCTGAGAAACATAGGCCTGAATTAGGCAGTTGTCTCCCAAATATTGCTGGCTATGGAAAGAGAGAATGAATTTGTTGGAGGAGCCACTAACATTTTCAGCTACCATCAGCAAAATAAACTTTTCCACTTATTTTACAATTGAGGACACCAAAGCTTATAAATATTTAAGAACCTTTCCCAAGGTCTCATAGCTTTTAAGTGGGTACTGAATTTTTTGTCTAATTTTAAAGTCTAGGTTTGTCTTTACACTATTCTAAACCATCTCTAGTGAGAGATAGACCTTCCTATTACTACATTTTGCTTTCTTCCCCAAATGAGTTCAATTTTCCTATTTTTACTTACTTTTTTGATCAGCCAATGGGATCTTGACTAGTTCTAACTTTTCTTGAATCGAGTGTTACATCCCGTTTCTAGACAAATTATTGTTAGTCACCCAGACGCATGCCACCAATAATCTTTCTTCTGGGAGTGGTTAAAACAGATACATCCAAAACATACACACACACACACACACACACACACACACAATCACAGTCACTCATACACTCATACTGACACACACACTCACACTCACATATACACGCACAAGCTCCTTCTCTGACCTTTTCTAACTCATACATTTTTCTCCTTTGGGGGATTAAACTACTCCTGGCTCCCGTTTGCTGGTATTTAAATAAAGTCTGCATAAAATACTGAAGTCATTTTCTTCCTGGCTTTGCTCAATCTCCATAGCAACCTGCTTAGCAACAGACTTCTTTAAAAAGTAATCTCAAAAAAGCTGCACAGGACCCTATTTCTTACAATTGTACTAAAAATTGGAAAAAAATTAAAATAAGAACTCTCATCACAACTTACACTAACTTTCCTCTCAATAATTCTCTGGCCTGTTGACCTGCTTCTGCTCCTGCCGTGTACTGTCCATTCTCCACATTGCAGTCAGAGCCACCTCCAAACACGGTTCAGTTTGTATCGTTTTCCTTCCAAAATGTTTCTTTCCAAGAGTTCTGTTCTCATTCTGATACAGCCCAAATTTTGATCAGGGCTCACAAAGCCTTACGAAGTCCCCCCAGTCTCTGGGACGTGTTCCTCTTTGCTCCCACAGTCCTTTCTTGTTGTCACTCCCATCTGCCAAGCTCATTGCCCCTTCAAGGCCTTTACATCTGCCGTTCTCTCTGCCTGGGCTGCTCTGCCCCGAGATTTTTACATGATTCATACCTTCTTATACTCACCATCTGAATTAATCTGCATGATTTTAAATAGAAATGGATATCATCTTCTTCAGTAAGTGGTGCTGGGAAAACTGGACAGCTACATGTAAAAGAATGAAATTAGAACACTCCCTAACACCATACACAAAAATAAACTCAAAATGGATTAAAGACCTAAATGTAAGACCGGACACTATAAAACTCTTAGAGGGAAACATAGGAAGAACACTCTTTGACATAAATCACAGCAGGATCTTTTTTGACCCATCTCCTAGAGAAATGGAAATAAAACCAAAAATAAACAAATGGAACCTAATGAAACTTAAAAGCTTTTGCACAGCAAAAGAAACTGTAAACAAGACAAAAAGACAACCCTCAGAATGGGAGAAAATATTTGCAAACGAATCAACAAAGGATCAATCTCTAAAATATATAAACTGCTTATGCAGCTCAATAAAAAAAAAAAAAAAACCCAATCAAAAAATGGTCAGAAGACCAAAATAGACATTTCTCCAAAGAAGACATACAGCAATCTCTAAAATATATAAACTGCTTATGCAGCTCAATAAAAAAAAAAAAAAAACCCAATCAAAAAATGGTCAGAAGACCAAAATAGACATTTCTCCAAAGAAGACATACAGATGGCCAAGAGGCACATGAAAAGATGCTCAACATCACTAATTATTAGAGAAATGCAAATTAAAACTACAATGAGGTATCACCTCACACCAGTTAGAATAGGCATCATCAGAAAATCTACAGACAACAAATGCTGGAGAGGGTGTGGAGAAAAGGGAACCCTCCTACACTGTTGTTGGGAATGTAAATTGATACAGCCACTATGGAGAACAGTATGGAGGTTCCTTAAAAAACTGAAAATAGAATTACCATATGATCCAGCAATCCCACTCCTGGGCATATACACAGAGAAAACCATAATTCAAAAAGAGACATGTACCACAGTGTTCATTGCAGCACTATTTACAATAGCCAGGTCATGGAAGCAACCTAAATGCCCATCGACAGACGAATGGATAAAGAAGATGTGGTACATATGTACAATGGAATATTACTCAGCCATAAAAAGGAATGAAATTGGGTCATTTTTAGAGACATGGATGGATGTAGAGTCTGTCATACAGAGTGAAGTAAGTCAGAAAGAGAGAAACAAATACTGTATATTAATGCATGTATGTGGAATCTTGAAAAATTGTACAGATGAACTGGTTTGCAAGGCAGAAATAGAGACACAGATGTAGAGAACAAGCGTATGGACACCAAGGGGGGAAAGCGGGAGGAGATGGTGGTGGTGGGATGAATTGGGATTGACATATATACACTATTATGTATAAAATAGATACCTAATAAGAACCTGCTGTATAAAAAATAAATTAAATTAAATTAAATTAAAGAATTGAACATCATCTGAAAATAAAACCTTTATTTGTTTATGCACTTATTATACATGTGATTTCCATGAGGGGAGGGGCTTTGTTTTCTTCACAACCTTATTCCAACCACTTAGCGCAGGGTTGGCAATGAGTAATCACTCACTGTTGAATAAAATCAACAACTAATGACCAATGTTTGTTTAGTGCCTCCCACATATCAGAATGTATTTGTTGTTTCAGAGTGTAGATAAAATGACTGAAGTTTCTAGAGAATAGGGCCCAGTGTTTCTGTCCATCCTGAAAGTAAATGCTTATGCATTAGGGACATTCCACTCCACATTTAGGTTAAGAGCAGAACTGGGATTCTGTCAGGCGGCCCAAACTGGCCATAATTAGTCTGCAGAGGTGGAAAAGGACTGTCCATGTAGTTTTGCTCACTGCATTCATCTAGACTCTAAGATCATGCATAAAACATGTTTGCTTTAACTTTGCGCAAAGTTCAGTATGCTGGAGTTTGAGGGAAATTCATCTTTCAGACAGGTGGTTTCCAAGATTATAAAACTGAGCACAGGTGACTAAAGGGGTTTGCTTAAGAGGGGGAGGAAGGATTCTTTAGTATTTTTTACGCCTGCCTCTCTCCTCCTTTCCCAGAAATGGTGCTTGATAAAGAACATTAATTAAGTGGGTACTCTATGGATGATGCAGATTATTCCAGAGGAAATAAATGCAGTGTATAAGTTAATCAAAAGAATTTCCCCCGCATTGACTTTACCCCTTAGCTCTTTAATTAGCTATTCAAGAGCAGCACTCCTATACATGTCTAAAAATAGACAGAAGCTTCTTCAGGAGAAAAGTAAGGCAACCTGTTTTCTCTGCATTTCAGTAGTGGTTCAGATTTGCACTTTAATTTCATAAGACTGATAAAAAGTTTGTATATATTTTTTTCTTTTAAAAGTGTACATCTGTAACAGAAAAGACATGCCCAGAGGCTTTACTCATGTAAAAGCATAGTATTATATTACGTTTGCATAGAACTTTGTAGTTTGCAAAGCTCTTTAATATAGATAACGTGACTTTTCTTCCTCAGATTCAAGTAGGTGATGTTAACATTAAAAAACAGTTGTGGGGCAACTTGATCCCATTGGCACTTAAACTGGCAGCCCCTCCCATCCTGGTGTTTCTGGGAGTCCCAAGGAGATGTTTGACCTTGTCTCACAATGTTGTGTGTCAGCTACTGCTACCGCAAGAAGCCCTTTATTTTCTTTCTCATCTGTACTGTATTCTTTTGTTAATGTTCTCCAGATTACTTTAAAAATGCCCACTAGTGCCTCTGTGAGAATGTTAATATCCTTGCTGACCCTTGAGGTACCAGAGGATTGCTGTGATCTCCATGGAAGTGGACAGAATGCTTTGCTTTAACATATTTTATGCTACATTTTCTCCCCTAATTCTTCCACCTTCAGGGACACTTATGCCAAATACATAGATTCTTTGAGCAGGCCCCCCCATCAACTCACAAATTATGCTCCGATTAACCCTAGCACTGGATCTGATTGAGGCCCAAGTGAGAGTCTGCTATACATTATTTCATTAGGTTTCCATGACAACTCTATGTGATATTTAGGGTAAGGCGTTTAGGTGAGGTTTATTATTGGTTCCATTTTATGTATTAGAAACTAAAATACAAGGAATTTGATTCATTTTTTTAATTTTTAAAAAATAATTTTAAAAAATTGTCAGGTTAAAATAGGAATGAGATACCTTTCTACTTACCTTCCCCCACATCCTTTTTGTTATTTCTTTGTCTAAGATCAAAGTCTCCTTTTTTAAGTTCCTCGTGCAAACTCTTTTTTTTTCCAGCTTTATTGATGAATAATTGACAAGTACAGAGGTAATTCCTAATTCTCGTTAAATGAGAAAAGCTGCCCAGGAAGGAATGAATTTTATGTGAGTGGAGGTTTGGAAGCAGAGACTGGAAGGTACAATGGAGTGGTCAGATACCAGATGGAGAATATGGACTAGATGCATCTCTAAAATCCCTTTCCAATCCTTTTGTGGTCAATAATCCCACAGCTAAAACCGAAATCAAGTGAACAGCAATGTGACTCTGCTAAAGGAAAGGGAGGTCTGGACTTTTATTAAAAGAGGGGTGAGGAAAGCACAAAGCAAAATGGTTGATGAAATCTGAGAGAAAAATCAGAAGAAAGGCAGAGGGAGGAAGTTTTCAGCTTAGGCAAGAGCAGCAGGGTCTGGAAAGAGTTTGTGGATTACTAAATCCATTCAAGTTCAAAGGCAGAGAGCTGGTGACCTGACATGAGGTCTTCTACAGCTGTTGGAGTTTGAAGAGGGGGCAGGGATAATGCCAGTTGGCAGGAGATGGGTGGGATCAAAGTCTTGAGTTAAGAAGCAGCTTAGAGGCATCTCAGAACCCTCTTGCATTTGGTTTCAGCTCCATGTCCACACCTGGGAGCAGCATGCCCCTAACAGACACCAGGGTGATAGTGCTGGTAGTGGTAGAACAGACCTCTCTGCTACATAAGAACCAATCAGGGGAAACCAGTCTCATAGGAAAGAAAAACTAATGACAATTGTGGGACATCCAGAAATCTCTTCTCTGCCTTAGTTTTGAGTAAACGTAACTCAAAAAGTTCTGGGACAAAGAATTGTGACTTGACCATTAACATAGGCCATTGGCCTATGTCAGAACTATCTGTTACTCTGTTACTTTCTATATATCTATTTAATTGGTCCTTCCCCACAGATTACTGTTCATTGATCTTACTAAAGTTTTCCCAGCATCTGGGTTTTCTGTATACTTGTTTTCCCTAGGACACTGGAGCTCATTGCCTTGTGCGTGTGAGGTGGTAGGGAGTTACTTAGTTGCACATCATCTTTCTCCTGAAGTGACCTTTTTCTTAGCTTTGACCCATGGACCATAAACACTTACACTGCTAGGCTCTTGAACCATTAGGACGTGAGGCTCTGTCTGGCATCCCATACAGATGGCTTTGCCTCATTTATCTCAGCCTTGGAAACTGAGCATTCTAATACAAACACCCTTATGCATGATGTAATATTTATTTTAAAATTGTATATCTTTTTTGCAATAAATAATAAAAAAGTGAGTTCAGACAGCCTTAATAATCTAGTTAAGGCTTGCATCAGAAAAGAAAAGCAGGGCTCCCCTGGTGGCGCGGTGGTTGAGAGTCTCCCTGCCGATGCAGGGGACGCGGGTTCGTGCCCGGTCCTAGGCCCGTGAGCCATGGCCGCTGAGCCTGCGCGTCCGGAGCCTGTGCTCCGCAACGGGAGAGGCCACAGCAGTGAGAGGCCCGCATACCGAAAAAAAAAAAAAAAGAAAAGCAATTTTTATTTCCAGATGGGTAAATTGAGACAGGTTAAATGTTTTCTCCTGATAACAGCAAAAAGTAACAGAGTTGGGAGTATAACTCTGCAACCCTGATTCCCAGTTCTCATTAATAAAACACAGTCAACACCTTGCTCTCTTGCTCTGATTGCTAAATTTACAGACCCCAATTCTCCCATTAAATCTAAATTGTATTTGTATTTAAATCTAAATTGTATTTAGCATTTCCATCAGAAAGCTTTAATTTTAAAATTATTTCTAAGAGCTCTGAGGAGAGGTTATTGGCATTCTATCTTGAGAGCACAGGAGAAAAGGTAGTACAAAAGTTAAGTGACAAACCACAGGACACAAACAGACTGCTATTGCCAGAATAGACAGAAATTCATTCCCTCTACTTTTGAGTATAAAAATTTTCTTAGTGAAGTGTTTAAAACAATCCTAAAATCAAAATATGACAAAATATAGAGAAAAACTGAGTATCCATTTGCCCACTAAGCTTACTCTTTAGCTTAATACCTTGAATAGTTAATTATCTTTATCTAATTCCTATGTTTTCCAAACCTGTTTGGCCCTACCAACAGGCTAACATGCATATAGTGACTATAATATGTTGAATAACTCCAGGAAAAACAGTAAAGATTTGAGCTTACACAGTCATGCTATATTTATATGTGCTAACCATTGACATCAATATACTCTTAATTGCTGAGTACACATGAGATCACTATTTACTGTGAAAGACACTGGATAGGACTGAAAGGAAAACATCATGATAAAATTGCCCAGTAATTCAAAATGTTAGCATGTGACTAGGAGACTGAAAACACCACCAATTCATTCAGAAATTTCTGTTCCAATGCAGAGTGTGAGTGAAGACAAGATAAAATTCAGATTTTAATGCGAGAAAGTAAATAAGACTATAGATTTCACCAGGACTTGGTAAATGAAACTCTCAATTAGAATAGAACAATTAAGGCATAGAATTTGTACAAAATGTAGAAGGAAAGATGGGAAAAATCTTTTACATGGGTACATATCCTATACAAGATATGTATAATAATTTCAGAAATTTAAGCAGGGAATGACCTAATTTTCATAGAACTGCATGGCGTATGATTAGAGTGTGGAAAACAGGAGACAGAAACAAATTTGGAGGATTTCCAGTGATGTAGATGAGAAATAATAGATGTTTAAACTAAGGAAGAGACCATCTTTGAGAGATAATTAGGAGGAAGAATTAAGAATGTGAGACTTCAAAGAGTCTATCCTAGAACAATGGGTGGATAGTGGCTTCATTTACCAGGATAGAGAATGTGAGAAGTGGAAAAAAAGACTTTGAGAAGACATTGAGATTTAGAAATTTTGCTTTGATATCTTTGTGAGACATTCAATTTAAAATGACCATCAGTCAATAGGAAAATCATGCCTGAACCTCAATCAGTAAGTCTGGGAAGAGATATTCATAGTCCTGAGGTTTTTGTTGTACAAAATAACCTGGAGATACTGTTCCATGTGGGAAGAGACTCATGGATTGAACCTTGGAAATTCCACATGTAATCAACTAGTCACATCTTTGTGATTAGTGTTTTAAAGAACTAAATATAGCACTAAAAATAGGTATATGCCAAGAACTTAGGAGCAGAAAAGGAAATTGAATTGAACCTTGAACAATGCAGGGGTTGGGGCACTGACCTCTGCTTAGTCAAAAATCTACATGTAATTCATAGTTGGTCCTCTGAGTGCACTGTCCTTCATCCTTGGATTCAACCAGCCTCAGATTCTGTAGTACTGTAGTATTTACTTTGGAAAGAAGTCCATGTATAAGTGGACCTACATAATTCAAACCTGTGTTGTTCAACTGTATTTTGTTCTGCAGTCTGTTCTGGTGAATTAGGAATATTTTCCTTAATCTTGGAGGATGTCTTCTAAAAGAGAAAGAAGACTTAACCTATGTGGCTTCAAAGGCTTAATCCAGAAAAATGAAATAAGGAACAACTGTCTAATAAATTGAACTGTGCCAAATAAGACAGTTCGGTTAGGCAGAAAAAACTGTCTAGACACTAAAGCTGTGTCTGAAATACAGGCAACACACAGTAAACATTTGCTGAATGAATAAGACTGATCACTTTGCTGAGAGTTGTAAATAATGAAATATTGAATGAGGAGTTCCCTAAAATTGATTTCTGTCCAGTCTTATGTATCTAGTATTTTACATTGAATAGTTCTTTGGTCCATTTCTTTGAGACCTTTAAATGTAAAGACTTATCTGAAGATAAGACTTCCCTGTAGATATAGCTCCATAAAATTAGCTTATCACCCTTTCCTGAGAAAATAGTGTATATAAATGTGCTGGAGTCTACTTTGTAAAACATAATCTGTAAATCTAATAAGACATTTGCTCAGAACTATCACTTTGCCAATATCTTTACTTTGAGCATGGTTGGCTTCCTAAATATTTTTTAAAGACTTTTTTTTTAGAGCAATTTTAGGTTTACAGTAAAATTGAGAGAAAAATACAGAGATTTACCCCCTGCCCTCACACATGCATAGCCTCCTCCATTATGAACACCACTCACCAGAACGGTGCATTTTCCTACCAAGGGTGAACCTACATTGACACATTATAATCACCCAGAGTCCATAATCACCTTAGGGTTCACTCTTGGTATTGTACATTCTATGGGTTTGGGCAAATGTATAATGACATACAGCGATCATAATATCATACTGCCCTGAAGATCCTCTGTGCCCTGATTGTTCATCTCTCACCCCTGCCTCACCCCTGGCAACCACTGATCTTTTTACTGTCTCCATAGTTTTGCTTCTTTCAGAATGTCACATAGCTGGAATCATACAGTATGTAGCCGTCTCAGATTGGCTTCTTTCACTTAGAAATAGGCATTTAAAGTTTCTCCATGTCTTTCCATGGATTGATAGCTCATTTCTTTTTAGGGCTGAATAATATTTTATTGTCTGGATATAGCACAGATTATTTATTTACCTGTTGGAGGACAATCTTGGTTGCTTCTACATTCTGGCAGCCATGAATAACTGCTGTAAACATCTGTGTGCAGTTTTTTGTGTAGACATAAGTTTTCAATTCCTCTGAGTAAATACCAAGGAGTGTGAATGCTGGATCATGTGGTAGGAATGTTTAGTTTTGTAAGAAGCTGTCATACTGACTTCCAAAGTGGTTGTACCATTTTGCATTCCCACCAGCAGTGGAGGTTTTTTTTCAGTATTTTAAGATTTTGTTCTTTCATTTAAGTTTCTCCTTTACTATTGTTGTATCCATGTAAAATTATAGTGATGAACATGGCTAAAACATTCAATAATTAGCCCATCTCCCTGGATTTGGGCAGAATAGTGATTAGATAATTCTGGGTTAATGGGGTAATAAAAATATACATTACAGCAATTTTGTGACTTCTTAGTTTTATAATTTGTCAGTTTTATGCACATTTAAGAGTGTGAAGTACATGGAAGTATGTATTTTCTTTGCTTCATGACCTCATCTCTAACCTCTATGGTTTAATTTTGTTTTAAAAAGGTACTAGATTACTTCTATATACAACTTAAAACATATGTGCACAATATCTCCTAATATTAACCTGTATGTATCAATCAAAATTTGTTTCATTTTATCTTACTTTTTTCTTACTGATGATCCAATGTATATTTTCTTATTTTATATTTTATGAAAATGCATTCACATTTTAGATTCTATATATTTTTCTTTATTAAGTTTTCAACATCACTAAAATGCTTCTGAACTTGAATGGTGTTTATCATTCTCAAAAAACATGTTTCCTTGTATTCCACCTCTGGGTTCTCTGAGAGCCAGTATTAATATGTAAAACACATTATTTTTATTGCTTTACAGAATCTTCTTTATCTTTAAAACATGGAAAACCTTATTATGCTTCCCTGATGCAATTAGGACAGAATATGTGAAAAATGTCAACACGAATAACAGTTGAATGTCTGACACTGAACATGTGCTATAGTCATTTTAGGGGCAAGTCTAAATTGGAAACTCTAGTTAGATAAAGGTCAGCTTTCCTAAATAGATGAGTCAATGTAAAGAAGCAATAGCTTCTTCCATAATATTTATACTATAGTTAACATATGTAAGCTATTTTTTCTTTGAGTTCTGTGAAAATTTGTAGTTCAATATCCTACCTAACATACTAATGGAAAAATAGAAATAGCATATATCTCATTTGAATATGCATAGCACAAAGTATAAAGGGGCCTCCATCCCTATCATTCAATTTGATGGTGGGAATACATGCCTTTTTGTTCTGTCCAAACCGATCCAAATACTGATCCACTAGTTATTACCAAGTATTTACTTTGTTCTTGGAATTTGCATATTTGTGTTGAAAGTCTGATGCCATCAATTAGGATTATAAGGTAATTGGTCCAGACAAAGGTACTAAAGAGATAATCAGTCCAGATTTGATTTAATATATATTTAACACATATGTATTAACCATTTCCTATATACTACATACGTGAAGAAAGAAAATTAATATGTTAGTGCAACCCAAAGTATTAGCTGTGGGTAAGAGATGGTTTTAGGTAGCATGTTGAGGTGGTATTAAATGACAGTGGGTCATACACTGGGCAAGCTCTTTTCACTTCTCTTCCAAACATTCTGATTATCATCAAAGAGAATATTCAATTTGATGCCCCCATATCTTTAGCTCTTTTCTAGACAAATTCTCTCTCTCTCTCTCTCTCTCTCCCATGAAAGCAAGGGGCATCAATCTAAGAGCTCAAGGTGGAGAACAATATTACAATTTAATAATATGATTTTTATTTTTGTCATTTTTATTTTTGGGCTTCCTCTCTTATTAGAGTGATATTTTTTTAAAAGATAAGTCGGTTTAAGTGAAAAAGCAAAAAGTTTGAGTTGAAGGAACATTAACAATACATGTAATATACCGTTGCAGCAAAGCTGGTAGATGGTTACACAAATGCCTGGAGATGGTAAGCACTGGAAAGCTATATCCTATGTTCTTGGGCATCACCATTTAGATTATTGTTTTGTGGGGCAAACTTCTATTCCTGAATGTTACCTATATTATGCCGCTAATCTAAATACTCTGTTTTACACTACTGGTTGTATGGGGACAAAGATCATTGCCATCCTGTTAGTTTATTTTAAGGTTTATATGAAAAGACAAAATTAAGAAAAAAAAAATTGAGAGCTAGTCACTGCCTCTACTGCATTTTTCATCAAACATGAGAGCTGAATGTGCCCCATGTATTTGTTCTACGATGCACAGCACTATGGTTGTGCATTTTAAAACAGTGAGCTTTGTGTCTTGTTTGGTTATAAAATTACTAAGTCACCATACTTTGGGCACTTTCAGAGGGTAGACATGGCGACTTTGTATAGTACAGTAGGGTACAGGTTAGATATACTACAGGTATGTATCATTTCAGGTTATGAATGTGCTTCTGAATCAGGAACTGGCAAAAAAAATAAGCAATTAACAAATCAGGTACTGATTGTGGTTTTCTGCTCCCCATAATCAGAAAGAATAGTGGCCTTTTGTTTGTTTATTACTATTATTTCTTTACTATGAAGAGAATGAATGGCAGAAATGAGAATCAAACTTGGAAATCATGATTCCTGGAGCATGGTTTTTTCACTCATAGCAATAGCATGAATACCCGCAGACAAATGCCACAATCAGACTACAAGAAACAAGAGAAATCCTGGACTAACAGTTAGGACACTAAGCTGTGTGACCTTTGGCAACTCATTTAACTTGTTGGAGCCTCAATTTCCTCAACTGTCAAATAGAAAAGTTAATATTTTCCTTGTTTGTCTTACAGATTTGCTGTGAGGCTTAAAGAAAATACTGTATATGAAAGAGATATGAAATTCTGAACTGCCATGCAAATGTAAGGCATTATTATCCTTATATATTACCTCTTTCACTCTTTTGTGATGTTGATCATTTTTTCTACCCTGCTCCTTAGCCCATGATCTTTCATATGTGCTCTTGTGTGTCTATGCTTCCTATTTCCTGATGGATGCAGAAGCTTGACAGGCTGCCATGAAGTCATTGGTATTTGACAGAGAGCTCTCTCCTGTCCACCTCTTTGCTGGGACGGCCTCCGAGGAACTCTGCTGGATTTACTGCCTTGGGCAGGGCTCCGTTAACATCATCTGTTCTCCTGTTTTCATGAAATAAGAGAAGCTAAAGTTCGAGACAGAGAAGAGTCAAGATCCCAGAGGCATTTGGTGAGCACTTCCTCCTTGCCCTGGACCCTGGTGACATATGGATAAAACTAGGGGTAACGGTAATTTGCAAAAAATTTCATTCAACTTTCCTGATCCAACTCAAATTTCATATTCCCTCTGAAGCCTTTTCTGATCCCCCCAGGCAGAAAAATAGATCCTAGATCTTGTGTTCTCATTGCACTTTGATAAAACCTCCATTATGACACACACTATGATATATTGTACCAATTTCATATTTTTAAGCTTCTCTTTTGCAGCTGACCTTCTAGAGAGAAGAAATCTGTCTTATTTATTTCTATCACCTCAGTACCTACTCTGCTGTATAATAAGTAGTCACATTTTGGGGGGAATAAAAGAGTGGGAAAGAAGGAAGAAAAGATTAAAGAGAGGTAAAGAAGGAGGGAGAAAGAAGAATAAGTGAATTTTCTTTATTCTCTGAAATGGATGATTTTGTTTGCAGCATCCCTAAATCTAGAGCTGTAATTTAAACCTAGGTTTTAGCCCTAGAATATTTAGCAAGGATATATTATTTTCCTAGGTGGTAAGATAACTGTGATAACTGTTGGTCAAAATGTTTGTTTCTTCCTTAGAATCCATTTTGACTACAGGCTTTTTTCTTTGCTTTTAATACCCCCCAGATTTTTTTTCTTAAGTAAGTGCTGTGTATGTGACATGGTAAACATAGATAAATGGTATTCTCAAAATGTTTTAATCAGTTTTTCTTTTGCCTATGAGATTATTTTTGTTTTCTAGCTCCAAAATGCCAAAAGGAAAAACGTAGTGCATTTTTTGAAAGTATAGACAATTTTGCCTTTTGATTTGAGGTCTGGGCACTCATCTTATTCTTGTACTGCAATTAGAATCAAGCAAATCATTAAGCATGTCTAAGAGGACATCCTATGTGAATTTAAATAGCTTATACTTTTAGTTCACTTTTCCCAATTTTAAGCCACTGCGCCACACGTAAAGAGGCCTATCTAGGTCAAGTGTTTACCTAACAAATTTCTTGCTATATTTTCTACTGAGATAATCCTGTATGATTATGAAAGGAAAAAAGAAGGAAGGAAGAAAAAGAGGGAGGCAGGGAGAGAAGAAGAGAGGAAGAAAATGGGGAAGAAACTTTTTACTTAGATTTTTACAAGATCTACAGTAAATGTTTCGGAGACAAGACCATGATACTGGTAGAAAAACAATCAGAATGGAGAAAATCCTGCACAGATGTAAAAAGAATCTAAGAATATTTGTCTTTCTGCTGTGCTCTAAGAATCTTTAAGGAATAGCCCTATTTATTATTATTTTTTTATTATACAGCATTCACTATCAGCGATCTCCATTGCATTTGATGTTTAAAAGTTGCTTATTTTCCTCTTGAGATTTTAGTACAGTCTCATTAGAAGTGATCTTATCAACACTGAGTGATGGTCTTCAGAAGAGAGCTAGCATTGTATAAATACTGATATTTCATTGAGATCAGAAACTGTGTATTTTTCAGCTTTTTATCTTAGGGCTTCGTAAAGCGGCTGGTATGTAGGAGACATAAAAAAGCATTTGAAGAAAATGCATAAATGATTGAATAACATATGAATGACAAAATCAAATTTAAAACAAAACAAAATAAAACAATAGCCTAAGTATTAATTTAGTTGGGAATCACAAATGTTTACTGTGTGCCTGTCATGGTTTACACACTGAATTCAACACTGTAAATTATATAAAATTGGTAAGTTTCCGATCTTCAAAGAACAGTTTTAATATTAGTCACATATTCTATCATGACAGAATCAGCATCAGTTTTTGCTTAATTGATATAATTGTGACATTATGCATTGGTTACTAAGAATGCCATGATTACCCTCACTAACTAGTTTTCTGACTTTTATCCAGTTTGCAGAAACTCAGAGGAAAAAAAATCTTCATGTGATGTGTAAAACTTTGTACCAGGACAATTTAACATTCTTTCATTGTTACTAGCAGAGTTTCATATGTTTAGGCTTATCTTTTGCAACTGGTCCTATGGAGCTTGAAATAATTTCATTTTAGTTTGAAAATAGTTCATTTTTTAGTCCCTGACTGGTGAGGAACCAGATATCAAGGTGCACAATTAGGATAATGAGCCAAATTGAAAGTAACATTCAAGCTTTCATTCACTTAACTGTGACAGAGCAAGCAAGAGGCAAAAAGTAGCCCTGCCTCCTCGGTGTTCCATTTCTTTTTTTTTTTTTTTTTTTTTGGG
>NW_006787465.1:0-306 GCF_000442215.2 Lipotes vexillifer
AAAGCATTGCCTACTCTTTTCTGTACCTAAATGGTCCACTTTCAATAACCCTAACCCTAAACCTAACCCTGACCATAACCCTTAACTGAAGCCTTGCCCTAACCCAATAAATCACAAAGGCATGACTACCCTAAAGTTTGGATCTGCTCTGTGTACAAGAACCTCGTCCATGGTACAAGGTAAATATCCCAGAGAACGAAAAATCAATCATTAAGTTGTGGTATGTACGTGCAATGGAGAATAACTCAGCAATGAAATCAACGTCATCAGGCCCATAGCTGCATAATGAGTGGTTTAGGTATGATG
>NW_006787466.1:0-1444 GCF_000442215.2 Lipotes vexillifer
AAAGCCAAGTTTTGACTGCCTGAAGGACACCTGTCTCTCTAGCCCGCCCTTTCTCTTTCTTTCTCTCTCTTTGCCTAACACACTGAGCAGAGGTAAGTTGGGCCCTTTCCACCTGGAAGATAAAAGCCACACGGAGTAAAAGCACAAACACAGAGTGAAGGAGGAAAGCGAGAGGGGACTGGAAGGTGTATCTGGGCACTCTGAGGACACGGAGGCCAGCCATCCTTAGCTCCAGAGGCCGGCATAGTTCCCGTGGAGGCCGGAAGGGAGAGGCCCCCCAGCGACGAAGAGCTTCATCTCGGGCCAGTTGTAGCAGTGAGTGTAGAGCGCGTTGGGGAACTCGCCGATGCCACCGAAGTAGTTCACCCACAGGTCATCGTGGTTGAGCCAGCCTCTGCCACAGGTGAGCTTGAGCTTCCTCCCTGCGGGCCCCGGAGAGAAGTGCGGGCTGGCCGAGGCCCTCTCCTCCAGGAACGTCTGCGCGCGGATGTCATAGAAGAGCAGGGAGCCGTGGCCCGTGCCCACGGTGACGACGTGCTGGTAGAAGCTCAGGGAGCGCACACCCGTGCCGCCCTCTCGGGAGCACAGGGGCCGGATGTTCTGCTGGCGCTGCCGCGGATCCAGGAAGGAGACGTGGGACTGGGAGCCCACCGCGTACAGGGACAACTCGTCGCAGTAGGTCAGGCACACGTTCTCTCGGCAGTAGGGCAGCCTGATGGACAGCAGCCTGGACAGGTTGCTCCGGGCTTTCCACAGGTGGAAGTAGCCGTCCAGGGACACGGCTCCCAGCTCCTGGTTCTTGCCGCTGAAGGCCAGGGCCCGCACCTTGCGGTTACTGGGGTTGGTGCTGGCCCTGGGGATGGTCTCCACGTCCCTGGGACGGATGTGGGCGTACACGGGGAGGCCCGCGTCGTTGTGCCAGGCGATGCTGCCGTGGAACATGTCGGGGTCCATCTTCCAGAGCGCCACGGTGCCGTCGCGGGAGCCGCTCACGGCCACCGTGTCGCTCATCCAGGCGATGGCGAAGATCCAGTCCTTGTGGCCGTGGCGGTCGCCCAGGCACACGGGGTCCAGCGTGGGCAGCTGGTAGACGGCCAGGCTGTTGGGGTTCTCGCCCCCGGTGGCCAGAAGCGTCTTGGAGGGATTCAGCTGGATGGCGTGGATGCCGCAGCTCGGCTGGGCGCGGGCCGACCGGGGCCCGCGGTCCCGCATCAGGGGGATGCGCGTGATCTGGCCCGACTGCACGTCCACCACGAAGAGCGTGTTGCACTTGGTGCCGCACACCACCTGCCTGGCGTTCAGCCACTGCGACGCGAACACCTTGTTGAGGGTGCCCAGCGCCAGCTCGCGCTCCCTCAGCAGCTCGGGCAGCTTCTGCACCGCGTAGCCGCGCAGCTCGCCCTCGAAGCCCGGGAGCCCGGCGCGGCCCCGCGCCCCCACCTCG
>NW_006787467.1:0-639 GCF_000442215.2 Lipotes vexillifer
CCAGTAGTGGGATTGCTGGGTCATATGGTAGTTCTATTTTTAGATTTTTAAGGAATCTCCATATTGTTCTCCATAGTGGTTGTATCAATTTACATTTCCCAACAACAGTGTAAGAGGGTTCCATTTTCTCCACACCCTCTCCAGCATTTATTGTTTGTAGATTTTTAAAAATTATTATTTATTTTTTTTTTTGCAGTACGCAGGCCTCTCACTGTTGTGGCCTCTCCTGTTATGGAGCACAGGCTCCAGACGCGCAGGCTCAGTGGCCATGGCTCACGGGCCTAGCCTCTCTGCGGCATGTGGGATCTTCCCGGACCAGGGCACAAACCTGTGTCCCCTGCCTCGGCAGGTGGATCTCAACCACTGCGCCACCAGGGAAGCCCTGTTTGTAGATTTTTTGGTGATGGCCATTCTGACCAATGTGAGATGATATCTCATAGTAGTTTTGATTTGCATTTCTCTAATGATTAGTGATGTTCAACATTCTTTCATGTGTTTGTTGGCAATATGTATATCTTCTTTGGAGAAATGTCTATTTACGTCTTTTGCCCATTTTTGGATTGGGTTGTTTGGTTATTTGATATTGAGCTGCATGAGCTGCTTGTAAATTTTGGAGATTAATCCTTTGTCAGATGCTTC
>NW_006787469.1:0-42283 GCF_000442215.2 Lipotes vexillifer
CTTTCTTTTGGTTTCCATTTGCATGGAATATCTTTTTCCATCCCCTTACTTTCAGTCTATGTGCCTATGTGCCTCTAGGTCTGAAATGGGTCTCTTGTAGACAGTATGTATATGGGTCTTGTTTTTGTATCCATTCAGCCAGTCTGTGTCTTTTGGTGTGAGCATTTAGTCCCTTTACATTTAACGTAATTATCGATATGTATGTTCCTATTCCCACCCTATTGTTTTGGGTTCGTTATTATAGGTCTTTTCCTTCTCTTGTGTTTCTTGCCTAGAGAAGTTCCTTTAGCCTTTGTTGTAAAGCTGGTTTGGTGGTGCTAAACTCTCTCAGCTTTTGCTTGTCTGTAAAGGTTTTAATTTCTTCATCAAATCTGAATGAGATCCTTGCTGGGTAGAGTAATCTTGGTTGCAGGTTTTTCTCCTTCATCACTTTCAGCATGTCCTGCCACTCCCTTCTGGCTTGCAGAGTTTCTGCTGAGAGACCTTATGGGGATTCCCTTGTGTGTTATTTGTTGTTTTTCCCTTGCTGCTTTTAATATGCTTTTTTTGTATTTAGTTTTCAACAGTTTGATTAATATGTGTCTTGGCGTATTTCTCCTTGGATTTATCCTGTATGGGACTCTCTGTGCTTCCTAGACTTGAGTAACTATTTCCTTTCCCATATTAGGGAAGTTTTCAACTATAATCTCTTCAAATATTTTCTCAGGCCCTTTTTCTCTTCTTCTTCTGGAACCCCTATAATTTGAATGTTTGTGCGTTTAATGTTGTCCCAGGGGTCTCTGAGACTGTCCTCAGTTCTTTTCATTCTTTTTTCTTTGTTCTGCTCTGCAGTAGTTATTTCCACTATTTTATCTTCCAGGTCACTTATCCGTTCTTCTGCCTCAGTTATTCTGCTATTGATCCCATCTAGAGTATTTTTCATTTCATTTATTGTGTTGTTCATCATTGTTTGTTTCTTCTTTAGTTCTTCTAGGTCTTGTTAAATGTTTCTTGCATTTTGTCTATTCTATTTCCAAAATTTTGGATCATCTTTAGTATCATTATTCTGAATTCTTTTCCAGGTAGACTGCCTATTTCCTCTTCATTTGTTAGGTCTGGTGGGTTTTCATCTTGCTCCTTCATCTGTGGTGTGTTTTTCTGTCTTCTCATTTTGCTTATCTTACTGTGTTTGGGGTCTCCTTTTTGCAGGCTGCAGGTTCGTAGTTCCCATTGTTTTTGATGTCTGTCCCCAGTCACTAAGTTTGGTTCAGTGGGTTGTGTAGGCTTCCTGGTGGAGGGGACTAGTGCCTGTGTTCTGGTGGATGAGGCTGGATCTTGTCTCTCTGGTGGGCAGGTCCACGTCTGGTGGTGTGTTTTGGGGTGTCTGTGGACTTATTATGATTTTAGGCAGCCTCTCTGCTAATGGGTGGGGTTGTGTTCCTGTTTTGCTAGTTGTTTGGCATAGGATGTCCAGCACTGTAGCTTGCTGGTCGTTGAGTGAAGCTTGGTGCTGGTGTTGAGATGGATATGTCAGGGAGCTTTTTGTCATTTGATATTATGTGGAGCTGGGAGGTCTCTTGTTGACCATTGTCCTGAAGTTGGCTCTCCCATCTCAGAGGCACAGCACTGACTCCTGGCTGCAGCACCATGAGCCTTTCATCCACACGGCTCAGAATAAAAGGGAGAAAAAGTAGAGAGAAAGAATTAGTAGAAGTAGGAAGAAAGAAAGAAAGGAGGGAAGGAAGGAAGGAAGAAAGAAAGTAGAAAAGAAGGAAAGAAGGAAAGAAATGGAGGGAGGGAGAGAGGAAGGAAGGAAGGAAGAAAGGAGGGAAGGAAGGAGAAAAAGAAATAAGATACAGTAAAATAAAATAAAGTAAAATATAATAAAGTTTTTAAATTAAAAAAATAATTAGAAAAAAAAGGTACGGATAGAACCTTAGGAGAAATGGTGGAAGCAAAGCTACACAGACAAAATCTCACACAGAAGCATACACATACACACTCACAAAAAGAGGAAAAGGGGAAAAAATCATAGATCTTGCTCTCAAAGTCCACCTCCTCAATTTGGGATGATTCGTTGTCTAAAGGAGGGAAGGAAGGCAAGAAAGAAAGAAAAGGTAAAGTAAAGTAAAATTATTAAAATTAATTATTAAGAAAAAAATTTAAAAAACCAAAAACGTACGGATAGAACCCTAGGATAAATGGTGGAAGCAAAGCTATACAGACAAAATCTCACACAGAAGCATACATATACACACTCACAAAAAAAGTAAAAGGGAAAAAATTATAAATCTTGCTCTCAAAGTCCACCTCCTCAATTTGGGATGATTCGCTGTCTATTCATGTATTCCACAGATGCAGGGTACATCAAGTTGATTGTGGAGCTTTAATCCGCTGCTTCTGAGGCTGCTGGGGGAGATTTCCCTTTCTCTTTGTTCTCACAGCTCCCAGGGGCTCGGCTTTGGATTTCGCCCTGCCTCTGCATGTAGGTCGCTGGAGGGTGCCTGTTCTTTGCTCAGACAGGACGGGGTTAAAGGAGCGGCTGATTCGGGGGCTCTGGCTCACTCAGGCCAGGGGGAGGGAGGGGTGCGGAGTGCGGGGCGAGCCTGCGGCAGCAGAGGCCAGCGTGACGTTCCACCAGCCTGAGGCCTGCCGTGCGTTCTCCCGGGAGAGTTGTCCCTGGATTCCGGGAACCTGGCAGTGGCGGGTTGCACAGGCTCCCCGGAAGAGGGGTGTGGATAGTGACCTGTGCACACACAAGGCCCCTTGATGGTGGCAGCAGCAGCCTTAGCGTCTCCCGCCTGTCTCTGGGGGGCTGTGATTTTAGCCACGCCTTGCGCTCGTCTCTGGGGTCCGCGCTTTTAGCCATGGCTCGCGCCCGTCTCCGGGGTCCGTGCTTTTAGCCGCGGCTCGCGCCCGTCTCTGCAGTTCCTTTAAGCAGCGCTCTTAAACCCCTCTCCTCACGCACCAGGAAACAAAGAAGGAAGAAAAAGTCTCTTGCCTCTTTGGCAGGTCCAGCCCTTTTCCCGGACTCCCTCCCGGCTAGCCGTCGTGCACTAATCCCTTCAGGATGTGTTCGCGCGGCCAGCCCCAGTCCTCTGCCTGCGCTCGGACCAAAGCCCGAGCCTCAGCTGGCAGCCCCGCCGCCCCCGGCGGGTGAGCAGACAAGCCTCGCGGGCTGGTGAGTGCCGGTCGGCACCGATCGTCTGTGTGGGAATCTCCCCGCTTTGCCCTCTGCACCCCTGTTGCTGCGCTCTCCTCCGTGGCTCTGAAGCTCCCCGCTTCTGCCACCCACAGTCTCCGTCTGCGAAGGGCCTTCTTAATGTGTGGAAACCTTTCCTCCTTCACGGTTCAGTCCCACTGGTGCATGTCCCGTCCCTATTCTTTTGTCTCTGTTTATTCTTTTTTCTTTTGCCCTCCCAGGTACGTGGGGAGTTTCTTGCCTTTTGGGAGGTCTGAGGTCTTCTGTCGGCGTTCAGTAGGTGTTCTGTAGGAGTTGTTCCACGTGTAGATGTATTTCTGGTGTATCTGTGGGGAGGAAGGGGATCTACGCGTCTTACTCTTCCACCATCTTCCCCTCCGCCCTCCCTCTGAGAGTTTTATAGTGTCCAGTCTTACATTTAGGTCTCGAATACATTTTGAGTTTATTTTTGTGTATGGTGTTAGGGAGTGTTCTAATTTCATTCTTTTACATGTAGCTGTCCAGTTTTCCCAGCACCACTCATTGAAGAGACTGTCTTTTCTCCATTGTATATCTTTGCCTCGTTTTTCATAGATTAGTTGACCATAGTTCTGTGGGTTTATCTCTGGGCTTTCTGTTTTGTTCCACTGATCTATCTTTCAGTTTTGTGCCAGTACCATATTGTCTTGATTACTGTAGCTTTGTAGTCTAGTCAGAAGTCAGGGAGTCTGATTCCTCCAGCTCTGTTTTTTTCCCTCAAGACTACTTTGGCTATTCGGGGTCTTTTGTGTCCTCATACAAATTTTAGGATGATTTGTTCTAGTTCCGTAAAAAATGCCATTGGTAATTTGATAGGGATTGCATTGAATCTTTAGATTGCTTTGGGTAGTATAGTCATTTTCACAATATTGATTCTTCCAATCCAAGAACATGGTATATCTATCTCTCCATCTGTTGGTATCATCTTTAATTTCTTTCATCAGTGTCTTATAGTTTTCTACATACAGGTCTTTTGTCTCCCTAGGTATGTTTATTCCTAGGTATTTTATTCTTTTTGTTGCAATTGTAAGTGGGAGTGTTTCCATAATTTCTTTCAAATTTTTCATCATTAGTGTATAGGAATGCAAGAGATTTCTGTGCATTAATTTTCTATCCTGCAACTTTACCAAATTCATTGATTAGCTCTAGTAGTTTTCTGGTAGCATCTTTAGGATCCTCTATGTATAGTATCATGTCATCTGCAAACAGTGACAGTTTTACTTCTTCTTTTCCAATTTGTATTCCTTTTATTTCTTTTACTTCTCTGATTGCCTTGGCTAGGACTTCCAAAATTTTGTTGAATAATAGTGAGAGTGGACATCCTTGCCTCGTTCCTGATCTTAGAGGAAATGCTTTCAGTTTTTCACCATTGAGAATGATGTTTGCTGTGGGTTTGTCGTATATGTCCTTTATTATGTTGAGGTAGGTTCCCTCTATGCCCACTCTCTGGAGAGTTTTTATCATAAATGGGTGTTGAATTTTGTCACAAGCTTTTTTTGCATCTATTGAGATGATCATATGGTTTTTATTCTTCAATTTGCTAATATGCTGTATCACATTGATTGGTTTGCATATATTGAAGAATCCTTGCATCCCTGGGATAAATCCCACTTGATCGTGGTGTATGATCCTTTTAATGTGTTGTTGGATTCTGCTTGCTAGTGTTGAGGATTTTTGCATCTATATTCATCGGTGATATTGGTCTGTAATTTTCTTTTTGTGTAGTATCTTTGTCTGCTTTTGGAATCAGCGTGGTGATGGCTTCATAGAATGAGTTTTGGAGTGTTCCTTCCTCTGCCATTTTTTTGAAGAATTTGAGAAGGATGGGTGTTAGCTCTTATCTAAATGTTTGATTGAATTCACCTGTGAAGTCATTTGGTCCTGGACTTTTGTTTGTTGGAAGATTTTTAATCTCATTTTTAGTTTCATAACTTGTGATTGGTCTGTTCATATTTTCTGTTTCTTCCTGGTTCAGTCTTGGAAGGTTATACCTTTCTAAGAGTTTGTCCATTTCTTCCAGGTTGTCCATTTTATTGGCTTATAGTTGTTTGTAGTGTTCTCTTACGATGCTTTGTATTTCTGTGATGTCTGTTATAATTTCTCCTTTTTCATTTCTAATTTTATTGATTTGAGTCCTCTCCTGCTTTTTCTTGATGAGGCTGGCTAAACGTTTATCAATTTTGTTTATCTTCTCAAAAAGCAGCTTTTAGTTTTATTGATCTTTGCTATTGTCTTCTTTGTTTCTATTTCATTTATTTCTGCTCCGATCTTTATGATTTCTTTCCTTTTGGTAACTTGGGGTTTTGTTTGTTCTTCTTTGTCTGATTTCTTTAGCTGTAAGTTTAGATTGTTTACTTGAGATTTTTCTTGTTTCTTGATGTAGGCTTGTATAGCTATACGCTTCCCTCTTAGAACTGCTTTTGCTGCCTCCCACAGGTTTGGATCGTTGTGTTTTCATTGTCATTTGTCTCTCGGTATTTTTTGATTTCCTCTTTGATTTCTTCAGTGATCTTTTGGTTATTTAGTAATGTATTGTTTATCCTCGATGTGTTTGTGTTTTTTATGGTTTTTTCCCTGTAATTCATTTCTAATCTCATAGTGTTGTGGTTAGAAAAGATGCTTGAAATGATTTCAGTTTTCTTAAATTTACTGAGGCTTGATTTGTGACCCAAGATGTGATCTATCCTGGAGAATGTTCCGTGCGCCCTTGAGAAGAAAGTGTAATCTGCTGTTTTTGGATGGAATGTCCTATAAATATCAGTTAAATCTATCTGGTCTATTGTGACATTTAAAGCTTATGTTTCCTTATTTGTTTTCATTTTGGATGATCTGTCCATTGGTGTAAGTGAGGTGTTAAAGTCCCTCACTATTATTGTGTCACTGTTGATTTCCTCTTTTACAGTTGTTAGCAGTTGCCTTATGTATTGAGGTGCTCCTATGTTGGGTGCATATATATTTATAATTGTTATATCTTCTTCTTGGATTGATCCTTTGATCATCATGTAGTGGCCTTCCTTGTCTCTTGTAACATTCTTTATTTTGAAGTCTATTTTATCTGATATGAGTATTGCTACTCCAGCTTTCTTTTGATTTCCATTTGCATGGAATATCTTTATCCATCCCCTCACTTTCAGTCTGTATGTGTCCGTAGGTCTGAAGTGGGTCTCTTGTAGACAGCATATGTATGGGTCTTATTTTTGTATCCATTCAGCAAGCCTGTGTCTTTTGGTTGGAGCATTTAATCCATTCACGTTTAAGGTAATTATCGATATGTATGTTTTATGACCATTTTCTTAATTGTTTTGGGTTGGTTTTTGTAGGTCCTTTTCTTCTCTCATGTTTCCCACTTAGAGAAGTTCCTTTAGCATTTGTTGTAGAGCTGGTTTGGTGGTGCTGAATTCTCTTAGCTTTTGCTTGTTTGTAAAGCTTTTGATTTCTCCATCGAATCTGAATGAGATCCTTGCAGGGTAGAGTAATCTTGGTTGTAGTTTGTTCCCTTTCATCACTTTAAGTATATTATGCCACTGCCTTGTGGCTTGTAGAGTTTCTGCTGAGAAATCAGCTGTTAACCTTATGGGAGTTCCCTTGTATGTTATTTGTCATTTTTCCCTTGCTGCTTTCAATAATTTTTCTTTGTCTTATTTTTTGCCAGTTTGATTACTATGTGTCTCGATATGTTTTTCCTTGGTTTTATCCTGTATGGGACTCACTGAGCTTCCTGGACTTGGGTGGCTCTTTCCTCTCCCATGTTAGGGAAGTTTTCGACTGTAATCTCTTCAAATATTTTCTTGGGTCCTTTTTCCCTCTCTTCTCTTTCCGGGACCCCCATAACGCAAAGGTTGTTGCATTTAATGTTGTCCCAGAGGTCTCTTAGGCTGTCTTCATTTCTTTTCATTCCTTTTTCTTTAGTCTGTTCCACAGCAGTGAATTCCACCATTCTGTCTTCCAGGTCACTTATCCATTCTTCTGCCTCAGTTATTCTGTTATTGATTCCTTCCAGTGTAGTTTTCATTTCAATTATTGTATTGTTCATCTCTGTTTGTTCTTTAATTCTTCTAGGTGTTTGTTTAACAAAGATTTCTTACATGTTTAACAAAGATTTCTTACATCTTCTCGATCTTTTCCTCCATTCTTTTTCCAAGGTCTTGTATCAACATCACTATCAGTATTCTGAATTCTTTTTCTGGAAGGTTGCCTATCTCCACTTCATGTAGTTGTTTTTCTGGAGTTTTATCTTGTTTCTTCATCTGGTATATAGCCCTTTGCCCTTTCATCTTGTCTATCTTTCTGTGAATGTGGTTTTTGTTCCACAGGCTGCAGGATTGTAGTTCTTCTTGCTTCTGCTGTCTGCCCTGTGGTGGATGAGGCTATCTAAGAGGCTTGATGGGAGGGACTGGTGGTGGATAGAGCTGACTGTTGCTCTGGTGGGCAGAGCTCAGTAAAACTTTAATCTGCTTGACTATTTATGGGTGGGAATGGGTTCCCTCCCTGTTGGTTGTTTGACCTGAGGCAACCCAATCCTGGAGCGTACCTGGGCTCTTTGGTGGGGCTAATGGCAGACTCTGGGAGGGCTCACGCCAAGGAGTACTTCTCAGAACTTCTGCTGCCAGTGTCCTTGTCTCCACGGTGAAACAGTGCCACCCCCCGCCTCTGCAGGAGATCTGCCAACAGTAGCAGGTAGGTCTGGTTCAGTCTCCCCTGGGTCCCAGTGCACACACTGCTTTGTGTGTGCCCTCCAAGAGTAGAGTCTCTGTTTCCCCCAGTCCTGTTGAAGTCCTGCAATCAATTCCCACTAGGCTTCAAAGTCTGATTCTCTAGGAATTCCTCCTCCCATTGCCAGGCCCCCAGGTTGGGAAGCCTGATGTGGGGCTAAGAACCTTCATTCCAGTGGGTGGACTTCTGTGGTATAAGTGTTCTCCAGTCTGTGAGTCACTCACCCCGCCGTTATCGGATTTGAGTTTACTGTGATTGTGCCCTCCTACCATCTCATTGTGGCTTCTCCTTTGTCTTTGGATGTGGGGTGTCTTTTTTGGTGAGTTCCAGTGTCTTCCTGTCAATGATTGTCCAGCAGCTAGTCGTGATTCTGGTGTTCTCGCAAGAGGGAGTGAGAGCACGTCCTTCTACTCCGCCATCTTGGTTCCTCCCACCTTTTTTTCTTCTTTAAAAATATAACTTGAAGAATGTTCCATAGCAGTACATATAGATATCTGCCCCCCCTTTTTTATAATGGCTGCATTGAACTTATGTACCATGATTTATTCAGCTCTTCTTATGGAGCATTTAGGTTGTTTCCAGTCTCTTATTTATTATAATTTTTTAATTTAAATTTTATTTTAATTTATTTATTATTTAAAAATAATTTATTTATTTAGTTGCACTGGGTCTTAGTTGCGGCAGGTGGGCTCCTTAGTTGCCACACATGGGCTCCTTAGTTGCCGCACATGGGGCTCCTTAGTTACGGCAGGTGGGCTCCTTACGTGGGCACATGTCCAGTCTTTTATTATTATAAAGCTGCAAATAAGGTACTTTTATATATTTCTTTTTACATATTTGAGTTTATCTCAGGAACAAATTCCTAGAAGTGCGAATTTCTGAGTCAAAGGTTATATAAATTAAAAAATTTAATAACTATCAAAATTGTCCTTTTGAGAGGATAGGCTAATTTAATTTCTACAATAATACCTAATTAAAAAAAAATTTATTATTTTATTTGTTTTTGAAATATTTGGCTCTGTTGGGTCTTCGTTGCTGAGTGCAGGCTCTCTCTAGTTGTGGTGAGCGGTGGCTACTCTACTTTGTAGTGTGCGGGCTTCTCATTGTGGTGGCTTCTCTTGTTTCAGAGCATGGGCTGTAGGAGGGCTGGTTTCAGTAGTTGCAGCACATGGGCTCAGTAGTTGTGGCATGCGGGCTCTAGAGTACAGGCTCAGTAGTTGTGGCTCACGGGCTTGGTTGCTCCGCGGCATGTGGGGTCTTCCTGGACCAGGGATTGAACCCATGTCTCCTGCAATGGCAGGAGGATTCTTAACCACTGTGCCACCAGTGAAGTCCCTAATAATACATAGTTTTAACATAATGTTTTACATAAAGTTTTATTGAGTTCAGCTTATTTATGGAGTCATATTGAGCTTCAGGAGAGCAAACTCAGAAAGCCTTATATATAATCAAATATGTGTAACCTTCCTTACTTACCTGTGATGGAACTATATGTAAATTTTTAAAAAAATTTTTATTGGAGTATAGTTGATTTACAATGATGTGTTAGTTTCAGGTATATATCAGTGTGAATCAGTTATACATATATCCACTCTTTTTTTAGATTCTTTTCCCATAGAGGCTATTACAAAGTATTGAGTAGAGTTCCCTGTGCTATACAGTAGGTTCTTATTTGTTATTTATTTTATAGGTAGTAGTGTGTATATGTCAATCCCAGTCTCCCAATTTATCCCTCTCCCCTGTAAATTCTTTTTTTATAAATATCTTTATTGGAGTATAATTACTTTACAATGGTGTGTTAATAACTGCTTTATAACGAAGTGAATCAGCTATATATATACATATATCCCTATATCTCCTCCCTCTTGCGTTTCCCTGCCACACTCCCTATCCCACCCCTCTAGGTGGTCACAAAGCACCGAGCTGACTTCCCTGTGCTATGTGGCTGCTTCCCACTAGCTAGCTATTTTACATTTGGTAGTATATATTAGTCCATACCACTCTCTCATTTCGTCCCAGCTTACCCTTCCCCCTCCCTGTGTCCTCAAGTCCATTCTCTACATCTGCATCTTTATTCCCGTCCTGCCCGTAGGTTCATAAGAACCTTTTTTTTTTTTAGATTCCATATATATGTGTTAGCATTTGTTTTTCTCTTTCTGACTTACTTCACTTTGTATGACAGACTTGAGGTCCATCCACCTCACTACAGATAACTGAATTTCGTTTCTTTTTATGGCTGAGTAATATTCCATTGTATGTATGTGCCACATATTCTTTATCCATTCATCTGTCGATGGACACCTTGGTTGCTTCCATGTCCTGGCTATTGTAAATAGAGCTGCAGTGAACACTGTGGTATATGTCTCTTTCTGAATTATGGTTTTCTCAGGGTATATGCCCAGTAGTGGGATTGCTGGGTCATATGGTAGTTCTATTTTTACTTTTTTAAGGAACCTCCATGCTGTTCTCCATAGTGGCTGTATCAATTTACATTCCCACCCACAGTGCAAGAGGGTTCCCTTTTCTCCACATCCTCTCCAGCATTTCTTGTTTGTAGATTTTTTGATGATGGCCATTCTGACTGGTGTGAGGTGAAACCTCATTGTAGTTTTGATTTGCATTTCTCTAATGATTAGTGATGTTGAGCATCCTTTCATGTGTTTGTTGGCAACCTGTATATCTTCTCTGGAGAAATGTCTATGTAGATCTTCTGTCCATTTTTGGATTGGGTTGTTTGTTTTTTTGATATTGAGCTGCATGAACTGCTTGTAAATTTTGGAGATTAGTAATTTGTTAGTTGCTTCATTTGCAAATATTTTCACCCATTCTGTGGGTTATCTTTTCATCTTGTTTATGGTTTCCTTTGCTGTGCAAAAGCTTTTAAGTGTCATTAGGTCCCATTTGTTTATTTTTGTTTTTATTTCCATTTCTCTAGGAGGTGGGTCAAAAAGGATCTTGATGTGATTTATGTCATAGAGTGTTTTTCCTATGTTTTCCTCTAAGAGTTTTATAGTGTCGGGCCTTAACATTTAGGTCTTTAATCTATTTTGAATTTATTTTTGTGTGTGATGTTAGGGAGTGTTGTAATTTCATTTTTTTACATGTAGCTGTCCAGTTTTCCCAGCACCACTTGTTGAAGAGACTGTCTTTTTTCCATCGTATATCTTTGCCTCGTTTTTCATAGATTAGTTGACCATATGTGCGTGGGTGTATCTCTTGGCTTTCTATCTTGTTCCATTGATCTATGTTTCTGTTTTTGTGCCAGTACCATATTGTCTTGATTACTGTAGCTTTGTAGTCTAGTCTGAAGTCAGGGAGTCTGATTCCTCCAGCTCCGTTGTTTTCCCTCAAGACTGCTTTGGCTATTCGGGGTCTTTTGTGTCTCCATACAAATTTTAGGATAATTTGTTCTAGTTCTGTGAAAACTGCCATTGGTAATTTGATAGAGATTGCATTGAATCTATAGATTGCTTTGGGTAGTATAGTCATTTTCACAATATTGATTCTTCCAATCCAAGAACATGGTATATCTATCTCTCCATCTGTTGGTATCATCTTTAATTTCTTTCATCAGTGTCTTATAGTTTTCTGCATACAGGTCTTTTGTCTCCCTAGGTAGCTTTATTCCTAGGTATTTTATTCTTTTTGTTGCAATTGTAAGTGGGAGTGTTTCCATAATTTCTCTTTCAGATTTTTCATCATTAGTGTATAGGAATGCAAGAGATTTCTGTGCATTAATTTTCTATCCTGCTACTTTACCACATTCATTGATTAGCTCTAGTAGTTTTCTGGTAGCATCTTTAGGATTCTCTATGTGTAGTATCATGTCATCTGCAAACAGTGGCAGTTTTCCTTCTTCTTTTCCAATTTGGATTCCTTTTATTTTTTTTTCTTCTCTGATTGCCTTGGCTAAAACTTCCAAAACTATGTTGAAAAACAGGGGTGAGAGTGGACAACCTTGTCTTGTTCCTGATCTTAGTGGAAATGGTTTCATTTTTTCACCATTGAGAACAATGTTGGCTGTTGGTTTCTTGTATATGGCCTTTATTATGTTGAGGTAAGTACCCTGTATGCCTACTTTCTCGAGGGTTTTTATCATAAATGGTGTTGAATTTTGTTGAAATCTTTTAATACGTCTGTTGAGATGATCATATGGTTTTTCTGCTTTGATTTGTTAATATGGTGTATCACATTGATTGGTTTGCATATATTGAAGAATCCTTGCATTCCTGGGAGAAACCTTACTTGATCATAGTGTATGATCCTTTTAATGTGCTGTTGGATTCTGTTTGCTAGTATTTTGTTTAGGATTTTTCCATCTGTGTTCATCGGTGATATTGGTCTGTAGTTTTCTTTCTTTGTGACATCATTGTCTGATTTTGGTATCAGGGTGATGGTGGCCTCGTAGAATGAGTTTGGGATTGTTCCTCCCTCTACTATATTTTGGAAGACTTTGAGAAGGATAGGTGTTAGCTCTTCTCTAAATGCTTGGTAGAATTCACCTGGGAAGCCATCTGGTGCTGGGTTTTTGTTTGTTGGAAGATTTTTAATCACAGTCTCAATTTCAGTGCTTGTGATTGGCCTGTTTTTATTTTCTATTTCTTCCTAGTTTAGTCTCAGAAGGTTGTGCTTTTCTAAGAATTTGTCCATTTCTTCTAGGTTGTCCATTTTATTGGCATATAGTTGCTTGTAGTAGTCTCTTATGATCCTTTGTATTTCTGCAGTGTCAGTTGTTACTTTTCCTTTTTCATTTCTAAATCTATTGATCTGAGTCTTCTCCCTTTTTTTCTTGATGAGTCTGGCTAATGGTTTATCAATTTTGTTTATCTTCTGAAAAAGTCAGCTTTTATTTTATTTAATTAATTAATTTATTTTTTTGCGGTACGCAGGCACTGTTGTAGCCTCTCCTGTTGTGGAGCACAGGCTCCGGACGCGCAGGCTCAGTAGCCATGACTCACAGGCCCAGCTGCTCTGCGGCATGTGATTTCTTCCCGGACCGGGACACGAACCTGTGTCCCCTGCATCGGCGGGCGGACTCTCAACCACTGCGCCACCAGGGAAGCCCCAAAACCAGCTTTTAGTTTTATTGATCCTTGATATCATTTCCTTCATTTCTTTCTGATCTGATCTTTATGATTTCTTTCTTCTGCTAACTTTGGGTTTTTCTTGTTCTTCTTTCTCTAATTGCTTTAGGTGTAAGGTTAGGTTGTCTATTTGAGATGTTTCTAGTTTCTTGAGGTAGGATTATATTGCTGTAAACTTCCCTCTTAGAACTGTTTTTGCTGCATCCCATAGGTTTTGAGGTGTCGTGTTTTCAGTGTCATTTGTTTCTAGGTATTTTTTGGTTTCCTCTTTGATTTCTTCAGTGATCTCTTGGTTATTTAGCAGTGTTGTTTAGCCTCCATGTGTCTGTATTTTTTACAGATTTTTTTCCTGTAATTGATATCTAGTCTCATAGCATTGTAGTCAGAAAAGATACTTGATACAATTTCAGTTTTCTTAAATTTACCAGTGCTTGGTTTGTGACCCAAGATATGATCTGTCCTCGAGAATGTTCCATGAGCACTTGAGCAGAAAGTGTATTCTGCTGTTTTGGGATGGAATGTCCTATAAATATCAATTAAGTCCATCTTGTTTAATGTATCATTTAAAGCTTGTGTTTCCTTATTTATTTTCATTTTGGATGATCTGTCCATTGGTGAAAGTGGGGTGTTGAAGTCCCGTACTATGAATGTGTTACTGTCTATTTCCCCTTTTATGGCTGTTAGTTTTTGCCTTATGTATTGAGGTGCTCTTATGTTGGGTGCATAAATATTTACAATTGTTATATCTTCTTGGATCGATCCCTTGATCATTATATAGTGTCCTTCTTTGTCTCTTCTAACAGTCTTTATTTTAAAGTCTATTTTGTCTGATATGAGAACTCCTACTCCCGCTTTCTTTTAATTTCCGTTTGCATGGAATATCTTTTCCCATCCCCTCACTTCCAGTCTGTATGTATCCTTAGGTCTGAAGTGGGTCTCTTGTAGACAGCATGTATATGGGTGTTGTTTTTTTTTTTTTTTGGTATGCGGGCCTCTCACTGCTGTGGCCTCCCCCATTGCGGAGCACAGGCTCTGGACGCACAGGCTCAGCGGCCATGGCCCACGGGCCGAGCCGCCCCGCGGCATGCGGGATCCTCCCAGACCGGGGCACGAACCCACGTCCCCTGCATTGGCAGGTGGACTCCCAACCACTGCGCCACCAGGGAAGCCCTGGGTGTTATTTTTGTATCCATTCAGCTAGTCTGTGTCTTTTGGTTGGAGTATTTAATTCATTTACATTTAAGGTAGTTATCAATGTGTATGTTCCTATTACCATTTTCTTAATTGTTTTGTGTTTGTTATTATAGATCTTTTTCTTCTCTTGTGTTCCTGCCTAAAGAAGTTCCTTTAGCATTTGTTGTAAAGCTGGTTTGGTGATGCTGAATCCTCTTAGCTTTTGCTTGTCTGTAAAGGTTTTAATTTCTCTATTGAATCTGAATGAGATCCTTGCTGAGTAGAGTAATCTTGGTTGTAGGTTTTTGCCTTTCATCACTTTAATTATGTCTTGCCACTCCTTTCTGGCTTGCAGAGTTTCTGCAATCCCCTTATTTAATTTTTGATAGTTTGATTGATATGTGTCTTGATGTGTTTCTCCTTGGATTTATCCTGTATGGGACTCTGTGCTTCCTGGACTTGATTGACTATTTCCGTTTTTGATAGTTTGATTAATATGAGTCTTGGCATGTTGCTCTTTGGATTTATCCTGTATGGGACACTCTGGGCTTTCTGGGCTTGATTAACTATTTCCTTTCCCATATTAGGCAAGTTTTAAACTAAAATCTCTTCAAATATTTTCTCAGTCCCTTTCTTTTTTTCTTCTTCTTCTGGGACCCCTATACTTCGAATGTTTGTGCGCATTTAATGTTGTCCCAGAGGTCTCTGAGACTGTCCTCAATTCTTTTCATTCTTTTTTCTTTATTCTTCTCTGCAGTACTTATTTCCCCTGTTTTATCTTCAGATCACTTATCCGTTCTTCTGCCTCAGTTATTCTGCTTTTGCTTCCTTCTAGAGAAATTTTAATTTCACTTATTGTGTTGTTCATCATTGTTTGTTTGCTCTTTAGTTCTTCTAGGTCCTTGTTAAGGGTTTCTTATATTTTCTCCATTCTCTTTACAAGATTTTGGATCTTCTTTACTCTCATTACTCTGAATTCGTTTTCAGGTAGACTGCCTATTTCCTCTTCATTTGTTTGATCTCGTTGGTTTTTACCTTGCTCCTTCATCTGCTGTGTATTTCTCTGTCTTCTCATTTTGCTTAAGTTCCTGTGTTTGGGGTCTCTTTTTTGCAGGCTGCAGGTTCTTAGTTCCCACTGTTTTTGGTGTCTTCTCCCAGAGGCTAAGGTTCGTTTAGTGGGTTGTGTAGGCTTCCTGGTAGAGCTGACTCTTGCCTGTGTTTTGGTGCATGAGGGTGGATCTTGTCTTTTTGGTGGGCAGGACTACGTCCGGTGGTGTGTTTTGGGATGTGTGTTACCTTATTATGATTTTAGGCTGCCTCTGTGTTAATGGGTGGGTTTGTGTTCCTGTCTTGCTAGTGTTTGGCATAGGGTGTCCAGTACTGTAGCCTGCTGGTCATTGCATGGAGCTGCGTCTTAGCATTGAGATGGAGATCTCTTGGAGAGCTTTTGTTGTTTGACATTACGTGGAGCCAGGAGGTCTCCGGTGGACCAATGTCCTGAACTCGGCTCTCCCACCTCAGAGCCATAGGCCTGACACCTGGCCGGAGCACCATGACCCTGTCAGCCACATGGCTCAGAAGAAAAGGGAGAAAAAAATAAAGAAAATAATAAGATAAAATAAAGTTATTAAAATAAAAAATAATTATTAAAAAAAAATTATAAAGTAATAAAAAAAGAAAAAAAAGAACAAAAGAAATAAGAGAGCAACCAAACCAAAAAACAAATCCACCAATGGTAACAAATGCTAAATAGTATACTAAAACAAAAACAAAATCAAAAAGGCACAGACAGAACCCTAGGAGAAATGATAAAAGCAAAGACAGACAAAAATCACACAAAGAAGTGTACACACACACACTCACAAAAAGAGAAAAGGGAAAAAAAAATATATATCTATATATATTAAAAAAAAAAGGAGGAAGAGAGCAACCAAATCAATAAACAAATCTACCAATGATAATAAACTCTAAATCCTAAACTAAGATAAACATAAAACCAGAAACAAATTAGATGCAGAAAGCAAACCTCAAGTCTATAGTTGCTCCCAAAGTCTCCCACTTCAATTTTGAGATGATTCGTTGTATATTCAGGTATTCCACAGATGCAGGGTACATCATGTTGATTGTGAGGATTTAACCCACTGCTCCTGAGGCTGCTGGGAGATATTTCCCTTTCTCTTCTTTGTTCACACAGCTCTTGGGGTTCAGCTTTGGATTTGGCCCCGCCTCTGCGTGTAGGTCGCCTGAGGGTGTCTGTACCCCGAGACAGGACGAGGTTAAGGTAGCAAGTGATTAGGGGGATCTGGCTCACTCAGCCCGGGGGAAGGGAGGGGTATGGAATATGGGGCAAGCCTGCAGTGGCAGAGGCCAACCTGACCTTGCAGCAGCCTGAGGTGTGCCATGTGTTCTCCCTGGGAAGTTGTCCCTGGATCACGAGACCTTGGCAGTGGTGGGCTGCACAGACTCCCAGGAGGGGAGGTGTGGATAGTGACCTATGCTTGCACACAGGCTTCTTGGTGGCTGCAGCAGCAGCCTTAGCGTTTCCTGCCTGTCTCTGGTGTCCGCGCTGATAGCTGCGGCTCGTTCCCATCTGTAGAGTTCATTTAGGTAGTGCTCTGAATCCCCTCTCCTCACTCACCCCGAATCAATGGTCTCCTGCCTCTTAGCCAGTTCCATACTTTTTCCCGGACTGCCTCCCAACTAGCTGTGATGCACCAGCCCCCTTCAGGCTGTGTTCACACGGCTAACCCCAGTCCTCTCCCTGGGATCTGACCTCCGAAGCCTGAGCCTCAGCTCCCAGCCCCGACCCATCCCGGTGGGTGAGCAGACAAGCCTCTCAGGCTGGTAAGTGCTGGCCCACACCGATCCTCTGTGCAGGAATCTCTCCACTTCGCCGTCTGCACCCCTGTTGCTGTGCTCTCCTCCATGGCTCCGAAGCTTCCCCCCTGCCACCCACTGTCTCCACCAGTGAAGCGGCTTCCTAGTGTGTGGAAACTTTTCCTCCTTCACAGCTCCCTCCCAGAGGTACAGGTCCTGACCCTATTCTTTTGCCTGTTTTTCTTTTTTCTTTTGCCCTGCTCAGGTATGCAGGGAGTTGTTTGCCTTTTGGGAAGTCTGAGGTCTTCTGCCAGTGTTCAGTAGGTGTTCTGTAGGAGTTGGTCCACATGTAGATGTATATCTGATGTATTTGTGGGGAGGAAGGTGACCTCCACGTCTTACTCCTGTGCCGTCTTGAAGGTTTCCCTGCCTTGTAAATTCTTAATTCTAATTATATATCAGGTTAGAAAACTCTTTAGACAAGTTTTATTAGTTTATCGTAGCTGAATAGAATTCTCATTCCTTTTCTTTGCCCTGAAAATTGTTTTTTAACACTTCAAGGGGACACCTGTTAATTTACTTTAAGATATAGTGAACAAGTATATGTTCACCGTGTCAAAACTCTTTATGATTTTATAAAAGTTATCTAGCCTTTGTTTTTACAGATTGAAGAGTCCTAATTTTCCATCCCTATTATTTTTTCTAGGATTCCTTCATTCTTTTGGTAAGTTTTTGCCTAGATAACACTACCCAGTGGTCTGAATAATCAATCTCACATCTTGGCACAAGGGTGTTCCTGTGCCAAAAGGGCCAGGACCTTAGCTACCATGGATAGCTGTGGGTTGGTGCCCTATGTTCTACTGGCAAGTTGGGTTAGTGTATGATAAATATACTTCTTAGTTTCCTCCTATTTCTGTGTAATTTCATAGAAGGGGTAGCTTAATTTAAGAAGTAGGGGCATGTTCATTTTAATATAGATCCATTCTAACATTCATCTTTCAGTATTTGGTTGTATGAAAAATTTGAAAAATGCACAGTGAGCAGCAGTATTGGGTAACAGTTACTCATGTTCATTTTGAGTGACAGGTTTTAATTTTGTAAAATAAAAAATTTTATCCATTTTTTTCATGGTTGGTGCTTTTTCTGCCCTGTCCAAGAACTCTTTGCCCACCCATAGGATGTCAAAGAGTTTTCTCCTATGTTTTTGTCAAGAAATTTTAGTTTTATTTTATTTTTTTAAAAAATTTATTTTATTTATTTATTTTTGGCTGCATTGGGTCTTCGTTTCTGCACACCTGCTTTCTCTAGTTGTGGCAGGTGGGGGCTACTCTTCGTTGCAGTGCACGGCCTTCTCATCGTGTTGGCTTCTCGTTGCAGAGTACAGGCTCTAGGTGTGCGGGCTTCAGTAGTTGTGGCTCATGGGCTCTAGAGCACAGGCTCAGTAGTTGTGGCACATGGACTTAGTTGCTCCGTGGCATGTGGGATCTTCCTGGACCAGGGATCGAACCTGTGTCCCCTGCATTAGCAGGTGGATTCTTAACCACCGCGCCACCAGGGAAGTCCCAACAGTTTTATTTTTTAATATTTAAATCTTTTATTCATTTTGAATTAATTTTTGTGTGTGGTATGAAGTACGGGTTGATGTTCTTTGTTTTCCATAAGGATATCTAATTACTCCTGCGCCAGGTTTTGAAAATGCTGTCTCTTTTGAATTATGTTGGTTCCTTTTAAAAAATCAATTGTCTTTATATGTGTGGATTCATTTTTAAACTCTTAGTTCCATTGATAAATATATTTATCACAGTGCTAATTCCACAGTCTCAATTCTTATATCTTTTATAGTAAGTCCCGAAATCATGTAGTGTTAAGTTTCTTCTAAGTCCTTTACATTTTTTTTTTCTTGGCTGTGCTGCGCAGCTTGTGGGATTTTAGTTCCCCAACCAGATATTGAACCTGGGCCACGGAAATGAAAGGGCCGAGTCGTAACCACTGGGATGCCAGGGAATTCCCTCCATATTCATTTTGGAATCAGCTTGTCAATTCTACAAGAAAACTTCCTGGGATTGTGTAGAATCTGTAGATCAGTTTAGGAAGTATAGACATCTCAGTATTGAATCTTTTAAGTAATGAACATGATGTAGGTCTTCATTTTTTTAGATGTTTTAGAAATTTCTCTCAATAATGTTTAGTAGTTTTCAGTGTAGGGGTTTTTCATAGTCTTTATTAAATTAACTCCCAAGTACTTTATGTTTTTTGGTGCTATTGTAAATGCTGTTTTTTAAAAATTTCATTTTCCAGTTTTTTGTTGCTAGTGTATAGAAATACAGGTGATCTTTATCTGTTGATCTTATATCTAATGAGTTTGCTCAGTTCTCTTACAATTTTTATGTGTGTTTTTTAACTGATTCCTTAGAGTTTTTTATGAAGAGTAATCATATTGTTTGTGAAGAGACAGCTTTACTTTTTCCTTTGCAATCATCATGCCTTTTATTTATTTTTCTTGTTTTATTTCACTAGCTATGACCTGTAGTACAATATTGAATAGAAGAGAACAGATATCCTTGCCTCATCCCTGATCTTTGGAGGGAATGTATTATTGCAAATATTTTCTCTCAACCTGTTTCTCCTTTTCGTTTTCAAACTATGTTCTTTTTTATTCACTGTGAAAATTTACATAAAGTAAATAACTGTTTATTGTACAGTTCTATGAGTTTTGACAGTTGCCAATAGTTTTGTAACCGTCACCATAATAGATACTACAGAACAGTTCCATTGCCCTCAAAAATTACATTGCTGCTACTTTGTAGTCAGCCCCTCACAACCAATTTGCTATCCTCTATCTCTAGTAGTTTGGCCTTTTCTGGAATGTTATATAAATGGAATTATATAGCATATAGCCTTTAAAAATTTTTTTTTTAATTTATAATATAACTTAAATGTGTACAAATATAAAACTACTATGAATGTCTTATACGTACAGTTTTAATTTAAGTATAAAACAAACATGAAATTCTAATAAAACCAGAAAGCCAACATATTTCAAATGAACAGTATTAATTTAATTGGAAGGATATTAACTGCAACTGAAATCGCCACTGTTGGTTTGATACTAGAGTTCTGTTTCTCCTGCCTCTCTTTTAGGCCTGCTGTTACTGAGTGGCATTAAAAATGTTGAGCTGGCTGGGTGGTTTGAGATAATCACTTCACATTTAAGGCCAAATTGCCAACGAGTAATCCATGAAAGTCTTTTAACAGGGCATTTCTTGATACTTAGAAAGCTCTCTTGTTTGACTGAAGCTAAGGGTGGTAGTATTGAAATCTGCATATAGTGTCTGTTAAACCCACTTATAGGGACTTCCCTGGCAGTCCAGTGGTTAAGACTCTGCACTCCCACTGCAGGGGGCATGGATTCGATCCCTGGTCGGGGATGTAAGATCCCACATGCCTTGCAGCACAGCCAAAAAAGGAAAAACACCAAAGCCACTTATAATGGGAATCAGGAATTTGGCACAGAGGTGGGCTTTGCTCATTTCACAGATATGCTGACAACGTGAACATGGTCCCAACTGCTAAGAGGCAGTAGTACATAGCCTCTTGAGTTTGACTTCTTTTGATGTTGCATTCATTGATAATTCAGTCCTTTAATTGTTGAGCAGTATTCTATGGTTTGGATGTACAAACAGTTTGTTTATAATCCACCAGTTGAAGGGCAACTGAATCATTTCTAGTTTTGAGCAATTATGAATAAAATTGCTATAACTTCATGTACAAGTGTCTGTGAACATAAGTTCTTGGGTAGATAACTAGGAGTTTGATTGCTGGGTCATATAGTAAGTATATATTTAACTTTGTAAGAAACTGCTAAACTCTTTCGTAAAATGGATGTATAACATTTTGAGTTTTACCAGCACATTCCTTTTCCAGGTTTCTGCATCCTTGTTGATAGTTGGTATTGCCAAATGTTTATTTAGGTTATTATAGGTGTATCTCACTGTCATTTAAAAATTTTTTTTATTGGAGTATAGTTGCTTTACAATGGCGTTAGTTTCTACTGTACAGCAAAGTGAATCAGCTATACGTATACATATATCCCCTCTTTTTTGGATTTCCATCCCATTTAGGTTACCACAGAGCATTGAATAGAGTTCTCTATGCTATACAGTAGGTTCTCATTAATTATCTATTTTATACATAGTATCAGTAGTGTATATATGTCAATCCCAATCTCCCAATTCATCCTGCCTACTCCCGCAACCCCTTGGAATCCATACCTTTGTTCTCTACGTCTGTGTCTCTATTCTGCTTTGTAAATGCGATTGTCTATACCAATTTTTTCAAATTACATATATATACGTTAATATACGATACTTGTTTTTCTGACTTACTTCACTGTGTATGACAGTCTCTAGGTCCATCCACATCTGTATAAATAACCCAATTTTGTTCCTTTTTATTATGGCTGAGTAATACTCCATTGTATATCTGTACCACATCTTCTTTATCCATTCCTCTGTTGATGAACATTTATGTCGTTTCCATGTCATGGCTATTGTAAGTAGTGCTGCAATGAACATTGGAGTGCATGTGTCTTTTCGAATTATGGTTTTCTCTGGATATATGCCCAGGAGTGGGATTGCTGGGTCACATGGTAGTTCTATTTTTAGTTTTTCAAGGAACCATACGGTTCTCCACAGAGGCTGTATCAATTTACATTCCCACCAAAAGTGCAAGAGGGTTCCATTTTTTCCACACCCTCTCCAGCATTTATTGTTTGTAGACTTCGTGATGATGGCCATTCTGACTGGTGTGAGGTGATATCTCATTGTAGTTTTGATTTGCCTTTTTCTAGTAGTTAGTGATGTTGAGCATCTTTTCATGTGCCTCTTGGCCATCTCCATATCTTCTTTGGTGAAATGTCTTTAGGGCTTCTGCCCATTTTTAGATTGGTTTGTTTGCTTTTGATATTGAGATGTATGATCTGTTTGTATATTTTGCAGATTAATCCTTTGTCCGTTACTTCTTTTTTTTAATTAAAAAAATTTAATGTAATTATTGATGTGGTTGACATTAGAGCTACCATTTTATTATTGTTTTATCATTCAAATTTTGTTTTTTAAAACAGCAAGTTCTTATTAGTTATCTATTTTATACATATTAATGTATATATGTCAATCCCAATCTCCCAATTCATCCCACCACCACCTCCTCGCCACTTAGCTCCCTTGGTGTCCATACGTTTCTTCTCTACATCTGTGTCTCTATTTGTGCTCTGCAAAACATTTCATCAGTACCATTTTTCTAGGTTCCACATATATGCATTAATATACGATATTTGTTTTTCTCTTTCTGACTTAACTTCACTCTCTGTGACAGTCTCTAGATCCATCCACATCTCTACAGATGACCCAATTTCGTTCTGTTTTATGGCTGAGTAATATTCCATTGTATATATGTACCACATCTTCTTTATCCATTTGTCTGTCGATGGGCATTTAGGTTGCTTCCATGGGGTGCATGTGTCTTTTCGGATTATAGTTTTCTCTGGGTGTATGCCCAGTAGTGGGATTGCTGGGCCACATGGTAGTTCTACTTTTAGTTTTTTAAAGAACCTCCATACTGTTCTCCATAGTGGCTGTATCAATTTACATTCCCATCAACAGTGCAAGAGGGTCCCCTTTTCTCCACACCCTCTCCAGCATTTGTTGTTTGTAGATTTTCTGATGATGCCCATTCTGGCTGGTGTGAGGTGATACCTCATTGTAGTTTTGATTTACGTTTCTCTAATATTAGTGATGTTGAGCAGCTTTTTATGTGCTTCTTGGCCATCTGTATGTCTTCTTTGGAGAAATATCTATTTAGGTTTTCTGCCCATTTTTTGATTAGGTTATTTGTTTTTTTAATATTGAGCTGCATGAGCTGTTTATATATTTTGGAGATTAATCCTTTGTCCACTGATATGTTTGCATATCCACTGATATGTTTGGTTGTCTTTTCGTCTCGTTTGTAGTTTCCTTTGCTTTGCAAAAGCTTTGAAGTTTCATTAGGTCCCATTTGTTTATTTTTGTTTTTATTTCCATTACTCTAGGAGGTGGATCAAAAAACATCTTGCTGTGATTTTGTGATTTATGTTAAAGAGTGTTCTTCCTGTGTTTTCTTCTAAGAGTTTTATAGTGTCCGGTCTTACATTTAGGTCTCTAATCCATTTTGAATTTATTTTTGTGTATGGTGTTAGGGAGCTCTAATTTCATCTTATACATGTAGCTATCCAGTTTTCCCAGCACCACTTATTGAAGAGACTGTCTTTTCTCCATTGTATATCCTTGCCTCCTTTGTCATAGATTAGTTGACCATGGGTGTATGGGTTTATCTCTGGGCTTTCTATCCTGTTCCATTGAACTTTGTTTCTGTTTTTGTGCCAGTACCATATTGTCTTGATTACTGTAGCTTTGTAGTCTAATCTGAATTCAGGGAGTCTGATTCCTCCAGCTCCATTTTTTTCCCTCAAGACTGCTTTGGCTCTTCAGGGTCTTTTGTGTCTCCATAGAAATTTTAAGATTTTTTGTTCCAGTTCTGTAAAAGATGCCATTGGTAATTTGATAGGGATTGCATTGAATCTGTAGATTGCTTTGGGTAGTGTAGTCATCTTCACAAGATGGATTCTTCCAATCCAAGAACATGGTATATCTCTCCATCTGTTTGTGTCATCTTTGGTTTCTTTCATCAGTGTCTTATAGTTTTCTGCATACAGGTCTTTTGTCTCCTTAGGTATGTTTATTCCTAGGTATTTTATTCTTTTTGTTGCTATGGTGAATGAGATTATTTCCTTAATTTCTCTTTCTAATCTTTTGTTGTTAGTGTATAGGAATGCAGGAGATTTCTGTGCATTAATTTTGTATCCTGCAACTTTACCAAATTCATTGATTAGCTCTGGTAGTTTTCTGGTGGCATCTTTAGGATTCTCTATGTATACTATCATGTCATCTGCAAACAGTGACAGTTTTGCTTCTTCTTTTCCAATTTGTATGCCTTTTATTTCTTTTTTTTCTCTGATTGCTGTGGCTAGCACTTCTAAAACTATGTTGATTAATAGTGGTGAGAGTGGACATCATTGGCTTGTTCCTGATCTTAGAGGAAATGCTTTCAGTTTTTCACCATTGAGAATGATGTTTGCTGTGGGTTTGTCATATATGGCCTTTCTTATGTTGAGGTAGGTTCCCTCTATGCCCACTTTTTAGAGAGTTTTTATCATAATTGGGTGTTGAATTTTGTCAAAAGCTTTTTCTGCATCTATTGAGATGATCATATGGATTTAATATGGTGTGTCACATTGATTGATTTGCATATATTGAAGAATCCTTGCATCCCTAGGATAAATCCCACTTGATCATGGTGTATGATCCTTTTAATGTGTTGTTGGATTCTGTTTGCTAGTATTTTGTTGAGGATTTTTGCATCTATATTCATCAGTGATATTGGTCTGTAATTTCCTTTTTTTGTAGTATCTTTGGTTTTGGTATCAGGGTGATGGTGGCCTCATAGAATGAGTTTTGGAGTGTTCCTTCCTCTGCAAGTTTTTGGAAGAGTTTGAGAAGGATGGGTGTTAGCTCTTCTCTAAATGTTTGGTAGAATTCACCTGTGAAGCCATCTGGTTCTGGGCTTTTGTTTGTTCGAAGATTTTAAATTACAGTTGCAATTTCATTACTTGTGATTTGTCTGTTCATATTTTCTATTTTTTCCAGGTCAAGTCTTGGAAGGTTATGCCTTTCTAAGAGTTTGTCCGTTTCTTCCAGGTTGTCCATTTTATTGTCATAGAGTTGCTTGTAGTAGTCTCTTATGATGATTTGTATTTCTGCGGTGTCTGTTGTAACTTCTCCATTTTCATTTCTAATTTTATTGATTTGAGTCCTCTCCCTCTTTTTCTTGATGAGTCTGCCTAAAGGTTTATCAATTTTGTTTATGTTCTCAAAGAACCAGCTTTTTTTTTTTTTGGCGGTACACGGCTCTCACTGTTGGTCACCTCTGCCGTTGCGGAGCACAGGCTCCAGACGTGCAGGCTCAGCAGCCATGACTCACGGGCCCAGCTGCTCCGTGGCCTGTGGGATCTTCCCGGACCGGGGCACGAACCTGTGTCCCCTGCATTGGCAGGCAGACTCTCAACCACTGCGCCACCAGGGAAGCCTCAGAGAACCAGCTTTTAGTTTTATTGATCTTTGCTGTTGTTTTCGGACCGGGGCACGAACCTGTGTCCCCTGCATTGGCAGGCAGACTCTCAACCACTGTGCCACAAGGGAAGCCTCAGAGAACCAGCTTTTAGTTTTATTGATCTTTGCTGTTGTTTTCTTTGTTTGTATTTCATTTATTTCTGCTCTGATCTTTATGATTTCTTTCCTTCTGCTAACTTTGTGTTTTGTTTGTTCTACTTACTATAGTTCCTTTAGGTGTAAGGTTAGATTGTTTATTTGAGATTTTTCCTGTTTCTTGACGTAGGCTTGTGTTGCTGTAAACTTCCCTCTTAGAACTGCTTTTGCTGCATCCCATTGGTTTTGGATCGTCGTGTTTTTGTTGTAATTTGTCTGTAGGTATTTTTTGATTTCGTTTTTGATTTCTTCAGTGATCTTTTGGTTTTTTAGTAGCATATTGTTTAGCCTCCATGTGTTTGTGTTTTTTTCGGGTTTTTCTCCGTAATTGATTTCTAATCTCATAGTATCATGGTCAGAAAAGATGCTTGATATGATTTCAGTTTTCTTAAATTTACCAAGGGTTGATTTGTGACCCAAGATGTGATCTGTCCTGGAGAATGTTCCATGTGCACTTCAGAAGAAAGTGTATTTTGCTGCTTTCGGATGGATTGTCCTACAGATATCAATTATGTCTATCTGGTTTAATGTGTCATATAAGGCTTGTGATTCCTTATTAATTTTCTTTCTGGATGATCTATCCGTTGGTGTAAGTGTAGTGTTGAAGTCCCTCACTATTGTGTTACTGTCGATTTCCACTTTTTTGGCTGTCAGCATTTGCCTTATGTATTGAAGTGCTTCTGTGTTGGATGTGTACATATTTACAATTGTTATATCTTCTTGGATTGATCCCTTTATCATTATGTAGTGTCCTTTGTTGTAACAGTCTTTATTTTAAAGTCTATTTTGTCTTATATGAGTATTGCTACTCCAGCTTTCTTTTGATTTCTATTTGCATGGAATATCTTTTTCCATCCCCTCACTTTCAGTCTGTATGTGTCCCTAGGTCTGAAATGGGTGTTTTGTGGGCAACATATATACAGACCTTGTTTTTAAATTCATTCAGCCGCTCTGTGTCTTTTGGTTGGAGCATTTAATCCATTTACATATAAAGTAATTATTGATATGTATGTTCCTGTTACCATTTTTTTAATTGTTTTGGGTTTGTTTTTTTAGGTCTTTTTCTTCTCTTGTGTTTCCTGCCTAGAGAAGTTCTTTTAGCATTTGTTGTAAAGTTGGTCTGGTGGTGCTGAATTCTCTTAGCTTTTGCTTGTCTGTAAAGCTTTTGATTTCTCTGTGAGATCTGAGTGAGAGCCTTGCTGGCTAGAGTAATCTTGTTTGTAGGTTTTTCCCTTTCATCGCTTAAATATGTCCTGCCACTCTCTTCTGGCCTGTAGAGTTTCTGCTGAAAGATCAGCTGATAACCTTGCATGGATTTCCTTGTATGTTATTTGTTGTTTTTCCCTTGCTGCTTTTAATATTTTTCTTTGTATTTAATTTTTGATAGTTTGATTAATATGTGTCTCAGCATGTTTCTCTTTGGGTTTATCCTGCCTGGACTCCCTGCACTTCCTGGACTTGATTGACTATTTCCTTTCCCATGTTAGGGAAGTTTTCGACAATAATCTCTTCACATTTTTTTCAGAACCCTTTCTCTTTCTATTCTTCCTCTGGGACCACTATAATTCAAATGTTGGTGCGTCTAGTGTTGTCCCAGTGGTCTCTGAGACTGTCTTCAATTCTTTCCATTCTTTTTTCTTTATTCTGCTCCTTGGCTGTTATTTCCACCATTCTATCTTCCAGGTCACTTATCCGTTCTTCTGCCTCAGTTATTCTGCTATTGATTCCTTCTATTTTGTTTTTTAATTTCAGTTATTGTGTTGTTCATCACTGTTTGTTTGTTCTTTAGTTCTTATAGGTCCCTGTTAAACATTTCTTGTATTTTCTCCATTTTATTTCCAAGATTTTGGGTCATCTTTACAATCATTACTCTGAATTCTTTTCATGTAGACTGCCTATTTCCTCTTCATTTGTTTGGTCTGGTGGGTTTTTACCTTGCTCCTTCATCTGCTGCGTATTTCTGTGTCTTCTCCTTTGTCTAACTTACTGTGTTTGAGGTTGCAGGGTCATAGTTCCTCTTGCTTCTGGTGTCTGCCCCCAGTGGGTGAGTTTGGTCCAGTGACTTGTTTAGGCTTCCTGGTGGGAAGGACTGGTGCCTGCATTTTGGTGGGTGGAGCTGGATCTTTTCTCTGTGATGGGCAGGGCTGTGTCAGGTGGTGTGTTTTGGGGTGTCTGTGGCCTTAGTACGACTTTAGGCAGCCTGTCTGCTGATGGTTGGGTTTGTGTTCCTGTCTTGTTTGTTGTTTGTCATGGGGTGTCCAGCAGTGGAGCCTGCAGGCAGTTGGGTGGAGTCGGGTCTTGGAGTTGAGATGGAGACTCCCGGGAGAGCTCTGGGGCCAGGAATTCTCTGGCATTCCAGTTTCCTGGACTCGGCACTCCCACCTCAGAGGCTCAGGCCGGACCCCCTGCCTGGAAACCAAGACCCCGCATGCCACACAGCTCAGCAAAAATGGGGGAAAAAAAGAAAAGAAAAAAGAAAGAAATAAAAGGGTAGGAAGAAAACAAATGAAAACAAACAGACATACAAAACTCGGGACAAATAGCAAAGAGAAAAACAAGCACGAAGCAACAGCAACAATTAAAAAGAAAGCAACAATTAAAAAGAAAGAAACAAAGGAAGAGACAAACAAAACCCCAAATGGTAAAAGTAAAACCAAACAGAAACAAAAATAATCACACACACACACACACACACGTACAAAATAAGAAACAAAAACATAAAACAGAGAAAATGAAAGAGAACAACCAGACCAACAAAAGAATCCCGAAACAAAATTAAACAATTAAAAGCAAAACTAACCAAAAAAACAAAAACAAAACAAAAGCAGAATGCAAACTGTTGTATACAAAACAAACACACAAAAACAATAAATAAAAGTTAAATAGCGCAAAGAAAAAAAAAAGCAAGTTAAGAACACAGGACAACAAAAAAGTAATGTAGAAATAGAAATATAAAAAATATAAATTTAAAAAACTAAATAAAAACAAATAATAAAAAATACAGGACAAAACAAAACATTAAAAAAATAGTAATAATTATATTTTCCTGGGGTCTCAACTGTCAGTGTCCTTGCCCTCACCTTGAGTCACAGCCAACCTCCACATCCCCAGGCCACCCTCCAAAACCTCTAGGTAGGTTTCTCGTCTCTCTCTGGGTACTGTGGGACAGCTAGGACTCAGACATGGCCCAACCCTTGGGTGTACTAGTCCCCAAAGTCCATAGCTGCTAGCACTAGACTGGTTTCTGTTTTGGGAACACTCGTCCATTCAGGTATTTCATAGATGCAGGGTTTACCAAGACGATCGCGGGGATTTAACGTGCAGTTTGTGTAGCTGCACGGAAAGATTTTTGTTCCTCTTCTTTAGTCGCCCCACCCCTGGGGCTCAGCTGTGGTTTTAGCCCCACCTTTGTGTGTGTGCCACCCACCAGAGTCTGCTTCCGAGGCTGCCTTGGAGCACTCAGGTCTGCTCTGGTGAGGACAGGGCGTGGAGGTGGCATGACTGCCTGGGTTGTGGGGGCCCTGGCAGCGACAGGTATGCAGGAAAACTGGTGGCTATGGGCATGAGAGATCTGGCCCTCGTGGGAGCCTTTCCTAGCGACTGGTGACCGGCACGAGAAGGTCAGTTCTGGCAGCTTTTCCTAGCACCTGTTGGGGCAGGGGTCAGTGCGTGGGGAGAGAGAGGCTGCCATGGTGGCTCCACCCACTGCACGTCATTCAACAGTGGTGCCTTGCTTCTATGGCAGTCTGGGTTTCCTTCATAAGTGTCCCGGTTGCTGATTTCCTCCCTCCCGTCCCCTCAGGCTGTCTCCTCGCAGCCAACAGCAGTCCTCCCCCCCGGGTTTGCTTTCTAATCCCCATGTTCCAGCTCTCAGCCCCCTTGTGCACCAGCAGACACACGTCCCAGTCTGGGGCATACAGGCCTGTGACACTGACCGTCTGTGTAGGTCTCACTGTGTCCTGTCTGCTACAGACCTGCCATTTCATCATCCTCTGACAGCCTCAGATGTTCTTCTTCTGTCCCAAGTGATTTCCCCGTCATTGAGGGGGCTTCCCCGGATGCGGGAACCTCTGTGCTTCAGCTCCCCCGAGGGGCACAGATCCTGTCCCACTTTTTCTCCTCTTATTTTTCCCTTCTTACTTTCGTCCTACCCGGTTATGCAGGGGTCTTTCTTGTCCTTTCTGGTGTCCGAGGTCTTCTGCTAGTGTTCAGCCGGTGTTTTCTGAGAATTGTTCCATCTGTAGATGTATTCTTGATGCTTTTGTGGAGAGAGATGAACTCCACGTCCTTCTACTCCTCCACCATCTTGGTTTCTCCTCGCTGTTGTTTTAATTTGCGCTTCTCTAATGATTTAATGATGTTGAACATGTTTTCATGTGTAAATAAGCATGACAAAAACGCCATCTGTAACAGTTTCTTTTGAAGAGCAGAAGATTTTACTTTTGCTGAGGTCCAATTTATCTGTTTTTTTCTTTTATGGTTAGTGCTTTTTGTGTTCTGAAAACTCTGGCACTCATTCATTTTGATCTCTCATTAAACGCTATGGTTCCTTTAAATAATTAAACTACTAGAGAGTAAATCCTAAGAGTTCTTACCACAAGGAAAAACACTTTTGTTTTCTATTCATTTAATTTTGTTTCTGTGTGAGATGATGGATGTTCACTAAAACTATTGTGATCATTTCATGATGTATGTAAGTCAGATAATTATGCTGCACACCTTAAACTTATAAGTGCTATATGTCAATTATATCTCAATAAAATTGTAAGAAGAAAATAAAATAGTTTATTAGTATGGGGAATACTTTGTCTGTACAGCCTTTGACTGATAATAGAATCACCTTCACACACCAGGATTTGACCATTTCCGAAGGGAGAGTAATTCTCATCCACTATAGCTGCACTTCTTTTTCCAGATATCTGTGATATGTGGACAACCACTTATTTCCAAGGCCTTTAAAAAAAAAATCATTTACTTTCCTTTTGTATTGGTGAAGTATAAAGGAAGAATATATTGTAAATCAGTTCCTCTGAAACTACACAATTACTGGTGCCCCTAGATCTTTAAGAAGGAACTTGTAACAAAGTTTAATTTTTGTTTTGTTTTGTTTTTCAGTGGTGGCATCGGCAAATTGATTTTCATACTACTTTCTTGAACCATTTGGCACGATTGGTGCCAGAAATTTATTTTGCTGAAATGGAACCAGACTTGGAAAAGCAGGAGGAGAATATACAAATGTCAGTAGTCACTCCACTGGAATGGTACTTATTTGGAGAAGATCCAGATATTTGCTTAGAGAAATTGAAGCACAGTGGAGCATTTCAACTCTGTGGGAAGGTTTTCAAAAGTGGAGAGACAACATACTCTTGTAGGTAAGATTTAGAAATGTACAGGATTGGTTATAATAACAACTTGGTGTTCTGTATGTATTTTATGATGTACCTTTCTTGGTATATTACTATTTATAATATATTTAATTCTACATAATTTACTTTGTTTTATTGTGCACTTATAAGTTTGTTTTTGGTAGTACAACTTGTTTCTGAATATATGACTTAAACAGTTCTTTCACTTTTTCTTCCTGTTCTCCAGAAGCAGAGATATATTTTTGCCTTGTTTGTAATATAGTCCATACACCCTTATCTGAAACTCTTGGTGCCACATGTATTTCAGAATTCTGAATACTTCCCTAGTGGAGTCAGGTCAGGATCCTGTAATCAAACAGAGCATTTCTGTAAGAAACCTATGACTGTTCACAGCAAGTGATATAAATAAAGTCTTTAGTCCCTTGTCATTTCAGGTCATTTTTTCGCCACCAAGTGAGATTTGGTATCAGACCTGTAGGAGCATTTGTAATTTAGTTGGATAGAAGAGGCCAGTGGTAAGAAAACTGCAAACAGCTTTAGGCTTTTTTTTTGCCTTTTGTGAGAGAGGTTGACTTAACACAGCATGGTAACACAGAGAACTTTTTTATTCTCTACTCCTGCCTGAAACTTTTAACTTTTAGACCTTAACAACACTTTGTTTTTTTTTCTTTCTTTTATTAGAGGTTGTTTAGGTTAGGAATGTGAAGTTTTAGATTTTATACAGAGAATTGTTTTTTGCTTCACTGTAATTCTAGGTTTGACTGGTTTATGTAGAGTTAACAGTTGTCTAGAACATACTGCTTTTCTTTATTCTCTTCTTTTCTCAGGAAACAGTCAGCTTTTGTATTTTATGTACTATTTTGCTATATGGCAGTCAGTTTCATCTATCTTGTTATATATTTTTAGCTGAAGCCTCGTCAGTTTCAGCTAAAGCATAGTAGATATTTGTAGACCTCATTTCTCCAAAAGGGTCATGGAGGCATTTTTAATTGTCACAGCTAGGGGAATGGTACTGGCATCTAGTGGGTAGAGGCCAGGGTTGCTGCTTAAACATCCTATGGCACACGGACAGTCACCTGTATCTCCAGCAAATAATTATTCAGTTCAAAATGTCAGTACTGCTGAGGTTGACAAATCCTGCTCTGAGTAGGTTAGTAGATGATATTAATTATATTTTAGAGGCTATTATTAGTCAGTTTTTACTTATTAGCCTTTAAAAATTCATTTTTAAAACTGCCCAATTCCATCTCTTCAACTTTTCTAAATAAATATTTTAAAAATTAATTTTGCACTTATTTATATTACTGTTAATGTTTCCTTGAAAGTATTAAATAAAATTTTACATTTTAGAAGTTTTTATTAGGGAAGAGATTAAGAGAGATTGACAGTCAATATTCATTGAATACCTGTTTTGTGCCAGGCACTGATCTACGTGCTTGGGACATATCATTATATAAAATAAATTAAAATCCTTTAATTTATGTTGCTTACATTCTAATGAATTTTGTCTTTAACCAAGCCTCATTTACCAGTGAACAATCAGTGTCTCTAAAATACATTCATAACTGTAATAGTATAAGAAGATGCAGAGAATGAAAAAAAGCTGATGATTTTTCAGAAAACTAATTTTGGTATATGTGCTACCAAATGGAGCACCAGAAAACTAATTTTTTTTTGAATTTTATTTATTTTTTATATACCAGGTTCTTATTAGTTATCTATTTTATACATATTAGTGTATATATGTCAATCCCAATCACCCAATTCATCACACCACCCCTACCACCCCCCACTTTCCCCCCTTTGTGTCCATATGTTTGTTCTCTACATCTGTGCCTCTATTTCTGCCTTGCAAACCTGTTCATCTGTACCATTTTTTAGATTCCACATATATGCGTTAATATACGATATTTGTTTTTCTCTTTCTGACTTACTTCAATGTGTATGACAGTCTCTAGGTCCATCCGTGTCTCTACAAATGACCCAATTTCATTCCTTTTTATGGCTGAGTAATATTCCACTGTGTATATGTATCACGTCTTTATCCATTCGTCTGTCGATGGGCATTTAGGTTGCTTCCATGACCTGGCTATTGTAAATAGTGCTTCAGTGAACATTGGGGTGCACATGTCTTTTCGACTTTAAAGTCTTTATTGAATTTGTTACAATACTGCTTCTGTTTTATGTATTGGTTTTTTGGCCACAAGGCATGTGGGAATCTTAGCTCCCCGATCAGGGATTGAACCCACACCCCATGCCTTGGAAGGTGAAATCTTAACCACTGGACTGCCAGGGAAGTCCCTGGGATTCAGTTTTTAAAGTATTTTCAAAATCAGTTTGTGTATGATATAGGAAATTCATTCACATTATTTTATAGTCATACCTTGAGCATCAGCAGTAGTCATGTAAATTTTGGAGTCTGATTTTTAATCTTTTTCAGGGACTGTGCAATTGATCCAACATGTGTACTCTGTATGGACTGCTTCCAGAATAGTGTTCATAAAAATCATCGTTACAAGGTATGAAAATAGATGCATAAAATCTCTAGATTGGCAGGAGTCTGATGGCCAGCTAGTCCAAATTCCTGACTAGTACTTGAGTTCCTGCTGTAACAGACCTGATTTGTGAACCTTTAGCTCTGGTTAGACATATCATGTGATAAGACATCTACTACTTCAAGATGCAGCTCCTTACAATTTTTTAATTTTTGAGATACATCATTTTTATGCAGAAGATTGTATAAAGCATATGAACAGCTTAAAGAATAACTATAAAGTGAACACCTGTGTAACCACTACTTAGGTCAAGAAATGAGACATTTCCAGCTCTCAGGGGCCTCCCATTTGTTCCTTCTGGATCACCATCCTTCTCTCCTCCTTTGTGATAATCTCTCTCTCCTGTGTTTTGTGATAATGGTTTCCTTGATTTCCCTTTTAGCTTATCACCCAAATCATATTGAATGGTTCTGTTTTTGAATTCTGTACAGATGGAGTCATTCTGTATCTTTTTCTTGTTGAGTAGCTTTCACTCAGCATTAAGTATATATTTATATATATACGCATATATATATTTTGTCCATTTACCTTATAGGGTTTAATAATCCATATTGTCTTTATTCATTGTACTGTATATAGATATGTAGATTGTTTCCAATTTGGGACTATTATTGTATTAAAACAATTCTGCTGTGAACATTCTTATTTGTGTATTTTGGTACACATGTACAGGAGTTTATCCAGGGTATATATCTGGAATAGAATTGCTGAGTTCTAGGGTATATCTTAAGTCATAGTAGATAGTGTTTTCCAAAGTGGTTATACCAACACACACTTACAAGATTTGGTGTTGCTAGTCTTTTTAATTTTAGCCAGTTTGGTGGGTATATAATGGTATCACATTGTGGTCTTAGTTTAATTTTCTTAATTAGTAGTGAGGTTGAGGGATTTGCCTTTCCTGTGACATCTTCAGACAACTTTGTTATTTTGAGCTGAAATGCATTTTTCAAATAACAGTATTGGTTCTGTGCTCTGGGCTTGGGCAGATATAATATTTGATGTTTCTCTTTGTACATATAATATGCCGAAGGTCCCATGTAAATGTAAATAACATCTTAAAGTTATGTAGACTATTTCTTCCGTAGAGCTGAAAGCGTGGTTCATGATTTTAGACTGGCTTCAACATTAGTGCTTCTATCTCAGGAAATGATAAGCTATAGATATATGTTATATATATATATATATATATATGTATTTTTATTATTGTGCAAAAGAAAAAACATGAGGAGCCTATCATATAGTGTGGTTAAAATGTTTTCCTAACATTGCAAACTAATCACTGATGGAATTTACAAAATTGATCATTGGTTAATTTCATATTTCCCAGTCATCTCAATTTATTATAGTTTTTTCCTTATGTTGAAGAACTCAAGAAAGAATGCCAGAAGTAGAGACAAGGAGGAAGTTGTTAATTTCTTCTTATTTTTACTCTGGGATATTAAGGGGGAGAGATGCTGAAGTCTCAAGGCCAGAGTTTTCCAGTTGCCAAACTTTGGGATTTTGTGGTCCAGTACAATTTCAGAAGACTTTGGGTAAGACATAGGGTTTTCAAATTTTTATTTGGCTAGGGAAGTTCAATTTTAATTTTAAAAAGGGCACATGAACAGCAACCAAAAAATACCTACCATCTCCTATCATTTTATGAAGAAAAAGAAAATTTAATTCCAAGAAAGTAGGATAATCTCAGACTAAAGAGCAGGTCTTTAGATTGCATACATGTAGCTCTGTTAAAGAGCTCATCACATTCCTTATTCCTTCCTTTTCTGATTTTCCGTGGACTGGTAAAACTTGTCTGTTAAATTTTAGGAACCTCTTCACTAAGCTGCCTTCGAGTATTGAAAGCTTACCAGTCTACACTGCCACCACAAAGCACTCTTTTATGAAGCATGCTTAGGTTTATCATCTTTAGGTTTTTGCAGAGCTCTTATAGAAGGTGCGTACACAGCTTACTCAGGAACCTTTGAGTTTTCAGAAGGATGGGCTATTGTGTAACTAATAAAAAATTATGTTCATAAGCTTTTAAAGATATCACCCTTCAAAAGTGAGTGTGAAGAGAACAGAAGACTTTTGGTGGGAGAATAAGTTGATAGAATCTTTCTGGAATACCTATTATGTGTGGTGAAATTTTTAAAGAAAAGTGAGGGAATGACTAATAAATACAATTCAAGTAATAGTAACCTCCAGGGCAAGTGGATGATCACAGAGGGAACATCAACAGTATTAATATTCTTTTGTGTTAGATGCTGGATCATTTTATTATTATATTTTGTAACTTGCCTATACATTGTGTGTATTCTTTTTATAATAAAAAAACATAACAAAAGAATAAATGAAGCCATTAAAAAAAAGATTAGAAGAAATAAGAAGGGATTCGTGTTGCTGCAGAGAAGGGGAAGAAAAGAATAATGATGGGGATGCAGACCCAAGATCAGGTACTATGTGAAGAAAGCACCAAGAAAAACCTTTTGTCACAGAATAGCACAGAACAACTTTTGCAGTCCCCGGCACCACAGAGGAAGTGGGGCTGCTGCACAGAGATGGCATGGCAACTCTGTCCAGACCTGCTCCACCATGTCCAAGTTTTCCTTTAAAGTCACACTGCTGGCTGCCTTATGGAGTACCCAGTGTTCCCAAAAGTACACCTTTCACAGCAGTCTTAAAGTCTGCAGCAGAAGAATGTAAAGTTCCTGCAGTGACATGTGCAGTTATTACCAACGATGAAATAGGAATAAATCCTGCACTGCTGGAAATGTTCTTCTGAAGCATGGTTCAGAACTGCGAATTAGGGAGTTCTCTGGTGCTCTAGCATTAGGACTCAGTGCTTTCACTGCCATGGCCCGGGTTCAGTCCCTGGTTTGGGAACTGAGATCCTGCAAGCCACACAGTGTGGCCAAAAAAAGAACTTTGAATTATTCTTAGAGATCGTGTTGGAAGTTCTGCTACTTGGAACATACGATTACCTTTCAGAATAAATATTGGTATTGTTGTTGTAAAATTGAAATCAGGCATTTAAAATACTGTGAAAACACCAATAGTTGATGAAATAATGAAAGGTGACTCTCCATCCCTTCTTGTTATTCACACTCTTTATGTGAAGAGGGACTGCTTCTGCGTTGTGGGTGCTATCACCACAGAAGATCATAGTTCTATCATTGCTACCTCACAACACACACAGGTGTTTCATTTGGGGTAAATGGATTACCCAACTGTGTTTTATAACTGGAGGATGCTTCTGATAATTCTTTCTGAGAACATTTGGAAAATTAAAATTTATTGAGTCTTCCTATTTGTCTTTGAGTTAAACATTTAAAAAGGATTGCTGTTTGCTTGATAGCACCTGACTTGCAGACACAAAAATAGTTCGTCTTGATTATATATTGTTTATGATAAAAAATCATATCAATGAATACTTAACTATCTTAACTTTTTATTGTTTTTTTTTAAATTATATTTTTGGCTGCATTGGGTCTTTGTTGCTGTGCATGGGCTTTCTCTAGTTGCAGTGAGTGGGGGCTACTCTTTGTTGTGGTGCACGGGCTTCTTATTGCAGTGGCTTCTCTTGTTGCGGAGCACAGGCTCTAGGTGCGCAGGCTTCAGTAGTTGTGGCTCGCAGGCTCTAGAGCACAGGCTCAGTAGTTGTGGTGCGTGGGCTTAGTTGCTCTGCGGCATGTGGGATCTTCCTGGCCCAGGGCTCGAACCCATGTCCCCTGCATTAGCAGGCGGATTCTTAACCACTGCGCCACCAGGGAAGCCCTGTTTAGGTTGTTTTTAAGTGTCAAACTTCATGTGTTCATATAAATTTTAATTTAATACCAAAGAGCCAAAAATTGAATTTTCCCTTATGTGTAAAACTTATATCCCATTCCAAAGAGTTTTCTCTGTGATCTTGCACAATCCAAGATGAGAATTGAAAGTAAAGTAGAGGCATAAAAAACAAAAAACAAAACAAAAACCTTTTGAGAACAGGAAAATAACAAAGATAAAAATTGGAGCTTTTTGTTCTGCTGTGTGTAATGTGACCCTTCTTTGTGATATCCAGCTTTTCAGTAGTTTATCCCTTAAAAATACAGTAAGATAAATAAGGTCTGAGGATCTAATGTATTTAACATGGTGACTATAGTTGATGACACTGTATTATTGTATGATTGAAATTTGCTTAGAGACTAGAACTTAAACATTCTTACATACACACAAAAAGGTAACCATGAAAAAAAAGAGAATATACTGAAGTACTACTATCTTTAAAAAAACTTTCAGTAAACCTCTGCATTTTTATCCTCAAAATAAACAAAAACACCCACTGTTAAAGATTATTATTATTATTTTTTTGGCTGCACCACGTGGTATGTGGGATCTTAGTTCCCCAACCAGGGATCGAATCTGTGCCCCCTGCAATGGAAACATGGAGTCTTAAACACTGTACTGCCAGGGAAGTCCCAAAGATTATTTTTAACTCCATAAACGTTTCCTTTTTGTTGTTAAATGAGAATAGTGAGTTACAAAAATAGTATTTTCATACAGCTGTTTCCTCTAATCAGATAAAAACAGTTTTCAAATGAAGCTTACAGAGTTGTAAAAGAAAGAATAAAATTCTCATGTTATACTTTTAAATGGAAAAAGCACAATATGTAAAATTATGCATTCAATTTTTGGATTCAATTTTGCATTCAATTATGTTTCTTTTAGAACTTATTGGGTATATAATATTAAACCATAATATATTTTAACGGCTTACCTATTGGAGAATTTATTCAGGTTTCAGTTTTTTTTAATAGTAAGCAATATTGCTATAAATATCTTTATATGTAAATCATTTTTCTATATGTAAGATTATTTTTTAGGATAGGTTCTCAGAAGTGGAATTACTGGATTAAAAAATAGAGACCTTTCAGAGAATAAAAAGACAAGCCACAGACTGGGTGGAAGGCTTTGCAAAACATGTATCTGATAAAGGATTGTTATCTACTATATACAAAAAACTCTTAAAACTCAACAGTAAGAAAATGAACAACTCAGCTTTAAAAATGGGCAAAAGATCTGAAACAGACACTTCACCAAGAAGATATGTAAATGGCAGTAGGCACACAAAAAGATGCAAAACATCATATGTCATTAGAGAATTACAAATTAAAACCATAGTGAGATACCACTACATACCTATTAGAATGGCAAAAATCCAAAATATTGACAATACCAAATGCTGGTGAGGATGTGGAGGAACAGGAACTCCTATTCATTGCTGGGTTGGGAATGCAAAATGATACAGCCACTTTGGAAAACAGTTTGGCAGTTTCTTATAGAAATAAATACACTGTAACCATATAGTCCAGCAATCATGCTCCTTGGTATTTACCCAAATGAATTGAAAACTTATATCCACAAAAAAGCCACAAAAAACCTGCACAGAAATGTTTATAGCAGTTTTATTCGTATTTGCTGAAACTTGCATGCAACCAAGATGTCTTTCAGTTGGTGAATGGGTGAAAAAACTTTGGTACGTTGATACAATGGAATTTTTTTTAAATGTTTTATTTATTTATTTAATTTTTATTTTTGGCTGCGTTGGGTCTTCGTTGCTGTGCGCAGGCTTTCTTTAGTTCCGGCGAGCGGGGGCTACTCTTCGTTGTGGTGCACGGACTTCTCATTGCGGTGGCTTCTCTTGTTGCGGAGCATGGGCTGTAGGGCACATGGGCTTCAGTAGTTGTGGCACACGGGCTCAGTAGTTGTGGCTCACGGGCTGTAGAGTGCAGGCTCAGTAGCTGTGGCACACAGGCTTAGTTGCTCCACGGCATGTGGGATCTTCCTGGACCAGGGCTCGAACCTGTGTCCCCTGCATTGGCAGGCAGATTCTTAACCACTGCGCCCACCACCAGGGAAGTCCTACAATGGAATATTATTCAGTTCTAAAAAGAAATGATCTATCAAGCTATGAAAAGATATTACAGGACCTTAAATGCATGTCGCTAAATGAAAGAAGCCATTGTGAAAAGTCTATATACTGTATGGTTCCAGCTGTATGACTTTATGGAAAAGGCAGCACTATGGAGACGGTAAGAAGATCAGTGGATGCTGGGGCTGGGAGATGATGGTGGGAGGGATAGAGGGATGAATAGGTGGAGTACAGGGGATTTTTAGTGCAGTAAAACTACCCTGTGTGATACTGTAGTGGTGTATATACGTCATTATACATTTGTTAAGACCCCCAAAATGTACAACACAAAGGGAGAACCCAAATGTAGATTATGGACTGTAGTTAATGTATCAGGGACTTACTTCCCTGGTGGCACAGTGGTTAAGAATCTGCCTGCCAATGCAGGGGACACGGGTTCAAGCCCTGGTCCCAGAAGATCCCACATGGCACAGATCAACTAAGCCCGTGTGCCACAACTACTGAGCCCATGCGCCTAGAACCTGTGCTCCGCAACAAGAGAAGCCACTGCAGTGAAAAGCCCGTGTGCAGCAACTGAGAGTCAAAGCAGCTGAATATAAATTACTTAATTAATTAAAAAAAATAATGTATCAACATTGACTCCTCAGTTGCAACAAATGTGCCACACTATTGCAAGATGTTCATAATAGGGGAAACTGTGGGTAGGGAAAAGGAGGGATATATGAGAACTCAGTATTTTCTGAGGTATAAAAATAATGATCAGGCTCTATTTTAACAGCCTGCTATAATCCTACATGATGAGAATTTATATTCATATATTGTCTTTGAAACACAACAACATTAAAAAAATAATTGAGGCAATGCAATAAAACTTACCTTTTAAAAATTCAAATAATACAGAAGAATACAAATAAAAGTTGTTGCCTTTCTGTCCCATCATACTTTCTTTGTTAAACTGAACACAATTTAGTGCGCATCCTTACAGATCTTTATGCATGTACAAACATGTACACTCGTATATATATTTATATGTTTAGGAGGATGTTTGTGTACAAATGGAATCCTACTATATATTTTGTTTTGCAACTTTTTTTTTTGGCCGTGCTGCACAGTTTGCAGGATCTCAGTTCCCCGACCAGGGATTGAACCTGGGCCACAGCAGTGAAAGCCTGGAATCCTAACCACTAGGTCACCAGGGAACTCCCTGCAACTTGATTTTAACTTAATACATCATGGAGATAATTCTGTGTTGATATATATATAACAACTCTTGCCTTATTTAATTGCATGTATTCCTTTGTGGGAATATGTCATCAAATATTTAACCCATCACCCTTTTCTAGATAATTACACTGTTTCCAGTTTTTCACTGATCAACAAATAATGGAACATACACATATACCTTTGTTTTAATATAAACCAGTGTATATATTAAAGAGTGCTTGAGACTAGATTCTTAGAGGTAGATTTTCTGGATTGAAGGGTACATGCATTTAAAATTTTCATAGATTTTGCCAAATGTTTTTCCTGAATTGCTGTGTCAATTTACAGTTCCATTAAAAGGATATAAGGGGCTTCCCTGGTGGCACAGGGAATCCGCCTGCCAATGTAGGGGACATGGGTTCGAGCGCTGGTCTGGGAAGATCCCACATGCCGTGGAGCAACCAAGCCCATGCACCACAACTACTGAGCCTGCACTCTAGTGCTCGCATGCCACAACTGCTGAAGTCCGCGCGCCTAGAGCCTGTGCTCGGCATCAAGAGAAGCCACTGCTCTGAGAAGCCGGTGTACTGCAACGAAGAGTAGCCCCCACTCGCCACAACCAGAGGGAGCCTGCGCACAGCAACAAAGACCCACCACAGCCAAAAATAAAAATAAAAAAATAAAAAAAGGATATGAGAATGGTCTTATCTACACCCCCAAAGTTTATTTAGTCAGTCTTTTTACTTTTTGCCAATCCGTTAGTCAAATAATCTCATTTTAATTTGCACTTCTATTACTAGTAATAACATCTTTTCATTTTTTAATTGTATGTTTAATTTCTTCTGTGTGTTGCCTGTTTTTATCCTTATTTTTCTTTTGCCTTTTTCTTACTGCTATGTTATATACGTTACAAATATTTTCTCTTACTATGCTTGTCTTTAATAATTTTTAAAGTCAAATTTTTTTGAGATATAATTTATATACAATAAAATCTACCCTTGTAAGTGTAGTTACATGAGTTTTCACAGACGTACAGTTCAGTAACCACCACAATAATCAATATATAAAACATATCATTCCCAGAAGTTCTCCCGTTTCCAGGCAGTCCTCTTGCCCACTTACCCCAGCTCCTGGCAGTCACTGATCAGTTTTCTGTCCCTATAGTTTTGGCTTTTCTGAATGTCATATAAGTGAAATCATATAGTATGTAGTGTTTCCTATCTGGTTATATTCACTTAGCATAGTGCCTTTGAGATCCTCTCATGTCTCAGCAGTTTGTTCCTTTTTATTGCTGAGTAGTATGCCGTTGTATGGATATGCCACAATATATTACCTGTTCATCAGTTGATGAATATTTGTCTTGTTTCCAGCTTTTAAATAAAGCTGTTACAAACATTCAAGTACATGTCTTTGTGTGGGCATTTGTTTTAATTTTTCTTGGTTAACCTCAGGATGATATTGCTGGATTATAAATTAAGTGTATTTTTTGACTGTATAAAATCTGTTTTCTGTCTTTTAAACTTGATATATGCTATCAGTTGCCTTACTGCCATTTTAATTTATATGTTGTCAAATTGGCCAGATTGTTTTTTTTAATGCTTCTGGATTTTGTGCCTTGCTTCCATGGCATTCCCTATACTAAGGTTATGCTTTTACTTTCATTTGAAGCAACTACATTTTTAGTAATCATGGATGAGTCTAGCATTCTTCAGTATATAAAATTGATTTGTATATTCTGATTTCTTTTGTTACTATTGTTCTAGTGATAATGTTTGTACTAATAATTTTTATAATGCCTTTAGTTCCTTTTTACTCCCTTATGTAACTTTTTATTATCTAGTCTGTCAGTTTTAATGCTGTCTTTGACTCCCACCTATTACCTATTTAACAGTTGATAATCTTATGTTGCCTTCTCTTTCCCCTCTC
>NW_006787469.1:42293-44423 GCF_000442215.2 Lipotes vexillifer
TCTCCCACTTTTTAGTTGTAGTCTTTCTGATTGTGAGATCATATAATGTTTACATTCTTCTATCCATGTATCTTTCAACACCCTTGATTTGTTCTTAGCGCTACAATTAAATACATAAAATGTTCACCATCTGTCCTTTTCCTGAAGTTTCCCCAGTCACTGCTTGGTCAGCTGAAGTGCATCCTCTAGGGGTCAGTAAACTACAGTTTGTGGGTCAAATCTGGCTCACCATCTGTTTTTGTATTGCCTGCAAGCTAAGCTTGGTTTTTATTCTTTTCTTTTTTTTTTTTCTTTTGGCTGCACCACAAGGCGTGTGGAATCTTAGTTCCCCAACCAGGTATCAAACCTGTGCTCCCTGAAGTAGAAGCACAGAGTCTTAACCTCTGGACCTCCAGGGAAGTCCCTTAGCTTGGTTTTTATATTTTCAGATGGTTGGGAAAGAAGATGAGAAGAATAATATTTCATGATAAATGAAAATTATATGAAATTAAAATTTCAGTGCCTATAAATAAAGTCTCATTGGAATGTGGCTATGCTGGTTCATTTATTTATTGTCTGTGGCTAATGCTTCACTGCCAGAGCAGAATAGAGTAATTCAACAGAGATTCCATGGCCTGCAAAGACTAAAATATTTACTGTCTGTTCCTTTCTATAGGAAGTTTGCTGATCACTGCTCAGGTAGATTCCTCAGGAAGGTCGCATGTATACTGTGTTCCTTAAGTTCTGACATGTTCAAAATTATATTATTATAACTCGGCTGTAGACAGTATTCTTGGTTTGCAGTTTCTTTCCTTGAAAATGCTGCACTGCTGTTGTCTTGCTTTATGTGTTGTTACTGAGAAGTCTGATGCCAGTCTAATTTTCTTGTGATTATGTTATTTCATCTTTTTGCCTAGGGCCTCAGGACCTTTATCTTTAAAGTCCAGTAGTTTTAGGAGGGTATACTTTGGAGTTGATCATACTGAGTGAGTTTTCTCTTAGTCACTCTTGGCTGTTTGATTGTGTAGATTCAGGTCTTTTATTTCCAGGAAGTTTTCTTAGATTACAGTTTTAAATATTACCTCTGTTCCATTGTTTTGATTTTTCTTTGGTGATTCCAGTTATACTCATCTGCCTCTATTAGGCCTATCTTCTATTTCAACCACTTTTTCTCTGACCCTGTATTTCTTTACTTCATCTTATTTTCATTCTCTTGTTTTCCTGCTTGCCTACTGTGAAGTATTTCTTTACTTCATCTTATTTTCATTCTCTTGTTTTCCTGCTTTGTTTCAATGCTATTTATTAACTTTTCATTTGAGTCTATCATCTTGTAATTAAAAAAAATTCATTTCTGGTATGATACCATTTTCTTCCTGGTTTTTCCCCTTAGTTCACTCGAGTCTCATTTTATTTATTCCTATTTCTTTGTCCGTTTCTGTTCTTAGTTCTTGTATTTATGATTAAAGGTGTTTAGTCTGATTAAGGGTTTTTAATGCTTGTTTGAGGCTGTGTAATTCAGTTTGGAGCATTATATAGTTTTCTTCAGCTTCATAATTGGGTTTTGGCTCTTATTTGCAGTTTTTGGCTTTTTTTTTTTTTTTTTTGCAATAGTTTTGTGTGGATATGGTGTACTTTCTTCTGTTCTTTTTCATTTCATGGATAGGTTTCACAAGTGCTCTCTTCTGTCAGTTCTACCCTCTTCTTTGGTTTTTTTTTTTTTTTTTTTGCAGTATGCGGGCCTCTCACTGTTGTGGCCTCTCCCATTGTGGAGCACAGGCTCCAGACATGCAGGCTCAGCAGCCATGGCTCATGGGCCCAGCCGCTCCACGGCATGTGGGATCTTCCCGGACTGGGGCACAAACCGGTGTCCCCTGCATTGGCAGGCGGACTCTCAACCACTGCACCACCAGGGAAGCCCCTAACTTATTTTATAGATGATATTGGTGATGGTGGTGTGGTGAGGGGAGGGTTTGGCATGTCTTGTTTCTCTCTTGTTTCATAGGATCCTTAAATTTTCTTTCTTATTTACTTCTTTCATTTACTGCCCCATCTATAATGGGTTACCACCTTTTTTAATGTATTTGATTTTCCTCCAAAAGTAATGCTTTTCTGAGGTGGCCACTTCTGGTCCTGTTCACTTTCAGTCTCTTT
>NW_006787469.1:44433-79692 GCF_000442215.2 Lipotes vexillifer
ACCACCAAGTCCTAACCTGTGTTCAGTATTTGTCCCTTGGCATTGGGCTTTCTCTTCTGGAGTGTGATTTTGTTTGTGCTTGATCTAAGTCCTTTGTACCCCTCTGTTCTCTTTCATGGGGTCACTTAAGCTTCCGTCTCGTATTGTCTGTATCCACAGGCTTGAAGTGATAGGCAACAGGAAGTCTGATAAAGCAAGTCATTTGAAGGTTGTGGTATTTATTTTTTGTCTCCTAGTAATCTTGCAGACATGGGTCGTGTGTGGCTTTATTTGTTCTCCTTGTTAGTTGTATGCTTTGGAGGGGGGAGATTTGGGGAAGATTCAAATTCAGGTCAATGTCATCCTTCTCTATCTAAATTAGGATATTTTAGATAATTTTTTTTTTTTTACAGGAACCCTCACAGGGAAAATGTTGTGAATAAGTTTTAGTTGCTGTGGAACATCAATATAGATGAAAATACTTTTACATGTCTTAAGTACTTATACAAGTATCATTATAATGATTTTTAAGAAGTTTGTTTAATCATAAAATCTACTCAAGCATTCTGGGTGAAGTATAGATTATTTTTTGCACACGTCACGATCTGTTCTCCTCCATTAGTACAAAGTTTTAAAAACTATTATTTAAAAACTTTTTTTAATTCAATGTTTCAAAACTATCAATTTTGAAGGTTCAGTTTTGTTGTGATTATGTATTAAGGATATTTTTAGGTTAACTAATCAAAATATTTTTTGATATATATCTATAACATTAAAGGGAATTAAGGTTGAAATAGACGGAAACATTTGAGCCATCTTTATCATTCTTCTTTGCTTTGTGATATGTTTTGAAATTAAGATATACTCATTTTTCATTTGTCAGATGCATACTTCTACTGGAGGAGGATTTTGTGACTGTGGAGACACAGAAGCATGGAAAACTGGCCCTTTTTGTATAAGTCATGAACCTGGAAGAGCAGGTACCACAAAAGAGGTAAGAATATTACTATTTTTTTAATTGCTAACTTTTTTTTTTTTTTTGCAGTATGCGGCCTCTCACTGTTGTGGTCTCTCCCGTTGCGGAGCACAGGCTCCGGACGCACAGGCTCAGTGGCCATGGCTCACGGGTCCAGCCGCTGCGCGGCATGTGGGATCTTCCCAGACCGGGGCACGAACCCGTGTCCCCTGCATCAGCAGGCGGACTCTCAACCACTGCGCCACCAGGGAAGCCCAATTGCTAACTATTTTAAGGTTGATGAAATTAAATAGAAATAAATGTTATGTGTATGGGTTAAGCCGAATTCCATTGATAATCCTGATTTTTATGTTCTAATATTTAAATGTAAGGAGTTTTATTTGACTCTAGAGAATTTAAGTGTTTGATAATTATATTCCATATTTCTCTAAAGAAGGAATGAATTTACAATGAAAAGATGAACTTAGAATACTTTTTTGTTAAGCAATTTGATGAGTAAACAATATATTAGCCTAAAAGAGCAAATGGAAGTAGTTATTAATAGAAGAATATAATGAATTAGAAAACAGAATTGACACATAAATTCCATAATTGCTTTTCTTAAAGAAAAGTCAGCAAACTGATTATCCACTATACGTCCTAATCAAGAAAAAAAACTGCGAGCAAGCCCAGATGTAGACCATTAAAAAGGAATAGGGAAATAACCATAGAACCACAGATACAGAAGGATCATAAAAAGCTCCTTTTATGACTCTGAGCAAATACATTTAAAAATAGATTCTTTTATCAGACAGTATTAAGTGCCATAATTTATTAAAAAACATAGAAAACTTGAATAGGCAGTAACCATTGAAGAAATTTAGAAAATTGTCACAAGAAAGTACTTCCTAAAAAATGCCATGCTCTAATAGTTTTACAGAGGAATCCTTTTCAAAACTTAAGGAATAAATAGTTTTTGTACTCTTTAAACTGTTCCTGATAACTCTATAGCATTGAATACCCTTCGGGTATATATTTTGATCTGTTGAGTACCATTTCCCACTAAAAGAAATCAGGGCTTTTTGTAAAACTACCTGATTCCACATGTGAGCTAGGGAATAGATAAGGTAGGCTTGTGAGGATGGGTTTGTGTCAAAAGAACATAAAACCCAGTTTTAAAAGGCTCCCACTGACCTGAGTTGGACAATTGGGGCATCAGAAAAACAATAATAAATAACCACTATGATTGATTGAATCATACTTAATATATAAAAATCCATGAGTTTCTAATAATGAAACTTACATGAGAACTAAATAGAATAAAACTTGTTTGTTGCCATGCAGTAGTTATTGTATCATTTCCTTACTCTAAAAACTGGTAATTGAAGGGGATGGGCTAAATGTTTATTCTACCTTTTCAACAGGAATTGTATTTCATTGTAAGCAAGTATCTCCAGTTCATGAGGTAAAGCTCTTCTTTCTACAGGAATGCTAGCTAATAGAGAAGGAATAATAGAATTAGAAAAATCAACATTTTGCAAACCCTAAGGAAATAATTGATTTAGACAAGGATCATTAATGGATGCTAAAACCCTTAAAACTTGAGTTGATGAGGAACAATATGGGCATGGTTCTGAATTACCGTCTCATAGATTACTTGCTAGTCATAAGGGAAAAAACAAAACTGTACAGTGAGGGCATCATACTGTACAGTGAGGGCATCATACTGTTGTCACCTGAAACCAGTCATCAGTATTAGCATCATTATGAATATTGGGTTGATATGGCATAATGAGCCTCCTCGTATGATGTAAAATACAATACATAGTTTAATATCTGAAAATCAGTTAATGTAATACTATATAAATAGAATAAAAAACAAAGCCACATGATCATTTCAGTAGATGCAGCAAAAGCATTTGACTAAATCCAACACACTTTCATGATAAGAAGACTTAAACTTATAGGGACTTCCCTGGTGGCACAGTGGTTAAGAATCGCCTGCCAGTGCAGGGGACACGGGTTGGAGCCCTGGTCTGGGAAGATCCCACCTGCTGTGGAGCAGCTAAGCCTGTGTGCCACAACTACCGAGCCTGCGCTCTAGAGCCCGTGAGCCACAACTACTGAGCCCATGTACCATAACTACTGAAGCCTGTGTGCCTAGAGCCCGTGCTCCACAACAAGAGAAGCCATCACAATGAGAAGCCCACGTACCGCAACGAAGAGTAGCCCCCGCTTGCCTCAACTAGAGAAAGCCCGCACACAGCAACAAAGACCCGACACAGCCAAAAATAAATGAATAAATAAATTAATTAATTAATTTTAAAAAGGACGTAAACATAATAGAAGAGAACTTCCTTAACCCAATAGAGGGCATTTATGAAAAACTCACAACTATAATTATATTGTATACTTTCCCCCTAAGATCAGGCACAAGGCTGATTCTTCTTTCGCCACAGAGCATATCAGTTCAGTATTGTAATGAAGGTTCTAGCTGGGGCAGTTAGGCAAGAAAAAGAAATAAAAAGCACCCAGTTTGTAAAGGAGGAAGTAAAACTAGCTCTGTTTGCAGATGACATGATTTTGTATATAGAAAATCCTAAGGAATCCACTAAAACATTATTAGAACTAATAAATTCAGCACAGTTGCAGGATATGAGATAATTATACAAAAATTACTTGTGTCTATGCATTAGTAATGAACAATACAACGATGAAATTAAGAAAAAAGAAGTACAAAATTTATTTAATTTGAGAAGATATATGCACCCTTAATGTTCATTGCAGCATTATTTACAATAGCCAAGATATGGAATCAACCTAAGTGCCCATCAATAGCTGAATGGATAAAGAAGATGTGGTGTGTGTCTGTGTAAATATACACACATACACAAAATGGAATATTACTCAGCCATTAAAAAATGAGATATTGCCATTTGAGACAAAATGGATGGACCTAGAGGGTGTTACGCTAAGTGAAATAAATCAGACAAAGACAAATACTGTATGATTTCATTTATATGTGAAATCTAAAGAACAAAACAAAAGAACAAACATAACAAAACAGAAAGAGAGTCACAGATACAGAGAACAAGTGTTTGCTAGAGGGGATGGAGTTAGGGGGAGGAAAAAAACAGGTGAGGGAGGTTAAGAGGTACAAACTTTCCATTACAAAATAGGTTATGGGTATGAAGTGTACAGTGTGGGGAGTATAGTCAATAATTATATAGTATCTTTGTATGGTGATAGATGGTGACTAGACTTAAGGTGACCATTTTGAAATGGTGACCATTTATTATCAAATATATATCAGATCACTATGTCATATACCAGGAACTAACATAGTATTATAGGTCAATTATACTTCAAAAACAAACAAATAAATTCATAGAAAAAGAGATCAGATTTGTGGTATCAGAGGCAGGTGGTGGGAGGAGGGGGAATTGGATGAAGGTGGTCAAAAAAGTATAAACTTCCAGTAAGATAAATAAGTACTGGGGTATAACGTATACCATGATTAAAATAATTAACACTGCTGTGTGTTATATGTGAAAGTTGTTAAGAGAGTAAACTGAGTTCTCACCACAAGGAAAAAATATTTTTTCTTTTATTTTGTATCTATATGACTTGATGGATGTTGACTAAACTTATTGTGGTAATCATTTCATGATGTATTTAAGTCATATCATTATCCTGTACACCTTCAATTTATACAGTGCTATGTCAATTATATCTCAAAACTGGAAGAAAAAATATAAAAAGAAATAGATTCTAATGTTTTATGTAAAACAATAAATTCAAATGGACTCTTCTGATTGAGTTTGGATAAATTTTAATTAAAGAGGAACATTTTTAAGACTGAGGCTTTGTCCAGTTATAAAGATTTGCACAGAAATCACGTAACAAATAATTGGGCATGGCATAAACTGTCTTGCTTTAACAAGACAATTTTTGGCAAACCTAAATATTTTCACAAGAATATATTTTTTTACTTGCATTAAAACATTTTTAGTATTTACTTTGTACTTATGGTCATTGGCAGACTTTTGTTGAATATCCACTCCTTCAACATGTACAGTTTCTAAGGACAATGTTGCATTTTTCTAATTGTTTCTCAGTGTCCCAGATTTAGGGAAGCAGATTTACAAAGATTTTACTTAAGTGCTGTTGTGTCACAGTTCTGGATTTAGTGCAGGCATATTTAGATGTGATCAGATCTTAACTTGTGCTAACATGTGCATGTCTTGATGCTTCAAATCAACTCAGTTATATATGAATGTAACAGGAAGAAAAATAAATTGGGACAGGGGGCTTACCTCAGAATTTATCTGACCTAAGGAAGAGAAAAGTAGTCATTTTAAAGTGTCCATTGCATCCTTTTGTATCTAGGGGATGAGCATGCAGGGGCTGAAAGCTTCGTTGCCTGGAAAGAATTTAGCAGTAGTAGATCTTTTATGTATTTAGAGACATCTGTGTGTATTTCTCTGGAAGCCCATGGGAGATTTTTTGTTTGTTTGTTTTTATGGAGACTTTGTTACATAGCACGATTAGTTAAATTATTGGCCATTGGCAATTGATTCAACCTCTAGCCCCTCTGGGGTTGGGGATGGGACTGAAAGTTGCAACCTTCTAATCACAAGGTTGGGTCTCCAGGCAACCAGCCCTCACGCATCCTTAGGTGCTTTCTAAAAGTCACCTCATAAACATAACAAAAGATAGCCCCCACTTCTTCACTTGGGAAATTCCAAGGGTTTTAGGAGCTCTGTGCCAGAAACTGGGCTGAAGATACTTCTTATTATAAATCACAATATTAAAGGCCATGCTCCCCAAATTCAGCTACACATTCATTACAGTTCCCCAGCTGGAAATTTTTTTTAGGTAATTGACAAGATGGCTCTAAAATTCGTATGAAATTGTAAGGGACCCACAATAGCCAAAACAACCCTGGAAAAGAAGAACAAAGTTGGAGGACTCACACATCCCTATTTTAAAACTTAATACACAGCAACAGTAATCAAGACAGTGTGGTACTGGCATAATGATAAAAATATAGATTAACAGAATAGATTTGAAATCCCAGAAATAAACCCACATGTCTGTGGTCAGCCATTTTTCAACAAGAGTACCAAGACCATTCACTAGGGTAAGAATAATCTTTTTACCAAATAGGACTGGGACAACTGGATATCCACATGCAAAAGAATGAATCTGGACCCCTAACTCACACCAACCACAAAAATTAACTCAGAATGGATCAAAGACCTAAAAATAAGAGCAAAAACGATAAAACTTGTACAAGAAAACATAGGGATAAATCTTTATTACCTTGGATTTGGCAATAGATTCGTAGATGTAACACCAAAAGCATTAGTAATAAAAGAAAAAAAACCTTAATTTGAACTTCATCAAAATTAAACACTTTTGGGCTTCCCTGGTGGCGCAGTGGTTGAGAGTCCGCCTGCCGATGCAGGGTACACGGGTTCGTGCCCCGGTCCAGGAAGATCCCACATGCTGTGGAGCGGCTGGGCCCGTGAGCCATGGCCGCCGAGCCTGCGCGTCTGGAGCCTGCGCTTCACAACGGGAGAGGCCACAACAGTGAGAGGCCCGCGTACCGCAAAAAAAAAAAATTAAACACTTTTATGTTCCAAAGGACACTACCAAGAAAGTGAAAAGATAGCACACAGAATGAGAGAGAGATATTTGCAAATCATATTATCCGATAAAAGGAACTGGTATGTAGAACTTATAAAGAACTCTTAAAACTTAAAAATAAAAAGACAACCCAGTTTTTTTTCTTTTTTTTTAGTGGTGGCATTTTATTATTTTATTTTATTTCATTTCATTTCACTGTGTGACTTGCTGGATCTTAGTTCCCCAACCAGGGGTTGAACCTGTGCCCTCTACAGTTAAAGCGCGGAGTCCTAACCACTGGACAGCCGGGGAATTCTTCACAACCCAGTTTTTAAAATGGGCAAAGGATCTGAATATGAATTTCTTCAAGGAATATACAAAATAACCAATAAGTACATGAAAAGATGCTCAACATCATAAGTCATTACAGAAATGCAAACCAAAACCATAATGAAATACTTCTTAATACCCGCTAATGGCTATAATCAAGAAGCAGGTAATAACAAGTGTTATTCGAACCCTCAGACACTGCTGGTGGAAATGTAAAATGGTGCACCCACTTTGGAGAGAGGCAGTTCTTCAACCTGTGAAATGTAGAGTTACTACATGCCCCAGCAATTCTACTCCTAGACAGACTCAAAATAATTGAAAACAGGTGTTCAAATAATTATTTATACATGAAAGTTCATACCATTATTCATAATAGTGCTATTATTATAATAAAAGTGTTATACAATAATGGAATAGTATTATTATTCTTTTTTTTTTTTTTTTTTCTTGCGTTATGCGGGCCTCTCACTGTCGTGGCCTCTCCCATTTGCGGAGCACAGGCTCCGGGCGCGCAGGCTCAGTGGCCATGGCTCACGGGCCCAGCCGCTCCGCGGCATGTGGGATCTTCCCGAAACAGGGCACGAACCCGCGTCTCCTGCATCGGCAGGCGGACTCTCAAGCACTGCGCCACCAGGGAAGCCCGAGTATTATTATTCTTAATAAAAATTAGAAACAATCTAAATGTTCATCAACTGATAAATGGATAAGGAAATGTGGTTAGGTTATATCCATACAGTGGAATATTATTTGGTTATAAAGGGGAATAAAGTGCTGAAACATACTTCAATTTAGAGGAACTCTCTGAAAACATTATGCTAAGTGAAAGAAGCCAGTTATAAAAGACCACATATTACATGATTTCAGTTATATGAAATGTCCAGAATAGAACATCCATAGGGACAAAAACTAGATTAGTGATTTTTTAGGTCTATGAGGATGGAGACCTTGTGGGGGTGATCATTAAAGGAATTTTTGTTTGTTTGTTTTTTGTTTTTTTGCGGTACGCAGGCCTCTCACTGTTGTGGTCTCTCCTGTTGCGGAGCACAGGCTCCAGACGCGCCGGCTCAGCGGCCATGGCTCACGGGCCCAGCCGCTCCGCGGCATGTGGGATCTTCCCGGACCGGGACACGAACCCATGTTCCCTGCATCGGCAGGCGGACTCTCAACCACTGCGCCACCAGGGAAGCCCTTGTATGATTTTTTGAGTTGATGAAAATGTTCTAAAACTGACTGTGGTAATAGTTGCACATAAAAACCATTGAATAGTATATCTTTAGTGAATTATATGGTATGTGAATTTATCTCAGGCTGCTAAGGAATTGAAGTACATAGTCTCACTAATGAAATATTCTTGCTAAAAATGTTTTACCTGAACTTAATAAAGCCTTGAGATCTAACTTCTAGTTTATAGGAAATACAGGGGAGAGATGAACAAGATAAAGAATACCACAAGGAAGATAAATATAATATATAGGACATTTCAAGATAAATCTAGAATGTAGGACTTTTTATAGGAATAATTGGTCTGACCTCAGTCATGAAGAACAAAAGTCTAGGGGTGGGCATGAGAGACTCATTTAGATGTAAATGACTTGAGGCATAACCAAATGTGGTAGACATTTGGGGAATAATTAGGAAACTTGAATATGGTCAAGATATCAGATAATATTTAAAAGTTATTGTTAATGTTATTAGATTATAATAAGGGTATTAAGATTATATAAGGAAATGTTCATGTTAAATACATATTAAAGTATTTAGGAGTAAAATATCATGATGACTATTTTTTACCTTAAAATACTCGAACAACAAAAAAGGAAGCATATATGGAAAAAAGAGTTACTAAATTTAGGTAAAAGTTGTTTTTATTATACCAGTTTCTCTGTTTCTCTGTATTTAAAAAAAAGATAAAAAATAAATAAAAATCACTCGATTACTTAAACACTACACAAATAACAAAAACATACAAATTGTTCTTGAACACAGAGGACAGAAGAGGGAAATTTTCCAAATTTGTTATATAAAGCCAACATTATGTTGACATAATATGGAATTTATAAATCAGTTGTATTAATAATTGTTATGCTGAAAGCCTAAATAAAACATTAACAGGTAAAATCAAGTTTGACAGAGTAATGTAACATAATCATGCCTACATTCCTAGAATGAACTGTTTTTGGAATTCATCTGTGAAACTGTTTATGCCTGGCACCTTTTGGGAAAGTAGCTCTTTGATAAGATTTTCAGTTTCTTCCAGAATTATTGGCCTCAAATCAAAAGCTGTTAATCATGCTTGATGATGAAGCACTAGTGTATTCCCATTATAGATAGAGACAGGATAAGGAAATTCACTATTGCTGTTATTATTTACCACTATTCTGGAAGTCAGTCAAATAGACAAACAGAAGAAGCTAAAATACATAAATATTGGAGAGGAGGCAAAATAGTCATGATTTATACCTTGAAAACCCAAGAAAATTAACTGAAAAAGAATTAGAAACTATAGTAGAGTTTAGTTAGGTCGTTAGTTACGGAACTTACATACTAAAAATCATAGTTTAATGTATTCAACAAAATTTTTTTTTTCAGGCAAGTCACTTTATTTATTTATTTACATATACATGTATCTATTCTTTTTCAAATTCTTTTCCCACTTAGGTTGTTACAGAAAAAATATTTCAATGCCCTTACAAGCAATAGCTTTTAGAAAATGTAGTGAAAGAAAAGATCACATTTGCTATAACCATCAAAAAAAAAAAAAAAAATACCTAGGGAAAAAACCAAGAAGAAATCTGCCAGGTCTGTTTTAAGAAAACTTTAAAACTATACTCCTGTAGGAGTATGGGCGTGAAAGAAAAAAAAAAAAAATCAGAAGACACATTTCATTCTTGGATTGGAAGGTTCAGTATTACAAACGATAAAAGTTTTTCCAAAATTAGTCCATAAATTCATTATATTCCCAATCAAAATAACAGCCAAATTCTCTTTTGGAACTTGACGAAAGTAATCAGAAGTTCTTCTGGAAAAATTTATGAGAATTGCCAGGAAAAACTGAAGAGGTTTGAGTGTGAATAGATCCAACAGATTTTAAATGTATTAAAGAGCCATAGTAATCCAGACAATGTGACAGTTGGGACTAAAATTCAGATCTTTAGAATCCGGGCTCTAGCACATTTTTTTTTTTTTAACCTTGAATTTGGAAATAATTTCAAATTTGTAAAAAGTTGCAAAAATAGAGTACAAAGAATATTCATATACTCTTTACCCATTCACCTATTGTTGACATATACCTTATCGTTCAGCACTCTATTTTTATTTATTTATTTTTTAAAAAAATATTTATTTATTTTGGCTGCTCTGGGTCTTAGTTGTGGCATTTGGGATCTTTAGGTGCGGCATGCAGACTCTTAGTTGTGGCATGCGTTCAGGATCTAGTTCCCCAACCAGGAATCGAACCCGGGCCCCCTGCATTGGGAGTGCAGAGTCTTACCCTTTGGACCACAGGGAAGTCCCTCAGCCCTCTATTTTTAGATTGCCTCTTCTCTCTTACTCATTTATTTGTCCTGATTCCAAATGATTATTCCTTCATTTGACAAATTAAAAATTTGCTTGATTAAATATCACCAGATGTCCCTTTCTATTCATTCTCTTGTTTCTGTTTTATTTTGTTTTGTTTTTTTAAATAAATTTATATATTTATTTTTGGCTGCATTGGGTCCTCATTGCTGCACACAGGCTTTCTCTTGTTGGGGCGAGGAGGGGCTACTCTTCGTTGTGGTGTGTGGGCTTCTCATTGGGGTGGCTTGTCTCTGTTGCAGAGCACAGGCTCTAGGTGCGCAGGCTTCAGTAGTTGTGGCTCACAGGCTCTAGAGCGCAGGCTCAGTAGTTGTGGCACACAGGCTTAGTTGCTCCATGGCATGGGGGATCTTCCTGGACCAGGGCTCGAACCTGTGTCCCCTGCATTGGCAGGCGAATTCTTAACCACTGTACCACCAGGGAAGTCCCTCTTGTTTCTGTTTTAAGAACCCTTTTCATTCTGATTATTTCCATTTCCTCCTCCGATATTTTTTAAAGGGTATTGGAATATTTTAGCATATAGTCAGAGGGCTTTGTGGCTTGATTTTTATATCCTCTTCATTCCATAACCATTCTAGAAAACTGTTTTTGTACTGTTTTAAGTAGCTGAAGAATCCCTGGGAGTTAAATTGCTCATTGAGTTTACAAAACTAGCCTCCCTCTGCCTACATCATGGTATTCCAGTCTGTTGGTGGTTTTCCTGAGTCATATGGCCTCAGTACACTGAATTTAGTCCTGAACTAACCTGATCTTCTTGGATTTCTTTGGATTTATAATTAGATTCCAAAGGTAGTTGGTCATTCAGTCTTATTCTGAAGGTAAATCTGGATATTCTGCAATGACTCTAGATCTGATTCATGATCTAGATGTGAGAGAAGGACACTTATGGCTAGCATATAACTAATCAGTTGCCACCCAACAGTCCTTTGTACTTTGCATTTGTTTCATCTCTGCTTTGGTGAATGTGAAATCCATACTCTGCCAGGCATGTGGCATTGTGCCAACCGTAATAGGGATTTACCAAATGTAATTAGACCTGGCTGATACTAATCAGCCCATCATCCAGCATTTGGCAGTATCTCTTAAAGTGTATTTAAGAGAAGTTTCTTTCTAGTCCTGCAGTACATTTCTGGGTTAATTATTAAGGTTTTTTAAAATCTATTTTGATTATCACCCTTTTGTTCCCTCTAATGGACCTTCTTATTTTCTAAGCTATAAATGATTTATTTAAAAGTTTCTTTTGTACTTGGACTTCCCTGGTGGCACAGTGGTTAAGAATCTGCCTGCCAGTGCAGGGGACATGGGTTCTATCCCTGGTCCAGGAATATCCCACATGTCCTGGAACAGCTAAGCCTGTGCACCAGAACTACTGAGCCTGCGCTCTGGAGCCCGTGAGCCACAACTACTGAGCCTACGCTCCGCAATTACTCAAGCCCGCGTGCTCTAGGGCCCGTGCTCCGCAACAAGAGAAGCCACCCCAGTGAGAAGCCCACGTGCTGCAATGAAGAGTAGCCCCTGCTCGCCGCAACTAGAGAAATCCCGTGTGCAGCAACGAAGACCCAACACAGCCAAAAAATAAAAAAATAAAAAGTTTCTTCTGTACTTACCAGACTTCTTCGGAAGAACTTAGCGTCTGATTGATACAGTATGGAAGTAATGAGTAGATTCTCTTAACTCTTTAATTCAGACTACTTTTCTGAGGAATTGAAAGGAAATATTGAGCTAAAAAAGATAAGAAATAGGAACATAGTGGATTAATATTGCTCTTCGTACCTTTGGCACTCTATTTTCTCTCTCTCTAGCAAAAGCTTCTGAGCAAAATCTCCCGAGGAAAGGTGACATATTGAGGAGATGGTAGAAATTAAAATAATAAAGCATTGGGGAGTGAGAAAGAATAGGTGCAAAAGAATAAATGTGTAGGTTAATGTTTTGGTCACCACAGAATAAAATACAGTTCATTAGTACGGTCTATAGCAGGTAGGTTAAAATTGAATATTAAAAGTCTTGTACTGAATTTCTAGTGGATTTTATGTGTGTGTGTGTGTGTGTGTGTGTGTGTGTGTGTCTTAAAGAGCTACTATGTTTCTTTTCCTGCTTACTACTTTGTTTAAACATCTTATTGGGCTGTAACTTGCATAATGTATTAAAAAATTCACCCATTTAAAGTATAACTTTAGTGCTTTTTTTAACATGTACTTCATTCTTTTTTTTAGGACCAAATAATATTCCATTGTATGGATTACATACCATTTTATTTATCCATTCATCAGTTTATGGAAATTTAGGTCGTTTCCACTTTCTGGCTATTATGAGTAATGCTGCTACAAATATTTGTGTGCAGGTTTTTGTGCAGATATATGTTTTCATTCTTCTTGGATAGATATCTAGGAGTAGAATTGCTGGGTCATATGGTAACTATACTTAACATTTTGAGCATCTCTCAGACTGTTTTCCAAATTGAACCATTTTACATTTCCACCAGCAGTGTATAGGGTTCAAATTTCTCCACATTCTGGCCAATACTTATTGTTATCTCCCTTTTTGATTATAGACACCTTAGCAAGTATGAAGAGGTATCTCATTGTGGTTTAGATTTGCATTTCCATAATGGTTTATGAAATAGAGCATTTAAATGTGTATTTTTTTAGCTAATTGGTTTGAAGAAGCCTTTTATTAAGGAAGTGGTATTTTGTAATGAAATTAACATTTTCCCCCCCCATGGGAGTCAAAAGCCCAGATTTTAGTCTTGCTTTTTATATCTGTTTAGAGGTCCTTTGACCTTGGATGAGACCTTTATCTTTTAAATGCCTTTAATTTTCTGCCTTAACAGAGTGGCTATAAGGATCAGTTGAAATAAATTAGTGAGAAAAGTTTTTGTCAGCTGGAGGGGATAACCACACCCTATAACTCATTGTTCTCTGATGGTGTAATTATTCAGGCAGGGAAGAACATTCATAATGAAGAGCATCATAAAGGAGACCTCTGTGGTTTTGCCTTCTTGCTTTTCTGTCATCTGTAGCACCAACTTGGCCACAAGGAGTTAAGCTAAACCGATGTGAATAGCAGACTCTTGAGTTGAAGTTAAATTCGTTCCTGGAGGATGGTGTAAATGAACTCATTGAAATTATTGCTATAAATTAATAACATTATCTTTCTCATCCACTTACTTGGATACAACATTGGTAGTATGTTTTTCTATACTTTCTTGCAGAACTTACGCTGTCCGTTGAATGAAGAGGTAATTGCCCAAGCCAGGAAAATATTCCCTTCAGTGATAAAATACATTGTAGAAATGACAGTATGGGAAGAGGAAAAAGAACTGCCTCCTCAACTCCAGATAAGGTGGGGGATTTTTTAAAAGGGAGAAGTTTTCATGATGGTTATTTATATTGCAAAATGGATGTTTGAAAAATGCCTTTGTTGTTATTTACTGCTTTAACTTAACTATCATTATGAAGATTTTATAGAGAATTGCCTCCTTGGAATACTTCTAAAATGCCCATTTATATGAGATGGTCTCTTAAGACACTATGCAGAAGTTAAGCCAAAGGAAGAGCCTAATCAGGAGCTTCAGATTTTTAAGAAAACACATTTTGGGGGTCTTGTTCTAAATGATTTACGAGGTCCTAGCAGCCATTCATCCCAGTAGGGAGTAAATTGCCCAGTGTGATACTGGCCTGGACCAACTTGCAGGTTCTCCGAGTGGTTTGTGAACAAAGATGGGGACTTCGGAATACTGTGTCTCCCTTTAGTCCAAGTCTTTAGCTCTTTTCTTGATCAAAAATTTTGATGGGGACCACATTCACAGAAAAACAAACGAGATGAAAAGGCAGAGGGCTATGTACCAGATGAAGGAACAAGATAAAACCCCAGAAAAACAACTAAATGAAGTGGAGATAAGCAATCTTCCAGAAAAAGAATTCAGAATAATAATAGTGAAAGTGATCCAGGACCTCGGTAAAAGAATGGAGGCAAAGATCGAGAAGATGCAAGAAATGTTTAATAAAGACCTAGAAGAAATAAAGAACAAATAAAAAGAGATGAACAATACAATAACTGAAATGAAAACTACACTAGAAGGAATCAGTAACAGAATAACTGAGGCAGAAGAACAGATAAGTGACCTGGAACACAGAATGGTGGAATTCACTGCTGCGGAACAGAATAAAGAAAAAAGAATGAAAAGAAATGAAGACAGCCAAAGAGACCTCTGGGACAACATTAAACACAACAACATGCACATTATAGAGGTCGCAGAAGGAGAAGAGAGAGAGAAAGGACCCGAGAAAATATTTGAAGTCGAAATATTTGAAAGTCGAAAACTTCCCTAACATGGGAAAGGAAAGCCACCCAAATCCAGGAAAGGCAGAGACTCCCATACAGGATAAACCCAAGGAGAAACACACCGAGACACATAGTAATCAAATTGGCAAAAATTAAAATAAAAGAAAAATTATTGGAAGCAGCAAGGGAAAAACGACAAATAACATACAAGGGAACTCCTATAAGGTTAACAGCTGATTTCTCAGCAGAAACTCTACAAGCCAGAAGGGAGTGGCATGATATACTTAAAGTGATGAAGGGGAAGAACCTACAACCAAGATTACTCTACCCTGCAAGGATCTCATTCAGATTCGATGGAGAAATCAAAAGCTTTACAGACAAGCAAAAGCTAAGAGAATTCAGCACCACCAAACCAGCTCTACAACAAATGCTAAAGGAACTTCTCTAAGTGGGAAACACAAGAGAAGAAAAGGACCTACAAAAACAAACCCAAAACAACTAAGAAAATGGTCATAGGAAAATGCATATCGATAATTATCTTAAATGTGAATGGATTAAATGCTACAACCAAAAGACACAGGCTCACTGAATGGATACAAAAACAAGACCCGTACATATGCTGTCTACAAGAACCCACTTCAGACCTAGGGACACATACAGACTGAAAGTGAGGGGATGGAAAAAGATATTTCATGCAAATAGAAATCAAAAGAAAGCTGGAGTAGCAATACTCATATCAGATAAAATAGACTTTAAAATAAAGAATGTTACAAGAGACAAGGAAAACCACTACATAATGATCAAGGGATCACTCCAAGAAGATATAACAATTATAAATATATATGCATCCAACATAGGAGCACCTCAATACAGAAGGCAAGGGCTAACAGCTATAAAAGAGGAAATCGACAGTAACACAATAATAGTGGGGGACTTTAACACCTCATTAACACCAATGGACAGACCATTCAAACAGAAAATTAATAAGGAAACAGAAGCTTTAAATGACACAACAGACCAGATAGTTTTAATTGACATTTATAGGACAATCCATCCAGAAACCGCACATTACACTTTCTTCTCAAGTGCACATGGAACATTCTCCAGGATAGATCACATCTTGGGTCACAAATCAAGCCTAAATAAATTTAAGAAAATTGAAATCATATCAGGCACCTTTTCTGACCACAATGCTATGAGATTAGAAATCAGTTACAGGGGAATAAAACGTAAAAACCACAAACACATGGAGGCTAAACACTACATTACTAAATAACCAAGAGATCACTGAGGAAATCAAAGAGGAAATCAAAAAATACCTAGAGACAAATGACAATGAAAACACGACGATCCAAAACCTATGGGAGGCAGCAAAAGCAGTTCTAAGAGGGAAGTTTATAGCTATACAAGCCTACCTCAAGAAACAAGTAACAATCTAACATTACACCTAAAGGAGTAGAGAAAGAACAAACAAAATCCAAAGTTAGCAGAAGGAAAGAAATCATAAAGATCAGATCCGAAATAAATGAAATAGAAACAAAGAAAACAATAGCAAACATCAATAGAACTAAAAGCTGGTTCTTTGAGAAGATAAACAAAATTGATAAACCATTAGCCAGACTCATCAAGAAAAAAAGGGAGAGGACTCAAATCAATAAAATTAGAAATGAAAAAGGAGAAATCACAACTGACATGGCAGAAATACAAAGGATTATAAGAGATGACTACAAACAACTATGCCAATAAAATGGACAACCTAGAAGAAATGGACAAATTCTTAGAAAGGTATAACCTTCCAAGACTTGAACCAGGAAGAAATAGAAAATATGAACAGACCAATCACAAGTAATGAAGTTGAAACTGTGATTAAACGTCTTCCAACAAACAAACGTCCAGGACCAGATGGCTTCACATGTGAATTTTGTCAAACATTTAGAGAAGAGCTAACACCCATCCTTCTCAAACTCTTCCAAAAAATTGCAGAGGAAGGAACACTCCTAACCTCATTCTGTGAGGCCACCATCACCCTGATACCAAAACCAGACAAAGATACTACAAAAAAAGAAAATTATAGACCAATATCACTGATGAATATAGATGCAAAAATCCTCAACAAAATACTAGCAAACAGAATCCAACAACACATAAAACGGATCATACACCATGATCAAGTGGGATTTATCCCAGGTTTGCAAGGATTCTTCAGTATACGCAAATCAATCAGTGTGATACACCATATTAACAAATGGAAGAAGAAAACCCATATGATCATCTCAATAGATGCAGAAAAAGCTTTGGACAAAATTCAACAACTGTTTATGATAAAAACTCTCCAGAAAGTGGGCATAGAGGGAACCTACCTCAACATAATAAAGGCCATATATGACAAACCCACAGCAAACATCATTCTCAATGGTGAAAAACTGAAAACATTTCCTCTAAGATCAGGAACAAGACAAGGATGTCCACTCTCACCACTATTATTCAACATTGTTTTGGAGGTCCTAGCCATGGCAATCAGAGAAGAAAAATAAATAAAAGGAATACAAATTGGAAAAGAAGAAGTAAAACTGTCACTGTTTTCAGATGACATGATAGTATACATAGAGAAGCCTAAAGATGCCACCAGAAAACTATTAGAGCTAATTAATGTCTTGGGTAAAGTTGCAGGATACAACATTAATGCACAGAAATCTCTTGCATTCCTATACACATCATCCTATACAATGATTTTTCATCATTCCTTCAGATGATGAAAAATCTGAAAGAGAAATTAAGGAAACACTCCCATTTACAATTGCAACAAAAAGAATAGAATACCTAGGAATAAACCGACCTAGGGAGACAAAAGACCTGTATGCAGAAAACTATAAGGCACTGTTGAAAGAAATTAAAGATGATACCAACAGGTAGAGAGATATTCCATGTTCTTGAATTGGAAGAATCAATACTGTGAAAATGACTATACTACCCAAAGCAATCTACAGATTCAATGCAATCCCTATCAAATTACCAGTGGCAATTTTTACAGAGCTAGAACAAAAAACCTTAAATTTTGTATGGAGACACAGAAGACCCCAAATAACCAAAGCAGTCTTGAGGGAAGAAAGCAGAGCTGGAGGAATCAGACTCCCTGACTTCAGACTAGACTACAAAGCTACAGTAATCAAGACAATAAGGTACTGGCACAAAAACAGAAACATAGATCAATGGAACAGGATAGAAAGCCCAGAGATAAACCCATGCACCTATGGTCAACTAATCTATGACAAAGGAGGCAAGGATATACAATGGAGAAAAGAGTCTCTTCAATAAGTTGTACTGGGAAAACTGGACAGCTACATGTAAAAGAATGAAATTAGAACACTCCCTAACACCATACACAAGAATAAACTCAAAATGGATTAGAGACCTAAATATAAGACTGGACACTATAAAACTCTTAGAGGAAAACATAGGAAGAACACTCTTTGGCGTAAATCACAGCGAGATCTTTTTTGATCCACCTCCTAGAGTAATGGAAATAAAAACAAAAATAAACAAATGGGACCTAATGAAACTTAAAAGCTTTTGCAAAGCAAAGGAAACTACACACAAGTCGAAAAGACAACCCTCAGAATGGGAAAACATACTCATAGACGAATCAACAGACAAAGGATTAATCTCCAAAATATATAAACAGCTCATGCAGCTAAATATTAAAAAAACAAACAACCCAATCAAAAAATGGGCAGAAGGGCTTCCCTGGTGGCGCAGTGATTGAGAGTCCACCTACCGATGCAGGGGACACGGGTTCATGCCCCGGTCTGGGAGGATCCCATATGCCACGGAGCGGCTGGGCCTGTGGGCCATGGTCGCTGAGCCTGCGCGTCCGGAGCCTGTGCTCTGCAACGGGAGAGGCCGCAGCAGTGAGAGGCCCGTGTACCGCAAAAAAAAAAAAAAAAAATGTGCAGAAGACCTAAATAGACATTTCTCCAAAGAGGACATACAGATGGCTAAGAAGCACATGAAAAGCTGCTCAACATCACTAATTATTAGAGAAATGCAAATCAAAACTACAGTGAGGTATCACCTCACACCAGTCAGAATGGGCATCATCAGAAAATCTACAAACAACAAATGCTGGAGAGGGTGTGGAGAAAAGGGGGCCCTCTTGCACTGTTGGCGGGAATGTAAATTGATACAGCCACTATGGAGAACAGTATGGAGGTTCCTTAAAAAACTAAAAATAGAATTACCATATTACCCAGCAATCCCAGTACTGGGCATATACCCAGAGAAAACCATAATTCAAAAAGACACATGCACCCCAGTGTTCAGTGCTGCACTATTTACAGTAGCCAGGTTATGGAAGCAACCTAATGCCCATCGACAGACGAATGGATAAAGAAGATGTGGTACCTATATGCAGTGGAATATTAGCCATAAAAAGGAACGAAATTGGGTCATTTGTAGAGACGTGGGTGAATCAAGAGACTGTCATACAGCGTGAAGTAAGTCAGAAAGAGAAAAACAAGTATTGTATATTAACGCATATCTGTGGAACCTAGAAAAATGATAGAGGTGAACCGGTTTGCAGGGCAAAAATAGAGACACAGATGTAGAGAACAAACGTATGGACACCAAGGGGGGAAAGCAGCTGGGAGTGGCGGGGGGTGGTGGTGTGATGAATTGGAAGATTGGGATTTACATGTATACACTGTTGTATATAAAATGGATGACTAATAAGAACCTGCTGTATAAAAAAATAAATAAAATTAAATTTAAAAAAAAAGAAAAGAAAAAAGAAAAAGAAAAAATTTTTTTTTTTTTGCGGTACGCGGGCCTCTCACTGCTGTGGCCTCTCCCATTGTGGAGCACAGGCTCCGGACGCGCAGGCCCAGCGGCCATGGCCCACGGGCCCAGCTGCTCCACGGCATGTGGGATCTTCCCGGACTGGGGCACGAACCCGTGTCCCCTGCATCAGCAGGCGGACTCTCAACCACTTTGCCACCAGGGAAGCCCCAACAGTTTTTTTTTTTTAAGTTTATTATTTATTTTTGTCTGTATTGGGTCTTCGTTGCTGCCCACGGGCTTTCTCCAGTTGCGGTGAGCAGGGGCTGCTCTTCCTTGAGGTGCATGGGGGCTGTTCTTCATTGTGGTGCGTGGGCTTCTCATTGCGGTGGCTTGTCTTTGTTGTGGAGCACAGACTCTAGACGCATGGGCTGCAGTAGTTGTGGCTTGCAGGCTCCGTAGTTGTGGCTCGTGGGTTCCAGAGCGCAGCCTCAGTAGTTGTGGCACACGGGCTTAGTTGCTCTGCGGCATGTGGGATTTTCCCGGACCAGGGCTCGAACCTGTGTCCTCTGCATTGGCAGGCGGATTCTTAACCACTGCGCCACAAGAGAATTCCCTTAACAGTATTTTTTAGCTAAAACCCAGCTATTTCTAACAACCATAAGTCTTTTAGTGACAGTAATATTTGCTCTTAATTTACAAATGCAAAAGAGAATTCTAGACCTGATATGAAATACAGTTTGGGGCTTGTAGGAATTTTTCTACCTGAGTAATATTAGGAGTTTCACAAACCTAAATACAGCTTTTTTAGTTTATTGGGTGTATTTATATTATTCTATGAGAGAGAATTAAAATTTTCAATTTTTAAAAACATTAAATGTATTGTTTTGACTTTTGCTGGGCCATAAACTGTTTGGAAAAATAACATTCATCAGAGATTGTGTCCACAAAGGTTTTAATTTCAGATATGTTGATAGCATCAGTTAAATGCTTTAAGAAACTGTGTTGGTAAATATAATACTAGCAATATGCCTGTCTAAAAAGGGTGGGTTGCTTGAGTGTGGTCATGTATGTAGACTGCACTGGACTTCAAATCACAGATCTGAGTTCTAATTCTCACTGCTTATTGGCTTTGGGACCATAGAGAAGTCTTTTTGAGCCTCTATTTCCTAAGGTATAAGAGGCCTGAGAAAAGCTGCCTATTAGAGTTATGAGGATCAATTGAGTATTTAGTGAAAGGTTATTATAAACTGTTTAAAACTGATAATAACTTCTGACATTTGTGTAGCCCATGACAGCCATTTTCATGTATTTTATAAGATCCTCACACCACTCTCAAATGTAGATATTATACTCCTCTTAGAGGTGGAAAAGATACTGTCATCTCAGCAAGATTAAATGCTTAAGTGATTTGTCTAAGGCCTCTCAGTCAAATGGTAGTTCTGGCACTTTAAAACTGTATACCTTTTTTAAAAAAACTTAAATGTGCTATAAAACCAGTATCACTTAAAATAAATAGAAGGTAAAAACAAAAATAAGTTAAATAAAAACTAAATGTTAATAAAATCTGTCTGTCGTTGCCTGCTTGAAGGTTCTGAGCCTGAGACCTGTCTCCTTTTGTCAAAGTGAGAGATTAGCAAGATTTAAGAATGGTGTTAAAGACATACTGCCACTTACTGAGAATAATATTTTAATTCTGAAAGTTAGAAAAATTGGGGGACAAACATGGAAAAGGTAATACTTTTGTCAGGGTTTTTAAATTTTATGGCACCGTACCACTTAAAATCACCTCCTATACTAGTATTACAGAAGTACTTTCCCGTACGTAGGAAACTACATGGTGCTGCTTCGTCACATGGCATATATTATTTTAGCCTGTATTTCGTGTTTTCCTTTGTTTATTTGTTGCAGTGTCTGAATATATATCTTTTTTTTTAAACAGAGAGAAAAATGATAGCTACTACTGTGTCCTTTTCAATGATGAACACCATTCATATGACCATGTCATATACAGTCTACAAAGAGCTCTTGACTGTGAGCTCGCAGAGGCACAGTTGCACACCACTGCCATAGACAAAGAGGTTCGTGAGTGTCATTTGAATTATTATGCTGTCTTCATCAGCTTCCTGGAAATTGGGTGTTGACTGGACCTTGCCAAGTGCCTTAGTATTGTGTTAGGTACAACCATCCTCTTCATTTATTCTTTATAGCCTAAGTAAATTGGTTGAAACTTGATTTTTCTGTGTGTGTTTAACAGTTTAAGATGACTAATTTTCCTCTTTTGTTCTAAATAATTAGAAAGTTACTGAATATACTGGCAAAGAGTAGTTAAGAATGTCAGCTCGGGCTTCCCTGGTGGCGCAGTGGTTGAGAGTCCACCTGCCGATGCAGGGGACGTGGGTTCGTGCCCCGGTCCGGGAAGATCCTACATACCGCGGAGCGGCTGGGCCCGTGAGCCATGGCCGCTGAGCCTGTGCCTCCGGAGCCTGTGCATCCAGAGCCTGTGGTCCGCAACGGGAGCGGCCACAACAGTGAGAGGTCCGCGTACCGCAAAAAAAAAAAGAATGTCAGCTCAACCTCAGTCTGTTTCTATAATTATTGAATGGATGAGTAAATGCATGAATTATGAGAAGTTGGTTAGTTAACATCATCTATTAAAACTATTTTTAGACTAATATTGATAGCATGGCTCAGCTTTTATTTAACACCCATCCAAAGCAAAATGTGTTCTTCAGGTATGCAGAAGGAACATTAACCTAATCCCTACCCTCAAGAGGAGTAAGATGGTAGAAGAAACATCATGGCACTAGTAATTAGCATTGTGATTCTAGGGCTTGAGGAATCAATATCCTGGCCATACCTCTAACCCACTAGTGGACCACAAGTGTGTTATGGAACACATGATGAAGAATTTTAAGTTTACTCATGAAAACTATCTAAGACATTTAATAGTTTAGTAAACCTAACTTACTATTATCTGATAGAAATAGAATATACTACAATAAGTAAATAATTGACATTCTTGCCAAGCAGGAAATCTAGAATCCTAAAGTATAGAAACTCTCCACTAGTGGTATTGAAAGTTCTGAAGCTACATAAAGCTGCTAAACATTTATGTTTATCTTCTAGGTATTGTCAATCTTAGGACTTTTAGGCAGTCAACAAATGATTGATAATTAAGAGCTTATTGGGTCTTGGGCTTTATATTACTTATTGATTGGGATTGTCAATCTACTACCTAATTCTCATGTTTGTCTATAATTAGGGCCGTCGGGCTGTTAAAGCAGGTGCTTTTGCTGCTTGCCAGGAAGCAAAGGAAGATATAAAGGTAATTTTCTGAATTAGAGTGAAAAAGAGAATTTTAAGAGGAATGCACATTACAAGAGCCCAAGTAAAACAATTAAATTGTTGAAGTGGTTTGACATCCTAAGTAAAGATAAGATTGGAGCATTTAGACCCAGAGATTTGGAACTGCAACAGTTATATGATTTCTTTTTTTGAAGAGTAGATTACTTAGTTAAAACAAAAATTTTAAAACTAGTTTGTTTTTAATATTCCTTTCATTTCTAGAGTCATTCAGAAAATGTCTCTCAACATCCACTTCATGTGGAAGTATTACACTCTGAGGTTATGGCTCATCAGAAATTTGCTTTGCGTCTGGGGTCCTGGATGAATAAAATTATGAGCTATTCAAGTAAGCATATAGCCTATTTTTCTTATTTTCCATAAACTATTGTCTTTTTAAATAACCACAAATTTTTAAATGTCATTGAGTATAAAATAAAATGGTTTTGTTTTTTTTTTATACATTTTGCTTATTTTCAGGATTGCATTTCAGATGCTGTGAATAATGTTCCATTGGCTCTTGATTCTTTGATATTGACAGAATAATTCTTGATATCAAATGTGGGATGATTACTGTTAGTTTTTTCATATGTTATTATAGGAAATGTACTTTTGGGAGAAAATACTTTAAGAATAAAAATTATATGACTTTTTTTGTTTGTAGGTGACTTCAGACAGATCTTTTGCCAAGCATGCCTTAGAGAAGAACCTGGCTCTGAGAATCCCTGTCTCATAAGCAGGTTAATGCTTTGGGATGCAAAGCTTTATAAAGGTAGGTAGATCTTTACTTGTGCTTCTTGCCATGAAGCAGAGGAATATTATGACCTTAAAGTGGAGTTTAATCTCTTTTGTTTATTAAATCCGTGAACTTGATAAGATATTATACTTTGAAGGTGAGGTTAACCAATCAATATGTATTCTGTGTTAAAACCCAGGGATATTGCCTTTTAATTATAGTGCCTTTTCATTTAGTCAGAACCAGTAAAAAGAGTATGTATGCATTCATGCAGTAGTGCCATTATAAAAGCTATGTTAATTTTCATTTTTAAAATTTAAGTGAAGAACCAAAAGTAAAAGGTGAGAGAAAGGTTAAAGGGGATGGAGAAGGGAAGGTACAGAGGAAGAGTAGTCTTTAGTGAAACAGAATGAAAAGGAATGGAGAAAGGTGGGAGAAGTAGGATGAAGTAAGGTACAGGAGTGAGAGGGGTATAGAAAAAGAGGGGAAAGGCATTACATGTATGTATTTTAAATTCTAGCTATTAAATATTAATGCAATAAATGCCACTAACATTTGAGTCCTTGAGGTCTATTAGCATGTGAAATATTTTTATAATATTCTGCCACTACTAATAGCTGGAATTTTTTTTTGCCTTGGTGATACTCCTCCCACCTCCCCAAAAAATGATGTATAGGTGCCCGTAAGATCCTTCACGAATTGATCTTCAGCAGTTTTTTTATGGAGATGGAATACAAAAAATTCTTTGCTATGGAATTTGTGAAGGTAATTGTTCTTTATAAATAGATATCAACAAATAGAAATAGAAAACCATTTTTGTAAGTGAAATAATGGAAACAAAGGGGATAATTATGAAGCAAGAATTTAATTTTATAGTTCATTTCTCTGTCAAAAAGTTCATTTATTTTCACGTTTGGTAGTATGGAAACAGTAGTCTGAGAGAGGAGATAGGTGGAAAATGACCTATTGCTTGCCTAGAAAAAGCAGTAGGAAGTTATCACATTCGTGAACACATTTATCTTTTCTAATCATTTGTCTGTTAGTAAAATTATAACAAGAGCAGTGACTAGCTGAAAGGCATAGCAGGGAAAAGGAACAGATCTACATGCTAAAAGGAGGCAGATATCTGATGGGCAAGAGTTATACTTAACTATTTGAGGCTAGAATATAAAGATAAATCTTATAGCTTTTTAATATTGTTTTATTGATCTATTGTATATCCCTTATATTGTTATATTTTTTATCTCTCTCTCTCTTTCAAGTTAGACTAGTTAGAACATGTACTTCTTTAACCTTCTGCTTTGCCTTATACAGAGGTATCCAGTAAATACTTGTTAGTTTACTCTGATTTTGAGTGGCAGGAAATTCTATAAAACTTAGCACAGAGGTAGACCCAGGATGGAATTGGAAGCAGAGAGTGAAATAATGATTGTCATAGGCAAATGATACTGTGGGATAAGATACCTGCACTTCCTGGATTTTATAAGTAGATTGTTAAAAGCAACTAAGACATTTGGTTTCTTTAAAGGTGATGACAACTCAGATTATCAACTCTATTCTTCTAAAACTCATTAGAGATAGAATATTGGACCATATCTGTGATCTGAAATGAAGTTTTTTCCTTATACAACAGCAGTTCTCCCTCCTTATATGATGTTTTTCTGTATACCATGGTTACCTCTTAAACTTTGTATGAATTCTAATGGTTGAAATTAAATATGTAGGTCAGGGATCTAACACTGTGCTTACATATAATAGATGCTTGATGCATGACTGGATGTATTATTATTTTTGTTCTCCCAAGATATCAGGATTGATTTTCAGCTGGTATGCACCAGTATGTATAAGAAGTTATGTACAGCCAGCATCCATTCTGTTTAAGGCTGGGTTGAATCTGATGGTTGGTTTTCTGGATCATATCAGCTTTTAAATACTTTCAATATAGTCCCTGCCCTGTTCCATTGGGGTAAAATCTGCTGAAGATTGCCCCAGATTCTGTTTGAGAAAGTATATACTGCACCTTTGCAGTCCTCTGTGATTTTTACCTGTGTGTGTGTGTGTGTGTGTGTGTGTGTGTGTGTGTGTGTGTGTGTGTGTGGTGTTTTTTAAAAATAGTTCTCAGTATCCAACTATGCTGGTTTGGGTAGCTGAATTCATATTCAGTCTTTTGTTCTTCTCTTTCTAGTAAATTTTTGTTGACCATAGTATCTCCCCTTAATAAATAGGAGTTATAATACTTGCCATCTTATACATAGGAACAAATATAGCAGCTGTTAAAATTGGGATTTTAAAAGTTTTCAGTACTTATTTATAATTGCTTCTCCACTTATTGTTTTATCTTCCAGTATTATAAGCAGCTACAGAAAGACTATATCAGTGATGATCATGACAGAAGTATCTCTATAACTGCACTCTCAGTTCAGATGTTTACTGTTCCTACTTTGGTATGTATTGATTAGTCTTGGCAATCTTTCTAAGTAATATTTATTTTATTATTTAAGAATTCTGGTTAGTGTTGAATTGAATTAAAACAATTTCTGAGTCACTATGCTGGTCTGATTACACGTGGAAAATTGAATAATGCTTCAGTGGTATCTGCACGTGAAAATGCTTTAATGATACCCAAGGGCTAGGTAATTTGTGGAGTGGGAGTGATGGCACTACCTTGGTCCAAAAGTGCTCATTCCTGCAGGTGAAACCTAGGGATGGTTTCTCAGTGTCTAGAGTAACTTAGGAACAGTACCTTTTTAATACCAAAATATTTTTGTGTGTGCTATTCTCTTGTTCTTTAGGTTTTTTTTTTTATCATTGTTGTTAGGGGTGGGGGAATAGAGTAAGATGAAACAAAACAGGAGGAGAGTATAACTGTTGAGCATTTGCATGAGATGGAGCTGCATAGGCCTGGGAGGAGGAGGGTGGAGGATTCTGCTTCCTTTTTATCCTACTACTTTTCCTGTTTCTTCTGGAAAGTTCCTACTTTCTCTTTTCAAAGGCCAGAGAAAAGAATGGGGAAGAGAAATTGGATTGCGATTAAGGGGGAGATGTCAGAATAGAAAATATATATGACAGAAGCCTGAAGTATATCTGTTTGTTCTACTTTGCTCACCGTGTGATTAACAGTGGTAAACATTCATGTAAATGAATGTTACACAGGTACTGTGTAACCTGTGTAATGGGCTTGGGGTGTTCAGACAGGTGTTTTCTAGTTGCTGAGGAGTAGGGAATTTTTACTTTGAGAAAATAATTTCTCAGAAATTGCTATCCTGTGAGACTAAGGAGTGTGTTTGATGCTCAACAAACATTTATTCAGAATGATTTACCAACCGAATGAATAAGTAAAGTCCATACTATAATGAGTTAATACTAAAGACAATATTCTTCACATGTTCTGCAGGCTCGACATCTTATTGAAGAGCAAAATGTTATCTCTGTCATCACTGAAACTCTGCTGGAAGTTTTGCCTGAGTACTTGGATAGGAACAATAAATTCAACTTCCAGGGTTACAGCCAGGACAAATTGGGAAGAGTATATGCAGTAATATGTGATCTAAAGTAAGTTGTTCGAGTAAAAAGGTGAGGGTACCTGTTAAACACAGTTGTGTTTATTCTGTCCTATATATAAACATCTGATCCTTTTGGTTATCTTGGAATCTTTATAATGATGGCAAGGACAAAGAACTGTTACTGTGATATCAATAAATGTTTTAAGGGAAGGCTTCTTATAGAGTTAAAATCAGGTCAGTAAAGAAGGTACTGAGGAAGGGCCTCTCACAGGAACTTAGGGTCTCTTGGGGTCACCAAATGAATCTTCATCATGGTTACCATGCCTTCCACTCACTTCCACTCATGTATTTTGTTTCTGCCCCTCTTGCATAGTCTCTTTGTGCTTAGTTTCAGATGATCTTGTTGATGTGAACTTTTTTAACTCCCTTTTTCATACATATGACCAAGTATTCATCAGGGGTTTCTTAAGTTTTTCTCCCTGAAGAGAATGAAGTTTTCTTTTAAACTAAAGTTGGAATCATGATAGATCACATTTGGGATCATTGAACCTAAAAGGAAATAAATTTCTAATTTTTTTAGAAATAGATGGTGACTACTATAAGGATTATGCTGTATAAAGTATTCAGTAAATCATAAACTTAAACAATTATTTTAAGAATATATTAAGACAGGGCTTCCCTGGTGGCGCAGTGGTTGAGAGTCCGCCTGCCGATGCAGGGGACACAGGTTCGTGCCCCGGTCCGGGAAGATCCCACATGCCGCCGCGGAGCGGCTGGGCCCGTGAGCCATGGCCGCTGAGCCTGCGTGTCCGGAGCCTGTGCTCCGCAACGGGAGAGGCCACAACAGTGAGAGGCCCTGTTCAAAAAAAAAAAAAAAAAAAAAAAAAGAATATATTAAGACAAAATATGTTTCATTTAGTTCACTATTAAAAATAGAGCTCTAAGATATATATGATTACTTACTCTAGTCCCTACATGAATAGAATCATTCTAATTTCGTCCACTTCTTCTAGTGACCATGTAAAGTATAGAGAGCTGGAAACAAGTTTCTAAACCAACCTAGAAATAGTTTAGTTAGAAAAATACATTTGACAGATTTCTGGAACTATGCATTGGATCCTTGATATTACTCAGAAAAATGTTTCCAGACCCTTTCAAATTCTGCAATTTCTAAACATGATTATGACATGTAATTCTTTCTTTGAAGTTCAGTAAATCGTTATGTTATCATATCTTCAGTACAAGTTGAGATGGTGATGAGTTCAGTAGTGAATTACCATTTAGCCAGTGTGATTCACAAATTATGCATAATTTACAATATGCAAAACAAACAAAAAATATACAAAAACTCCAAATGGCAGTACTTAAAGTTTAGTGTTAAATCAGTGTATTTATCATTCCTTTGGTCTACTGTATAGGAAAAATCTTTCTGTGGTTCTCATTACTCTGAAGTATTCTTATAACAGAGTTATTTTTCTATCCAGAGAAGTGCATAATCACATCATTGTTTTGTCATATTTTATTTTGTGGATCTCTGACTATAATTATTATCTGTGGTAAATAGTTTAGAGTTAATGCATCCCTAGATACTTACCCCTATGGTAAAACTTTAGGGTCCCTGGTTGGGAATGTAATTTTAAAGTTTTCCCACTCTTCTGATGCTCACAACTTCTCTCCTACATCCTTACATAAGTAAAGATATCTCTAATGACAAGGAGAAGGGAAAATTAATGTCTTTTGAGGACCTGATTAGCAGATATTGTGTTAGACTTCTCGTGTAATTCACTCTCACAAGGGTCCTGTGTTATTTAGTAGTAACTGCTATGTGCTAAGAAGCTTTACTTATTTTACTTCATTTTATTCTTGCAACATTCTCATAAGGTAGGTGATATCTTTATTTGTAGATTATAATTATTTGCCTAAGGTCACAAAACTAGTAAGTGGCAGAATTTGGATTTGAGCCTAATGCTGTTTATCTGTAATACTCCTGTTCCTTTCACTACATTATGTAGCTTCACAGACTACATAAACAACAACAAAGCCTTCTCTGAAACCTGGCCTAAAACACCAATCAGATATACCCTTCATTTAACAAATAATTACTGAGCCCTATTTCTCAGTCTCTCATTGTAGAAATTTTGTAGTCATTCTTATTATTTCCCCATATACTTACTCATTCACCACTTCTTCCTGAAGCCCTGTGCTTTTAAATCAGTTAGAAATAACCTCAAATACTTAATGCCTTTTAACTGTTTCTAGAATAAAGTACAGATTCTTCCAGAATTTGTAGCTCTTCATAGTCTCACTTTATATATTACTTATCTGACTGTACCTCAGCATGAAATAAGTTTATTGGTCCTAGCAGAAGCTCTGTTCAGCCTGTCTCAGGAAATTTTCATTCTCTCAAAGCAGTGCATTCTAACCATTGAGTAGCCCCTTCCAACTTTTAGAAAGTTTATTTTATATTGAACTCTGTCTTTTTGTAGCTTTCATTATGTGGCTCTAGCTCACCCTTTGTCCATTCAGAACAACTCAATGCTCATTTAACTTGACATATTTGAAGACAGCAGGCATATCTGACAACTCTTTTTTATGTTAAGTTGCATCATTTTCTTTAAATATACCCATTTCATATTTAAAATTCCTTCTACATTATTGTCCTTCGCTACTGAACCTGTTTTAGTTGACTGTATACCACTTAAGGTATATGCCAAGAAATGAACACAGTACTCTGAGGTCTGTGTAGTAGAAGGAAGGGATTATTACCTCTCTCATTCTAAATAAATACACCTGTATTAATTTAGTTTCTTTGTCACTCACTCTATGGAAGGTATCTGTTGGGGTACTATGGAAATGAAACTTAGAAAAGAGATGCAGTTGAACCTTGGTTCTGTTAAGTGAATATTGTCCTTTTATTACTCTAACTTGTTCCTTCCTTTTTCTGAAAAGTATAGCATATTCTCAATGCAGGTCACCCTCTTCCTCTCCTGCTCTGTCCCACCTTCTCCTTCCACTGTTTTTACCACCTATTTTTATCTGCAGACTGCTTTTATTTTCCTTTCCTTCCTTACTCTTTCCTTTCTTCCTATCTCTTACATCTTCTTTACTTCCTAGGTCTCCTACAGGGGTCAGGCATGAACTATGTGAAACTAGAAATGTAAATTTTCTTCTCTAGATCAGTGCTTCTCAAATATTAATATGAATGCAAATCTTTATGGGAGCTTGTTAAAATGCAGATTATTACTCAGTAGGTTCTGCATTTCTAAAGATTCAGTTGATGCTGATGTTTCTGGTTTGTGAACCAGCCTTTTGAGTAGCAGTGCTCTAGAAAACAGCCAAACTTCGATGCCGTTTGTTCATTGTGGTAGAGTTTAAACTTTAGTCTTTGTTACTTTAAAAGAAAGATTTAGAATGTAATTAGTATATTTCAAAGTTATTTCTTTGATAAAGTCCTGATGATGGTTTTTTTTTTTTTTTTTTTTTTGCGGTACGTGGGCCTCTTTGTAGCCTCTCCTGTTGCGGAGCACAGGCTCCGGACGCACAGGCTCAGCGGCCATGGCTCACTGGCCCAGCCGCTCCACGGCATGTGGGATCCTCCCGGACCGGGGCACGAACCTGTGTCCCCTGCATTGGCAGGCGGACTCTCAACCACTGCACCACCAGGGAAGCCCCTGATGATTGTATTTTTAACTTTCAACATATTAATGGATATTTAAAGAAAGGGAAAATTAAACCACAATCCTTACTATCTTTACGAATAAAACTAATTTTTCCTCCATCTTTTTACCATGTCTTTTATGTTCAGCATTACTTCCTTTGTGCCCTTTTTTTGGGAGCTTAACATTGGATTACAGTGTCCGGTATACATATCTGTTTTCCCATCTGCACTTTGAACCTCAAGCGTAGGTTGTCTGGTTCATGTTTATGTTCCTGATACCTGGTGTGTAATAGGAATTGATTTGGGTTGACTGAGTGCAAAATAATTTTTAATAATTGTTAATGATTCCTTCCTGAGAAGTTATTTTGTGATAAATCATGTTCCCACTGGATATGAAAACAGTCATTGTCTTTACAGCCAAAAGAAGTATTGGTCTTGTAAATTATAGGCTAAAATGGGTCTGTTTATCTCATGAAACAAATACATTCTGATATGTAAGCCACGATGACATAGGTGCTTATATCCTTCTTCTGGGTTCTGGGCGAAGAAAGCCTGGAGGTAGGAAGTCTGTTCCAAATTTCCTGACCCACCAGCAGTAGTATATCTATGGTACTGAAATCAGGTAGCAGGAATGAATGGCTCTGGGAACCAGTGCAGAATAGTCACACAAAGTTGTACAAATCTTTAGTCATTACATACTGAGCAGCAGTAACAAAGGTATTGAATCCTCAGGCCAAACTACTATAATTCTCATGACTGTATGCTTTAGGGGAAAAAGTGTGTCATTTTAATGCACAAAAATATTTTACAACTTACAAAATATTCTGAAATAGTTTGCACAAACAGCATACATCATGCACATGTAGTTTTGACATGCATTTTGAGGCTGAAGGGATTTCAACTGGTCCTTTGGGTGAAGGGTATGAACAGTTCTAGGAAATTTGTACTGTGGTTGTCCAGCTGTGACAGGCTAGATTCACTTAATCAGACTAACTTTTTTTTTTTTTTTTTTTCTTGCGTTATGCGGGCCTCTCACTGTTGTGGCCTCTCCCATTTGCGGAGCACAGGCTCCGGACGCGCAGGCTCAGTGGCCATGGCTCACGGGCCCAGCCGCTCCGCGGCATGTGGGATCTTCCCGAAACGGGGCACGAACCCGCGTCTCCTGCATCGGCAGGCGGACTCTCAAGCACTGCGCCACCAGGGAAGCCCCAGACTAACTTTTGAGTGGAGAAGTCAGGCTTAGCTTTGACATCTGCCTCTCATAGGTAGAGCATTCACATTTTGCTGGTGTAATTCTAGCACTGCCTAGAGTTGTAAGAAATTAGAATTCATAATTTTGATGAATCAACATTATCTATAGCCCTGAGAACCTTAAAATTATTCCAAAATAGGAAAGTGAAATGTTTCTTTGTCTCTTGAAATGATAGGTATATCCTGATCAGCAAGCCTGCAGTGTGGACGGAAAGATTAAGAATGCAGTTCCTTGAAGGCTTTAGATCTTTTTTGAAGATTCTTACCTGTATGCAGGTATGATAGTTCTTCTGTACATCAGTAAGATAAATTTATTTTAAAAAATTTAACCCCAATCTTTAATGTTTTGTTTTGTTTTGAGCAAATTATGTTTTTTATTTGAGGAAGGATAAATCTAGCAAAATAGAAGTAAAATTTAAACATTGCCTCACTGATTCTGCTTTAATAGATCTTTCTGAATAGCTTAGTTAACTGCAGTTGTTACTATTAATGTTTACTGATGCTTACTATGTGATAACTGTAGTAAGCACTTTCATGCATTCTTTCTTTTGAGCCTCATAGCAATTTTATGAGGTAGTTACTATTATTATCCCCCTTTTACATATAAGGGAATCATAGCTTAGAAATAATTTGACCAGGGTCATACAGCTAGAAAAGTGACAGAGTTATGATTTGAACCCGTGCGTTCTGACTTAGTGTAACAGCTATGTTAAAAAACTACACATACATGAATATAAATCCTGATGATTTTATATTTTGCCAGTGAAAGAGCAAAGAAAGAGGGCCCATATGTATATGTTAACCACTCTTTTCTTGTAGGGAATGGAAGAAATCAGAAGACAGGTTGGGCAACACATAGAAGTGGATCCTGACTGGGAGGCTGCCATTGCTATACAGATGCAATTGAAGAATATTTTACTAATGTTCCAAGAGTGGTGCGCTTGTGATGTAAGTAAAATTTGTTAGAAGGATCCGTGCCTTTTTAAGTGTTCTGATTGTTATTAATAGTATAGTTTTATGTTGCAACTTCCTTGATGTAAAGTTTTATTACTTACATAGTTTCTTATATGTTTGAATTATCTTATTAAATTTGTAGTTTTTTACACTTAATTAGAAAATGTGCTCCATGGCATTCCATTTACCTTTGGGAATAGTGGAGTTTAAAAAATACAGCACACACTAATCAATTAATAAATTAATTATTGATAAATTTATTTGCTTGGACATGAATATTAATAATAAAATTAGGACTAGACTTTTAAATATTCCAGCAGTGGGGGGGTGTAAATATTTATTCAATCAAGAGCCTTTTTATGTGAGTTAAACCATTAAGAAAATTAATTTTAGTTATTTATTTTTTAATTAATTATTTTTGGCTGCGTTGGGTCTTCGTTGCTGTGTACGGGCTTTCTCTAGTTGCGGCGAGCGGGGGCTACTCTTCGTTGCAGTGTGCGGGCTTCTCATTGCAGTGGCTTCTCTTGTTGCAGAGCACAGGCTTTAGGTGCGTGGGCTTCAGTAGTTGTGGCATGCAGGCTCAGTAGTTGTGGCTCTCAGGGTCTAGAGCTCAGGCTCAGTAGTTGTGGCGCTTGGGCTTAGTTGCTCCACAGCTTGTGGGATCTTCCTGGAGCAGGGCTCGAACCCACATCCGCTTCATTGGCAGGCAGATTCTTTTTTTAAATAAATTTATTTATTTATTTTTGGCTGTGTTGGGTCTTCGTTTCTGTGCGAGGGCTTTCTCTAGTTGCAGCGAGCGGGGGCCACTCTTCATCGTGGTGCGCGGGCCTCTCACTCTCATGGCCTTTCTTGTTGCAGAGGACAGGCTCCAGATGCGCAGGCTCAGTAGTTGTGGCTCACGGGCCCAGTTGCTCCGCGGCATGTGGGATCTTCCCAGACCAAGGCTCGAACCCATGTCCCCTGCATTGGCAGGCAGACTCTCAACCACTGCACCACCAGGGAAGCTCCTAGCAGGCAGATTTTTAACGACTGTTCCACCAGGGAAGTCCAAGAAAATTAATTTTAAAATATAGAACTAATGTTTTTCCTTAAGCAATAATTTTATTTTATTTATTTATTTTAAAAAATATTTATTTTATTTTTGGCTGCGTTGGGTCTTAGTTGCGGCACATGGTATCTTCGTTGTGGTATGTGGGATCCTCTGCTGTGGCATGTGTCCTCCTCGTTGCAGTGTGTGGTCTTCTCTAGTTGTGGCCTGCATGCTCAGTAGTTGCGGCATGCGGGCTTAGTTGCCCCATGGCATGTGGGATCTTAGTTCACCAACCAGGGATTGAACCCATGTCCCCTGCATTGGAAGGCTGATTCTTAACCACTGGACCACCAGCGAAGTCCCTCCTTAAGCAATAATTTTAGACCATAATGCTCTTTAAACACAGAATCCTACTCCAGACTCCCTTTTGAGAAGATGACCTCATTTATTTCTGTTCTGAGAAAATTAACATTATCTAAGTCAAATTCTTTCATCTTCTCCAGTTTCTCTGTACATCTCACTGTAGTCAATTCACTAAGTTTCTGTATATATCTTCACTATTGGTCTCTTTCATTTTCCTCTTTCTAAAAGTGATGTCTCTACCTAGGCTCTTGGTCCCAACCTATATTTCTTCTTCCTGGAGTTTGCTTCCTCAGTTGTCTCCTCTGGTATTTCCCACTCTTTCATTCATCTGCCTGTAAACACACAGGACTCTCCTATTCTTAAGAACAATGAGAATAAAAGCCCCCTTACTTGTCATTGCTCCCTCATGAACTGTATATTATCTCTCTTTTTTCCTCATCTGCTCCACCACCAGCCATTGGTCATGGGTTTAGAGTGGCGGTCACGCTCGGAGACACCATAGACTTTAATCTAGCACAGCAGCTGTATAGAACAATAAGGACAGGAAATATTGTCCAGCAACTACCACAGCACATATTTTTTTGGCTCCCCTCATCTTTATGAAGGGCATGCTTAATTGTTGGAGACGAGGTCAAAGTGTGTGGTGTTCATGTTGACATCTGCAAAACCTCCTGAAGTCATCTACATTTACTGTCGCCACTCTTTAGCTTCTAAAACTTCTTCAGAGCCAGGCTTCTGCCCTTACCAATTGATAGGAACTGCTTTTTGAAAAACTTTCAAAGGATCTATTCAGTAACCAAATTCAGAGGTCTTTTCTAAGTCCCCCATCTTCCTTAAATGTCTGTAACATTGTATTCTTTTGAGAACCTTAATCGTTTTGAAACTCTTTCC
>NW_006787469.1:79702-81251 GCF_000442215.2 Lipotes vexillifer
TTTTCACAAACGTACTTATCTTAATATTTCTCTTATCGATTACCCATTTTCAATCAATGATTGCCTTTTTTTCCCTCACTTCCTTCTCCCTACTAAATAAGACATTCCCCAATGTTTTCTTTTTCTTACAGATCTTTTATTTCTACCACCCCAATTAAAACTTCGTAAGATAACTTTCCCAGACTATAGAATCACTTCTGTTTGTGTGCTACACATTACTGCTTGGATCTTACATTTGCATTTCAGACTCAGAGTATATTAAATTGATTTGTCATCATTTCATTCTACTTCCAGCTTGCATTTTTTCTTCTTGACTCCCTTATTCTGTTCATGACACCATGATTCATACGTTCATCCATACAGGAAATCTGAGAGCCACTGTGTTCTGTGTGTTAGAGGTTAACAGACTTTTGAGGGGGAAAAAAGTTTTATGTTCATGTAAGGTCAGGAAGTGGCTAGGTTGAACAAAATCAAACATGATTTTTTAAGCCACTGAACTTCTCAAACCCTTTGATCAATCGGTGTTCTCAGGACTTCCCTGGTGGCTCAGTGGTTAAGAATCCACCTGCCAGTGCAGGGGACACAGGTTCAAGCCCTGGTCTGGGAAGATCCCACATGCCGTGGAGAACTAAGCCCGTGTGCCACAACTACTGAGCCTGCATGCTGCAACTACTGAAGCCCATGTGCCTAGAGCCCGTGCTCTGCAACAAGATAAGCCACTGCAATGAGAAGCCTGTGCACCTCAATGAAGAGTAGCCCCCGCTCGCCGCAGCTAGAGAAAGCCCTCACTCAGCAATGAAGAACCAACACAGCAAAAACTAACTAACTAAATTTATTTAAAGAAAAAAAATTAATGTGCTCATTTCTAAGAGAGATATTCCCAAAATTTATTTAACTATAGAATTCCTTTTTTCAAGATAAAATCAGTGAGAAATACTCTTAAAAAGTGACCTTTGACTCATCTCCCTGCCATACTCACCCAGATTTGAGTCTTCCTTATCCTAAATTTATTTTATAATCCTAACTTATTTCCTATGGGTTTATTCTTTTTTGCCCTGACTGCCCCCACCCTAGTTTGAGTCCCTTATCACCTTACACTTAACTTAGTAATAAACTTTCTATTGGTTTCCTGGTCTCCTAACACTACTGTCTCCAATCTGTTATCTTCAGTGACACCCACTAATTCTTCTTGAAGCAATATGTTGACTACATTATTATACTTCAGACAGTATCACTATATTCAACTTTACATGGCAACGCAAGGCATATTTCCAGTTTAATTGCTCATTAATTCTGTCCATAAACCCTTTGATTTATCTAGTTTTTATTCCTTTCCACTGCCCGAACAGGAGTTATACTTCCCCTTATTTCTCTGTTTATTCTGTATCTCTGCTTACAGTGCTACCATCTCTCCATCTTCCCCCCATACTTAAATTCTGCATATTCTTTCAAACCCCACTCAAAAGCTACTTTTAAAAAATTTAATTAATTTGGGCTTCCCTGGTGGCGCAGTGCTTGAGAGTCCGCCTGCCGATGCAGGAGACGCGGG
>NW_006787469.1:81529-96543 GCF_000442215.2 Lipotes vexillifer
CAGAGCACAGGCTCTAGGCACGTGGGCTTCAGCAGTTGTGGCACGTGGGCTCAGTAGTTGTGGCTCGCGGGCTCTAGAGCGCAGGCTCAGTATGTGGCGCACGGGCTTAGTTGCTCCATGGCATGTGGGATCTTCCTGCATGAGGGCTTGAACCTGTGTCCCCTGCATTGGCAGGTGGATTCTTAACCACTGTGCCACCAGGGAAGCCCCTCAAAAGCTACTTTTGCAAACAAGTATTCCCAGTTGTTTGTGATTCTTGGTTTTTTTTGCCCTATTAAGGTTATTAGTTTATACCATTTACGTGGCTTACAATTTTTTACTTTGATTGTGTGTGTATGTGTGTCTGTCTGACTGTCATAATATTTCCTACAGGTTTGCAGATCCTGTTGATGTAGCTCTAGTAACACATCAAACAATTTTGTTGGCAGGGGACCACTGTGCCACCAGGGGAGCCCCTCAAAAGCTACTTTTGCAAACAAGTATTCCCAGTTGTTTGTGATTCTTGGTTTTTTTTGCCCTATTAAGGTTATTAGTTTATACCATTTACGTGGCTTACAATTTTTTACTTTGATTGTGTGTGTATGTGTGTCTGTCTGACTGTCATAATATTTCCTACAGGTTTGCAGATCCTGTTGATGTAGCTCTAGTAACACATCAAACAATTTTGTGCTTGTATTTAGTAAATATATACTGAATGATGTAATAAAGTAGATAACTTGTCAATTTATTTTTATTTTCCTTTTAGGAGGAACTCTTACTGGTGGCTTATAAAGAATGTCATAAAGCTGTGATGAGGTGCAGTACAAGTTTCAAATCTAGTAGCAAAACAGTAGTACAATTGTGTGGTCATACTTTGGAAACTAAATCCTACAGAGTATCTGAAGATCTTGTAAGCATACATCTGCCAATCTCTAGGACTCTTGCTGGTGAGTGTTTATTTTGTTTTTGCATGTTTCTATTAGCTTTGTTTTCTAGATATTCATATTAGAATCAGTACTATTTTTGTTCTCAGTATGCACAGACATACTCGGATCAGATACTGCAGTTAAAAGCTGTCACTATCCTTCAAAGAGCTGTGACCAGAACGTCTAAGGGTGCTACCTGGGCTTTTTGTTATCTTGGTCAACTAATGGATCCTTATACTATACACTTAAGGACTAACTTGGTAATTTATCGCCTAACCAAATGTAAATGTAGGAAAATCTTGTTGCTGTTTTTTCACCCTCTTCTCTTCCTGATTGCACCAGTGTGTTCACTGTGTCACTGTTCCTTTCACCACTAAAAGAAAGAAATCATAGATTTTCTTTAATCATCCTTTGATTTGCATTTCTATGTAAATCGACCATTTCAGTTTCTTTTTCTTTTAACGACTTTGTATAAGTGTACATATTTATATTTTTAATTGTGGTAAAATATACATAACATAAAATTTACCATTTTAATCATTTTTTAAGTATATAGTTCAGTGACATTAAGTACATTCACATTGTTGTACAGCCATCACCACCATCCATATCCAGAATTCTTTTCATCTTCCCACTCTGAAATTTGTGCCCATTTAACATAACTCCTCATTCCCTGCTCCCTACAGTCTCTGATTTTCTCTCTGTATGACTTGACTACTCTAGGTGCCTCATATAAGTGAAATCATACTCATATCCTTTTATAACTGGATTATTTCACTTAGCATAATGTCCTCAGAGTTCATCCATGTTGAAGTATATGTCAGATTTCCTTCATTTTTAAGGTTGCATAATATTCCATAGTATGTATAGACCACGTTTTGTTTATCTATTCATCCTCCAGTAGATGCTTGGGTTGCTTACATCTTTTGGCTATTGTCGAATAATGTTGCCATGAACACAGGTGTCCAAATATGCACTTGAGTGCTTGTTTTCAATTCTTGGGGTATATACCCATAAAGTGGAATTGCTGGATCATAAGGTGATTCTACTTTTTAATTTTTTGAGGAACCACCATACTGTTTTCCATAGCAGCCACACCATCTTACATTCTCAAAAGCAGAGCACAAGGATTCCAATCTCTTTACATCCTCATCAACACTTGTTATTTTTTGTTTTTTAAATAGCCATCCTAATGAGTGTGAAGTGGTATCTCCTTGTGGTTTTGATTTGCATTTCCTTAATAGTTAGTGATACTGAGCATCTTTTCCTGTGCTTACTGGCCATATGTATATCTTCTTTGGAGAAAGGTCTGTTCAAGTCCTTTGTCTATTTTTTAATCAGATTTTGTTGTTGAGTTATTGGAGTTCTTTGTATATTCTGGATATTAACTGCTTATCAGATATATGGTTTGCAGATATTTTCTCCCATTCTGTGAGTTGCCTTTTCACTCTGTTGATAGTGTCCTTTGATGCACAAAAGTTTTTAACTTGGTGTACTCTCATTTATTTTCCCTTTGGTTGCCTGTACTTTTGGTGTCATATCCAAGAAATTATGGCCAAATCCAATGTTGTGAAGCCTTTTCCCTATGTTATTTTCTAAGAGTTATGGTTTTAGCTCCTGTGTTCAGATCTTTGATTCATTTTTAGTGAATTTTTGTTTATGGTATAATTGACATGGTTTTATGTCACTTCTATTTTTATAAAAAGAAATACCTAGATTCATTTTTATTTTACTGAACTATAGTTGATTTACAGTGTTGTGTTTAATTTCTGCTGTATAGTAAAATGACTCAGCTATATGTATATATACATTCTTTTTCATATTCTTTACCATTATGGTTTATCACAGGGTATTGAATACAGTTCCCTGTGCTATACAGTAGGACTGTGTTGTTTATAAGTTTTTATTTCTTTTGATGCTTGGTTAAGAGGAGAATAATTTCTTAAGAGGCAGAATATTATTTTTATATAATTTATAAGCACACCTTGTACAATGTAGGATCTTAAATATGTTAGTAAAACTGTGTTTCAAAATTAGAAATCAAATGTTTGCATTCTGAGATGTCATTTCTAAACTCAATAAACGTATGTTTAAATCTCACAAGTTTTCAAACTTGATGAGTTAACTAGGAAACAAATCAGCTGGGTTTATTGCTTTCTCATTTTTCTCTCTTTCTTTTTAACCTTTAGGTCTTCATGTGCGTTTAAGCAGGCTGGGTGCTATTTCAAGACTGCATGAATTTGTGCCTTTTGTAAGTGACTCTATTAAATGTTGATTTGCTTATATTCTATTTCTAAATACCTCTTTTTTAAAAAATTATTTATTTATTTATTTATTTTTGGCTGTGTTGGGTCTTTGTTGCTACACGTGGGCTTTCTCTAGTTTTGGCGAGCGGGGGCTACTCTTCGTTGCAGTGTGTGGGCTTCTCATTGTGGTTGCTTCTCTTGTTGCAGAGCATGGGCTCTAGGTGCATGGGCTTAGTTGTTCCACGGCATGTGGGATCTTCCCGGACCAGGGCTCAAACCCGTATTCCCTGCATTGGCAGGCAGATTCTTAACCACTGTGCCACCAGGGAAGTCCCCTCTAAATACCTCTTGGTTGAGTGGGAAGAAAAAGAACATTTTGAAATCATGGGGACTTGGAGTCATGTAGTTCAAGCCCTCAGTTTTACAGATGAGAAAACTGAGCAATGTATAGTGGCGTAACAACCAAGCCCTCTGGGAAATAATGGAATTGATCTCACTCTATTTCAGGAGGATTTTCAAGTAGAGGTACTAGTGGAATATCCTTTGCGTTGTCTGGTATTGGTTGCCCAGGTTGTTGCTGAGATGTGGCGAAGAAATGGGCTGTCTCTCATTAGCCAGGTATGTCAAGGCCTATTATTCATACTATGAATGTGTTCATTTTCTGCTTGTTTTTTCTTTTATATGTTTTACTTTGTGTCCCTGGATTTTGCTGAGTATTTGTTTTGTGTTCTCTTACATAAACTCAGAAATGAAAGTTCTAGTGGCCATATAGACATTTCTTCTTTAATACTGTTAAGTGGGTAGATTAGGTGAAAGTCAGTAGTACAAGGAACCATCCCACCAATATGTGTCTTTTCTGAAGATTACTTGGGAACATGTAATCTTCCCACCACCAGTCTTAATGGAAGGGCATTGTTTTCCTCTGTTGTAGAGCAAATGAGAAGTGCTTTTCCTAAGTGGTGGGGAAACAGGACTTGTAAAGATACCACTTGGGAGAAAAATAGTGTTATGATTGATTGTAGAAATTGGTTTACTTTATTGAAGTGGGCATTTTAAACTGAAGGGAAGTAAATTCTTTTGTTACGTATGTTGAGAGTAATAACTAGTATAGAGCATTTTTAACTCTGAATTATTTTCGTGCCATATTTTCTCACTTCATCCTCACAAATCCCTTAAAATGATTTGTAGATTTACAGCTTATTTTTTTGCCACAAAGGAGTTCTTGGGGTTTCTAGTTTAGAGAAAATTTTAAGAATTCTGTTTGAAATAAAATGATTCTTTTAGCTTCTGTTCTCCTTTTTATTTTATAGGTGTTTTATTACCAAGATGTTAAGTGCAGAGAAGAAATGTATGATAAAGATATCATTATGCTTCAGGTACCTATTTAAATTACTTCTGATATTTGTGTTAACCTTCCTTCCTAGGTTCCTTATAATAAGCGAAGATATTATAACTATTGTTAACTTCACTTAAATTTTTCTCACTGTTGAAATGTATATAGTATCATAGAAGCAGAAGGGACTACTGCATTATCTTCTGCAGATTTAACTTATAATTTTTTCTCACAGTCCTACTAGAGACAAAATGTTTCTCCATTTAATACATGAGAACTATGGTACTTGATTTCTTTCACAGATTGGTGCATCTTTAATGGATCCCAACAAATTCTTATTACTGGTACTTCAGAGGTATGAACTTGCTGATGCTTTTAACAAGACCATATCCACAAAAGACCAGGTAACTGACAGAAACTGATATGTAAATTAATTCCAAAGAAAACACTATTTTAAAAATTTTAATCATATTTAAGATTTTTACTTATTTTTGTATATCTCCGAAAATCAGGCACATACGTAAAACATACATATTCACACATATATTCTTTTTACTCTATAAAAATTAGAATATAGTTGGCCCTCTATATCCATGGATACAGAATCCCAACTGTACTAGCCATTTTATATAAAGGACTTGAGCATCTGTGGATTTTGGTACCTGCAGGGGTCCTGGAACCAGTCCCCTGCAGATACTGAGTGATGACTGTGTATAGATTAACAAAAAGGAGAAGAAAAATCACATGAAACTCTGCCTCCTAGAAATGATCACTTTTAAAGTTTTGATGTCTTTTTTTTTTTAACATCTTTTTTGGGGTATAATTGCTTAACAATGGTGTGTTAGTTTCTGCTTTATAACAAAGTGAATCAGTTATACATATACATATGTTTCCATATCTCTTCCCTCTTGCGTCTCCCTCCCTCCCACCCTCCCTATCCCACCCCTCCAGGTGGTCACAAAGCACCGAGCTGATCTCCCTGTGCTATGTGGCTGCTTCCCACTAGCTATCTACCTTACGTTTGGTAGTGTATATATGTCCATGCCTCTCTCTCGCTTTGTCACAGTTTACCCTTCCCCCTCCCCATATCCTCAAGTCCATTCTCTAGTAGGTCTGTGACCTTATTCCTGTCTTACCCATAGGTTCTTCATGACATTTTTTTTTCTTAAATTCCATATATATGTGTTAGCATACGGTATTTGTCTTTCTCTTTCTGACTTCCCTCTGTATGACAGACTCTGGGTCTATCCACCTCATTACAAATAGCTCAATTTCGTTTCTTTTTATGGCTGAGTAATATTCCATTGTATATATGTGCCACATCTTCTTTATCCATTCATCCGACGACGGGCACTTAGGTTGTTTCCATCTCCGGGCTATTGTAAATAGAGCTGCAATGAACATTTTGGTACATGACTCTTTCTGAATTCTGGTTTCCTCAGGGTATATACCTAGTAGTGGGATTGCTGGGTCATATGGTAGTTCTATTTGTAGTTTTTTAAGGAACCTCCATACTGTTCTCCATAGTGGCTGAACCAATTCACATTCCCACCAGCAGTGCAAGAGTGTTCCCTTTTCTCCACACCCTCTCCAGCATTTATTGTTTCTAGATTTTTTGATGATGGCCATTCTGACTGGTGTGAGATGATATCTCATTGTAGTTTTGATTTGCATTTCTCTAATGATTAATGATGTTGAGCATTCTTTCATGTGTTTGTTGGCAGTCTGTATATCTTCTTTGGAGAAATGTCTATTTAGGTCTTCTGCCCATTTTTGGATTGGGTTGTTTATTTTTTTGTTATTGAGCTGCATGAGCTGCCTGTAAATTTTAGAGATTAATCCTTTGTCAGTTGATTCATTTGCAAATATTTTCTCCCATTCTGAGGGCTGTCTTTTGGTCTTGTTTATGGTTTCCTTTGCTGTGCAAAAGCTTTGAAGTTTCATTAGGTCCCATTTGTTTATTTTTGTTTTTATCTCCATTACTCTAGGAGATGGGTCAAGAAGGATCTTGCTGTGATTTATGTCATAGAGTGTTCTGCCTATGTTTTCCTCTAAGAGTTTGATAGTTTCTGGCCTTACATTTAGGTCTTTAATCCATTTTGAGCTTATTTTTGTGTATGGTGTTAGGGAGTGATCTAATCTCATACTTTTACATGTACCTGTCCAGTTTTCCCAGCACCACTTATTGAAGGGGCTGTCCTTTCTCCACTGTATATTCCTGCCACCTTTATCAAAGATAAGGTGACCATATGTGCATGGGTTTATCTCTGGGCTTTCTATCCTATTCCATTGATCTATCTTTCTGTTTTTGTGCCAGTACCATACTGTCTTGATTACTGTAGCTTTGTAGTATAGTCTGAAGTCAGGCAGCCTGATTCCTCCAGCTCCATTTTTTGTTCTCAAGATTGCTTTGGCTATTCGGGGTCTTTTGTGTTTCCATACAAATTGTGAAATTTTTTGTTCTAGTTCTGTGAAAAATGCCAGTGGTAGTTTGATAGGGATTGCATTGAATCTATAGATTGCTTTGGGGAGTAGAGTCATTTTCACAATGTTGATTCTTCCAATCCAAGAACATGGTATATCTCTCCATCTGTTTGTATCATCTTTAATTTCTTTCATCAGTGTCTTATAATTTTCTGCATACAGGTCTTTTGTCTCCTTAGGTAGGTTTATTCCTAGATATTTTATTCTTTTTGTTGCAATGGTAAATGGGAGTGTTTTCTTGATTTCACTTTCAGATTTTTCATCGTTAGTATATAGGAATGCCAGAGATTTCTGTGCATTAATTTTGTATCCTGCTACTTTACCAAATTCATTGATTAGCTCTAGTAGTTTTCTGGTAGCATCTTTAGGATTCTCTATGTATAGTATCATGTCATCTGCAAACAGTGACAGCTTTACTTCTTCTTTTCCGATTTGGATTCCTTTTATTTCCTTTTCTTCTCTGATTGCTGTGGCTAAAACTTCCAAAACTATGTTGAATAAGAGTGGTGAGAGTGGGCAACCTTGTCTTGTTCCTGACCTTAGTGGAAATGCTTTCAGTTTTTCGCCATTGAGGATGATGTTGGCTGTGGGCTTGTCATATACGGCCTTTATTATATTGAGGAAAGTTCCCTCTACACCTACTTTCTGCAGGGTTTTTATCATAAATGGGTGTTGAATTTTGTCAAAAGCTTTCTCTGCATCTATTGAGATGATCATATGGTTTTTCTCCTTCAATTTGTTAATATGGTTAATCACATTGATAGATTTGCGTATATTGAAGAATCCTTGCATTCCTGGAATAAACCCCACTTGATCATGGTGTATGATCCTTTTAATGTGCTGTTGGATTCTGTTTGCTAGTATTTTGTTGAGGATTTTTGCATCTATGTTCATCAGTGATATTGGCCTGTAGTTTTCTTTCTTTGTGACATCCTTGTCTGGTTTTGGTATCAAGGTGATGGTGGCCTCGTAGAATGAGTTTGGGAGTGTTCCTCCCTCTGCTATATTTTGGAAGAGTTTGAGAAGAATAGGTGTTAGCTCTTCTCTAAATGTTTGATAGAATTCGCCTGTGAAGCCATCTGGTCCTGGGCTTTTGTTTGTTGGAAGATTTTTAATCACAGTTTCAATTTCAGTGTTTGTGATTGGTCTGTTCATATTTTCTATTTCTTCCTGATTCAGTCTTGGCAGTTTGTGCATTTCTAAGAATTTGTCCATTTCTTCCAGATTGTCCATTTTATTGGCATAGAGTTGCTTGTAGTAATCCCTCATGATTTTTTGTATTTCTGCAGTGTCAGTTGTTACTTCTCCTTTTTCATTTCTGATTCTATTGATTTGAGTCTTCTCCCTTTTTTTCTTGATGAGTCTGGCTAATGGTTTATCTATTTTGTTTATCTTCTCAAAGAACCAGCTTTTAGTTTTATTGATCTTTGCTATTGTTTCCTTCATTTCTTTTTCATTTATTTCTGATCTGATTTTTATGATTTCTTTCCTTCTGCTAACTCTGGGGTTTTTTTGTTCTTCTTTCTCTAATTGCTTGAGGTGCAAGGTTAGGTTGTTTATTCGAGATGTTTCCTGCTTCTTAAGGTGGGCTTGTATTGCTATAAACTTCCCTCTTAGAACTGCTTTTGCTGCATCCCATAGGTTTTGGGTCGTCGTGTCTCCATTGTCATTTGTTTCTAGGTATCTTTTTATTTCCTCTTTGATTTCTTCAGTGATCACTTCGTTATTAAGTAGTGTATTGTTTAGCCTCCATGTGTTTGTATTTTTTACAGATCTTTTCCTCGTAATTGACATCTAGTCTCATAGCTTTGTGGTCTGAAAAGATATTTGATACGATTTCAATTTTCTTAAATTTACCAAGGCTTGATTTGTAACCCAGGATATGATCTATCCTGGAGAATGTTCCATGAGCACTTGTGAAAAATGTGTATTCTGTTGTTTTGGATGGAGTGTCCTATAAATATCAATTAAGTCCATCTTGTTTAATGTATCATTTAAAGCTTGTGTTTCCTTATTTATTTTCATTTTGGATGATCTGTCCATTGGTGAAAGTGGGGTGTTAAAGTCCCCTACTATGAATGTGTTACTGTTGATTTCCTCTTTTATGGCTGTTAGTATTTGCCTTATGTATTGAGGTGCTCCTATGTTGGGTGCATAAATATTTACAATTGTTATATCTTCTTCTTGGATCGATCCCTTGATCATTATGTACTGTCCTTCTTTGTCTCTTTTAGTAGTCTTTATTGTAAAGTCTATTTTGTCTGATATGAGAATTGCTACTCCAGCTTTCTTTTGGTTTCCATTTGCATGGAATATCTTTTTCCATCCCTTCACTTTCAATCTGTATGTGTCTCTAGGTCTGAAGTGGGTCTCTTGTAGACAGCATATATATGGGTCTTGTTTGTATATCCATTCAGCCAATCTGTGTCTTTGGTGGGAGCATTTAGTCCATTTACATTTAAGGTAGTTATCGATATGTATGTTCCTATTCCAATTTTCTAAATTGTTTTGGGCTCGTTATTGTAGGTCTTTTCCTTCTCTTGTGTTTCTTGCCTAGAGAATTTCCTTTAGCATTTGTTGTAAAGCTGGTTTGGTGGTGCTGAACTCTCTCAGCTTTTGCTTGTCTGTAAAGGTTTTAATTTCTCCATAAAATCTGAATGAGATCCTTGCTGGGTAGAGTAATCTTGGTTGCAGGTTTTTCTTCTTCATCCCTTTCAATATGTCCTGCCACTCCCTTCTGGCTTGCAGAGGTTCTGCTGAAAGATCAGCTGTTAACCTTATGGGGATTCCCTTATGTGTTATTTGTTGTTTTTCCCTTGCTGCTTTTAATATGCTTTCTTTGTATTTAAATTTTGACAGTTTGATTAATATGTGTCTTGGCATATTTCTCCTTGGATTTATCTTGTATGGGACTCTCTGTGCTTCCTGGACTTGATTAACTATTTCCTTTCCCATATTAGGGAAGTTTTCAACTATAATCTCTTCAAATATTTTCTCAGTCCCTTTCTTTTTTTCCTCTTCTTCTGGACCCCCTATAATTCGAATGCTGGTGCATTTAATGTTGTCCCAGAGGTCTCTGAGACTGTCCTCAGTTCTTTTCATTCTTTTTTCTTTATTCTGCTCTGCAGTAGTTATTTCCACTATTTTATCTTCCAGGTTATTTATCCGTTCTTCTGCCTCAGTTATTCTGCTCTTGATTCCATCTAGAATATTTTTCGTTTCATTTATTGTGTTGTTCATTGTTGTTTGTTTCATCTCTAGTTCTTCTAGGTCCTTGTTAAATGTTTCTTGCATTTTGTCTATTCTGTTTCCAAGATTTTGGATCATCTTTAGTATCATTATTCTGAATTCTTTTTCAGGTAGACTGCCTATTTCCTCTTCATTTGTTAGGTCTGGTGGGTTTTTATCTTGCTCCTTCATCTGCGGTGTGCTTTTCTGTCTTCTCATTTTGCTTATCTTACTGTGTTTGGGGTCTCCTTTTTTCAGGCTGCAGGTTCGTAGTTCCCGTTGTTTTTGGTGTCTGTCCCCAGTGGCTAAGGTTGGTTCAGTGGGTTGTGTAGGCTTCCTGGAGGAGGGGACTAGTGCCTGTGTTCTGGTGGGTGAGGCTGGATCTTATCTCTGTGGTGGGCAGGTCCACGTCTGGTGGTATGTTTTGGGGTGTCTGTGGACTTATGATTTTAGGCAGCCTCTCTGCTAATGGGTGGGGTTGTGTTCCTGTTTTGCTAGTTGTTTGCCATAGGGTGTCCAGCACTGTAGCTTGCTGGTCATTGAGTGACGCTGAGTGCTGGCCTTGAGATGGAGATCTCTGGGAGATTTTTGCCATTTGATATTATGTGGAGCTGGGAGGTCTCTTGTTGACCATTGTCCTGAAGTTGGCTCTCCCACCTCAGAGGCACATCACTGACTCCTGGCTGCAGCACCAAGAGCCTTTTATCCACATCGCTCAGAATAAAAGGGAGAAAAAGTAAAGAGAAAGAATTAGTAGAAGTAGAAAGAAAGAAATGAAGGAAGGAAGGAAGGAAGGAAGAAAGAAAGAAGAAAAGAAGGAAAGAAAGAAAGAAAGGAGGGAGGGAGGGTCAGTGGGAGGAAGGAAGGAGGGAAGGAAGGAAAAAAGAAAGAAAGAAAGAAGATAAAGTAAAATAAAATAAAGTAAAATATAATAAAGTTATTAAATTAAAAATAATTATTAAGAAAAAAAAACCCAGACAGATAGACCCTGAGGACAGATGGTGGAAGCAAAGCTTTACAGACAAAATCTCATACAGAAGCATACACATACACACTCACAAAAAGAGAAAAGTGGAAAAAATCATAGATCTTGCTTTCAAAGTCCACCTCCTCAATTTGGGATGATTCGTTGTGTAAAGGAGGGAGGGAGGGAAAGAAGGAAGGGAGGAAGGGAAAGAAGGAAGGAAGGAAGGAAGGAAGGAAAAAAGAAGATAAAGTATAATAAAATAAAGTTATTAAAGTCAAAAATAATTATTAAGAAAAATATTTTTTTTAAAAAAACGGACGGATAGAACCCTAAGACAAATGGTGGAAGCAAAGCTATACAGACAAAATCTCACACAGAAGCATACACATACACACTCACAAAAAGAGGAAAAAGTCCTAAATCTTGCTCTCAAAGTTCACCTCCTCAATTTGGGATGATTCGTAGTCTATTCATGTATTCCACAGATGCAGGGTACATCAAGTTGATTGTGGAGCCTTAATCCGCTGCTTCTGAGGCTGCTGGGAGAGATTTCCCTTTTTCTTCTTTGTTCTCACAGCTCCCAGGGGCTCAGCTTTGGATTTGGCCCCGCCTCTGCGTGTAGGTCGCAGAAGCGCATCTTTTTTTCCGCTCAGAAAGGACGGGGTTAAAGGAGCTGCTGATTCGGGGGCTCCGGCTCACTCAGGCCAGGGGGAGGGAGGGGCACGGAGTGCGGGGCGAGCCTGCGGCGGCAGAGGCTGACATGACGTTGCACCAGCCTGAGGCTTGCCGTTCGTTCTCCCAGGGAAGTTGTCCCTGGATCCCGGGACCCTGGCAGTGGCGGGCTGCACAGGCTCCCCGGAAGGGAGGTGTGGATAGTGACCTGTGCTCACACACAGGCTTCTTGGTGGCGGCAGCAGCAAGCTTTATCGTCTCCCGCCCGTCTCTGGTGTCCTCGCTTGTAGCTGCGGCTCGCGCCCGTCTCTGGAGCTCCTTTAAGCAGCGCTGTTAATCCCCTCTCCTCGGGCACCAGGAAACAAAGAGGGAAGAAAAAGTCTCTTGCCCCTTCGACAGCTCCAGACCTTCTCCCGGACTCCCTCCCGGCTAGCCGTGGTGCACTAACCCCTTCAGGCTCTGTTCACGCCGCCAACCCCAGTCCTCTCCCTGCGTTCCTACCAAAGCCTGAGCCTCAGCTCCCAGCCCCGCCCGCCACGGCGGGTGAGCAGACAAGCATCTCAGGCTGGTGAGTGCGGGTCGGCACCGATCGTCTATGCGGGAATCTCCGCGCTTTGTCCTCCGCACCCCTGTTGCTGTGCTCTCCTCCGCGGCGTCGAAGCTCCCCCTCTCCGCCACCCGCTGTCTCCGCCCGCGAAGGGGCTTCCTAGTGTGTGGAAACCCTTCCTCCTTCACAGCTCCCTCCCACTGGTGCAGGTCCCATCCCTATTCTTGTCTGTTTTTTCTTTTTTTCTTTTGCCCTACCCAGGTACGTGGGGAGTTTCTTGCCTTTTGGGAGGTCTGAGGTTTTCTGCCAGCGTTCAGTAGGTGTTCTGTAGGAGTTGTTCCACGTGTAGATGTATTTCTGGTGTATCTGTGGGGAAGCAGGTGATCTCTGCGTGTTACTCTTCCGCCATCTTCCCCTCGTTCGTCTTATTTGTTTTTAAAGGAAAAATTGAATCTTTTATATGTACTTTTTTTTTTTTGCGGTGCGCGGGCCTCTCACTGTTGTGGCCTCTCCCGTTGTGGAGCACAGGCTCCGGACGCACAGGCTCAGCGGCCATGGCTCACAGGCCCAACTGCTCCGTGGCATGTGGGATCTTCCCGGCCCAGGGCACGAACCCGTGTCCTCTGCATCAGCAGGCGGACGCTCAACCACTGCACCACCAGGGAAGCCCTATATGTACTATTTTTGTAATTTGCTTCCTGTGCTTAATGAAGTATTGTGATAGGTTTTTTCTTGTCACTAAATAAGTATGCAACAACCTCATCTTTTTTTTACATCATAATTTTTAATTGCTGTGTAGTATTGCAGTATATGAATGCATTATACTTTAGTCCCCTATTGCTGAAGAGGCTTTTCAAGTTTTTTGCTCATATAAAGGTCTCTGCACCTCAAGGTTTAAACACTTGCCTAATTATTTTGTTACGATAAATTCTTCGAAGTGGATTTGCTGAAGAATACAGTATATTCTTTCTTATGACTCTGAATACATATTGTCAAATTGCTCTCAGAAAAGTAACTCCAATTTAAGCTCTCTCTAGCATTATGTACATCTGTAATGGTACTGATATTTTTAATCTTTGTTGGTCCAATAAGTGAAAGATGGTGTTTAATTTTCATTTGTAGTTCTTTAATTATCAGTGAGGTTGACCATGTTTTCATGATTATTGACCTTTTTTTCCTTTTTGGTAGTGAATTATCTGTTCCTGTCCTTCACCCTTTTCCTGTTTTTTGAAAAAGTTCCTTATTTAGTAAAGATATTAATTCTTTACTTGTATTTGTTATCAATAAATTTTTTATAGTTTATATTTTGTCTGTGGAGTTTTGTGACGTCTTCATTGTTTTAATACTTGATACCAGTTTATAAAGTAACCTTTGAGTACTTTGAATTTATGAATTACATTATTTTATTCTTCAAATTAGAAGTCACTTGCAACAGACCGGAGGATAGGCTATAAAATACAAAGCTAATTTTTAGTCATGTTTTTATACTCAGTGAAAATGAATATCTAATTTACTGTAGTATTTAAATAACAGGTGTGTTAGGGAACTCTCACCATAACTGTTAGTTACCTATTTGAAGACACTGTCTCACCAACTCAGATAAGAAGGAAGCCAATAGTAGAGGAAAAGTTAAAGATTAGAATTCTTTTGTTGACTGAAGGCTAGATGGGAAATAATGATAATAAAAGCAATAATAATATTTAACAGTTGTTATTGAGTTCTTAACTATGTGCCAGGTATTGTGAACCTTGTTGAATTTGATGTCAAAAAAGGGAATTATTCACCTCATAATTCTCTGCTGCTGTGGTCCAAAAGAAAATACTGGATCAGTTGGACTGTCTGATCCAGAAAAAAATGTATGTTTTATGGAGGTTTTGGTTCTTAAGTAACTAATTTTTTCTTTTACAATTCTATAGGATTTGATTAAACAATATAATACCTTAATAGAAGAAATGCTTCAAGTCCTCATCTATATTGTGGGTAAGATTAAAACATGTTTTGAAATAGAACATGAGTTACTTTTTAGAGAGAACATTAATAAGAACTGTAAGTTATTTTGTTCTTCTCCCAAATACAGCAGAGAATATTAGAGATTAATGTGACTAATGTGATTGATATGTTTAGGAACTCACCTTTTAAAAAGCACAGCTATTACATCTTCATATTTCAATACCTGATTTGTAATTGTTTGGACTTGTTTGTAGAGATCTGGGATATAATTATCCTAGTTAGAAAAGTAGATGTAAAATAACTATGTCGAGTGCTAAAAATTTTATGTGTGTATATATATATATATATATATATATATATAAAATTCCAATGTAACATTCGTCTAAGTAAGATATATTTTCATCAAGTCATTCTGTTAAATTACTTTGTGCAAATATTGGCCATACTTCTACTTTTGTATATTCTATATTATAGTCTCTGTTGATCTTACGAGCTAAGTAAAAGTTTTTGACTTCTCATTCTGATTCTTGTTTCTTACATTACTGCAGGAGACACTGCTTTGTATTAATACTTCCTAGTGAAGTTTCTAGCCATTAGCCAAATCTGAAAACCTGGGTTCATTTTATTTGTTTATCAGGGAGCTAGTTGCTGGGCTAGCTGCTTGTCTCAGCAGGGAGGGTGG
>NW_006787469.1:96574-136672 GCF_000442215.2 Lipotes vexillifer
TGCTAAGTGACGTAAATCTTCCAGGCACTAACTCTTCTGGAATAACTCCAGAGTATTCCATAGGAAACTGCTGAAAAAAATGGACAAATTAAAAATGTGTAGAAGATTTTTAATTTGGTGACATACTTTATTAAATTACAAAGACTTGAGGGGAATTTTTGTGTTTGTTCTTGGAATACTATATGAAGAATTTCTAATACTGCTTATTAATACTATATATTAAAATTGCTAATATAGTTTTGCTGTTTTATATTTTACTATTTTATTATTGCTACTATTATTTTCCTGTTATTTTGTTTACCCAAATTCATTGGGTATTTCCTTCTGTGTGATTTGATTTTTAGTTAATATTTGCTGCATTCCTGAGTATAAGTTTATCACCTTTAGGAGTCATCATTTTTAAAAGTGTGTGTGTTTGTGTGTGTGTGTAAAATCTCTGATTATATTATGGAGAAAACATTAAGAAGTAGCAAAAGATTTGGGTTAGGAATCAGAAGATCTAGAGTTGACCTCGCTATAAACTATCAAGAGCGTGCCATTTACATTTTTAGGGTCTCAGATTCTTGATTTGTAAAGCGTGAAAGTAATCTACATGATCTCTAAGGTTCTTTCTAGCACGAAACTTATAGAGGGTACTGTTTTGGTGGAAAACAATTGAAAATTACAGTGTTTGAAGAGGAGTGAGTCTGTTGGAAGTGAATTAAATTAACAAAATGTCATTCTTTGGCTAATTTGTAGAATTCATCAAATCTCTTAGGCAAAAAATTCCTGTCTTCGTAATAACCCTCTTATAGATATCACAGGACTTTGTACTCATGTTGTAGTATTGAAAATCAGTGGTGACATAAGGTCAAATATTTTAAGCCTTCTTGAAGCATTGGGGATTAGATGCTGTTGACACCAGTGAAGTTCCCGTAGTTAATTTAGCTATTTTCTCTCCCCATTTGGCAGTTTATCGAGATGAAAAATGGAAACCTGATCATATGGGCATGTTAGCAACACCATCCATTTCTGATACATATTACTATTTTGTCATTTAACCCATAGAGATATTTTTAAGTATTTTGTTTTTTAGTTTTCACTTTGTTCTTTCTTAAATAACAAGTAGAGACAACATTGAGGAAATCTTGAAAGAAAAGCTATTGTTCCATGATGTCCACTACTTATTCAATGCTATCTTCCTTGTTTTCTGGGTTAGAGACCATGCTAATTTAATCGAGGGGGCTTGTTTATAATGTGTGAGTATGTGTATGTATATGTGTGTGTGTGTTTAAGTTAAGAGAAGGCCTGTGTTCTTCAGATCTCTTCATTTTTCTTCCTCTTTTAGCAGAGAGACTCTTGTTCAGATTTAGGAACATGTCCAAATAATTTTTGGTTACTATCTCATAGATTTGATTTAATGAAGTGTTCTTGATGGGAAGAGATTTAAATGGAAAGCAATTAATTGTTTTACTTTTTCTTTTCATTGTTTGTATTAGGAGAGCGTTATGTCCCTGGAGTGGGAAATGTGACCAAAGAAGAGGTCACAATGAGAGAAATTATTCACTTGCTTTGTATTGAACCCATGCCACACAGTGCCATTGCCAAAAATTTACCTGAGAATGTAAGTCCAGTTTTGTTTTTTACTCCATTCACCTCAAGATGGGATAGTTTTTTCTTTTTCTTTAATTGGAAGCCACTCGAAGTTTTAGGAAAATCTGTTTAGGAAATTTTCAGATATAAAACTCTCACCATTAATTTTTTTGTGGTATAAACTTTAATTCTGGGCTTTTGGGCATTAGGAAACATTTTAGAGACATTCTGACTGTTTAGAAAACATTTTAGAGTAGGAAACTCTTTGCTTTTTTGTTTTACTTTAACATAAATTTTCTCCAGAGGAAAAGGGGACTTCCTGAAATGCTGAGACTATTTGGGTGGTGTGTTAGTCTGGGTCTTCTGAGAAGCAGATGTCAAGACAAAAGATTTAAGATTTAATTAGGAACAATGACTATGAGAGAAATGGTGAGGAAGCTGGGAAAGGCTGGGGGAGCCATCATACTGTGGTGCAAATCTGACTCCAGGTGAAGGAAAGAGGGAAGGGACGTTAGGTAGGACTGTCCTAGACTGCTGGGTAGTCTAATCAAGGCTTGTTGCCTTCCCATGTCTCCCAGAGTGAGCCTGCATTAGTATCTCTGTTCTCTAGCTGGAGGTCTGCAGGGTGCATTCTCATGACCGACACAGGTGATATTTATGTTCAGTATTGCTGATATTGAAGCAGTAATCCTAAAGATTATGAGTCATATTTTTCACTCCGAGATTTAATTTTGAATTAGAACAATGATTCTTAAAAGAGATTAGATTTACCTGTACTATCAAGGCTATCCAGAGAAGTAGAATGGAGGTAAGCTTTGACTGTTGGTCATTTTTCTTCCAACATACCTGTATCTTTTTCCAATTTCATTGTTAACTGATTCTCAAACTTTAACCATTTGGCATATCACCTTCATAATATTTGCACATCTGTCTACCAATTTTATAATTATTAATACAGTTTATTTATTATTATTTTTGGCTGTGTTGGGTCTTTGTTGCTGTGCGCAGGCTTTCTCTAGTTGCGGCTAGCAGGGGCTACTCTTCGTTGCAGTGCACAGCCTTCTCATTGTGGTGGCTTCTCTTGTTGCGGAACACAGGCTCTAGGCACATGGGCTTCAGTAGTTGTGGCGTGCAGGCTCAGTAGTTGTGGCTCATGGGCTCAGTAGCTGTGACGCACGGGCTTAGTGGCTCCACGGCATGGGGGATCTTAGTTCCCCGACCAGGGATTAAACCCATGTCCCCTGCATTGACAGGCAGATTTTTAACCACTGCGCCACCAGGGAAGTCCCTTATTAATACATTTTAAAATCAACTTACATTTTTCCTTAGCATCTTTCTAAGCAATATTACAATGAAATAGTAGGTTTAACATTCTAGATTAATTTTTTCCTAATACATGTTAAGATAAATGAATAACTATTCAAAAATTTAAAAATATATAACTGTGTGCCACCTAAAATAATTTCACATACCAATGATATACATTCCATATTTTGCAAAAAAAAAAAAAAGCTTTAGTGTCTACCCTAATTTTTCACTGCTTATCTCAAGTACGTTTTTAAAGGAGGCTAAATTTAATTTTTGCAACACTATAGGAATCTATGAATTTGCTTTAGTATATTGACTAGGTCCTTATCCTGATTTTAAATGACTTCATAAAAAAAAAATTCCTTATTGGGACTTCCCTGTTGGTCCAGTGGTGAGGACTCCATCCTTCCACTGCAGGGGCATGGGTTCAATCCCTGGTCGGGGAACTAAGATCCCACATGACGCATGGCATGGCCAAAAAGAAACAACAAAAAAATTCCGAATTCAAGGAAAAATTCAGGCCAGTCAGAAAAAAATAAAATTATTATAATTGCAGAAGCCAGAATATATTTGGACATCTACATATGTGTTTTACCGTAGATCCTATTTATTTTGTTACCTTGGTTTTAGGGATTAGTACAGCATGAACATGTGCTTAAATGATGTGGATGATGAACATACTAGATAAAGAAAATAATAATTTCTTTGAATTACTGGTTGTATGTGTATATATATATGAGGGCGAACTTAGATTAAATTTCTTCCTTAAGCAGTTTATACATACATCTTACCTCTGTTAAGAAATTGGTCGTCCCTCAAAACAAAGCTAATTGGTCTTAGACCTAATTTTTAAATATTGGAAATTGATCTTTTTTTATTGTTCATAAAACACTCAGGAATGCTGTTGAAAGTGTATTTCAGTTCACAGTAAGAGAAGATAAAGTCATTACCTGAAGGTAAAAATGACAAAAATGTTGTTTCAACAGGAAAATAATGAAACTGGCTTAGAGAATGTCATAAACAAAGTGGCCACATTTAAGTAAGTACTTAATTTTTATGCTTATTCTGAAAGTTAGACCAGTCTTTGTTCTTGTATTTCGGATACTTTGTAGAAACTCTGAAGTTATTTCCTGAACTCCCAAGGACAAAGACAAAGTACAGACAGAATGGGTGAGAACAAGGGGCACACTGTAGGCACTTAGTACCTGTATGATGAAGAAATGAGTATTTTTGTCAAGTGAATGAGAAATGTCCATTTGTGATATTAGGTGACTTAAGTAAGCAAAGAAACCTTTCGATAGTCTCTTTCCCATCAATTCTAAGCCATGACTTCGTTTATTCTATTAAATTTTTATATTGTATTCTAATTTTAGACTTTTCTCTGCTAGGATTAAAACATTATTTTGCAATCCTTTGATTCTTTGAGATACAAAAAAATGGAAATAAGGTTTTAAGTGGATTAATTCTTGAAATTAAAAATTGATACTGGTAATGAATTTTACTGTTATAGTAATATATTTATAGGTAAATTGCTAGTTTCAAATAACCTTAAAAATAGAGTGTAGCTTTTTTATGCTCTAATATTGTTCACTAAAGTATTTCACTTACTTTGATAGAGACCAAAAGCTGTTTAATGTGCAGAACAAATATGGTGTGCTCCTTTTGGCCTTAATGCTTTTCCTTATAGTTCTCTGTAGAGGATTCACCACTATATTTTCATTTACAATTCAATTTTCTACAGATATGATATCTTACTACCATTTTATATTTGGCCTTAGACAATGCAAGCTGTAGTTGAACAGGAAATCTTGAACAGGCTTCGTTTTTAGCTTCTGAAGCCTTAGGGATTTAGGTAGGGCATGGGATCAGACCTACATAGTATAAAATAAACTTCTTCAGATTTGTTTAAATTTCATAAGTATGAAACACAGCTTAGCTGTTACCAGGACTTTGAGCTTACAGTGTAGGTTTTTAGTTTTACTCGTGAAATGAAATTTGTCATTTCAGTTTAAGCAAGTTGAATGAGATAAGGTTGTTTTCTTCTCTTGATTTTGACTTTTAGATGAACTTTTAGGTTCTTATTTTGTCTTACTCTATACTTCAAGAGCACTGCAGTTCACCTCTGTATTTTCTATCGTTTTAGGAAACCAGGTGTATCAGGCCATGGAGTTTATGAGCTGAAAGATGAATCATTGAAAGACTTCAATATGTACTTTTATCATTACTCCAAAACACAGCATAGCAAGGTAGGAAAAGTTATCCTCTTCACTAAATAACCTAAAATGCGTATGCTTTCCAACTCCATAGAAAATTGCCTGGTTTTTCTGTAGTTTCATACTGGTTTTCATTATTAGAGCTCATTATCTTACCCAAGAAATTAAAATTGAATCAATAATGTTATCTAGTTCGTAGCAAGTATTCTGATTTTCCGGATTATACCAAAAATATTCTTTATATTTGTGTTAAGGGTAGGAGGATTCAATCAAGGATCATGCACTTCATTTGGTGTCATGTTGCTATAGTCTCCTTTAATTTGGAATAATCTTTTTGCCTTTTTTTGTCTTTCATAACATTGACATTTCTGTAGAGTATAGGCTAGTTGTCTTTTAGAATATCCTATATTCTGGATATGTCTGATTGTATTCTTGTGAGTAGATTCAAGTTAAACATCTTAGGGCAAGAATACTACATAAGTGATATACTGCATCACATCAGTAGGCACATATAATGTCTGTTTGTCCCATTAAGGATTGATGTTAAGTTAGATCACTTAGTTAAGGTAATATCTGGCTTTGTCCTTATAAAATGACTAATTTCCAGTTTGTCGTACAATGCCCTGTATATAATAGACACTAGGTAAATACTGTTGACTGAAAGAATGGGGACTAAATTAGTGATGAAGATTATTACCCATCTATTTTGCAGTGGCTTTTCCTAGGACAACCATTTTGTTTCTGGAATAAGGTAGCATTTGAATACATATTTCAGTATATAAAGTATTTTGGTAGGTTTGTGAATCTTTCCTGCCTGCTTCAAAGTACCCCATTTGTTTCATATTTGTCAAGTGGTGTATTTTAAGATAGACTTTTTTTTTAAATATATATAGGCTGAACATATGCAGAAGAAAAGGAGAAAACAGGAAAACAAAGATGAAGGTAAAAAATGAGACACTGAATTGACTCATTTTGACTATATGCTGTGATTTTGTATCAGCAAAGCATATAGTGTTTTGTTTTTGTTGTTTTTTGAAAGTGGGCAACTCATGGAAGTGCAAAGAACCCTTTGTTTCTTGCTCACATATTAAGGTATAGCCTACATCAGTGGTGATAGAATTTTAAATTTATAACAAATGGAGTTTATTTTGGGTGACTTACATAGTTACTTATATTTCCCTTGACATTGATGTTTTCAGTGCTTTAAAGGTAACAAAGATCATGTGTTGTTTTGCGTGTAATATATGATTCTGACATTTGCAATTTAGCATGAAGGATAACCCAAATAAAATTGTACCTATTTGTCTCTCCTGACATTGGTCTCCTACCCACTTTAGCATTACCACCACCTCCTCCTCCTGAATTCTGCCCTGCTTTCAGCAAAGCAGTTAACCTTCTCAATTGTGATATCATGATGTACATTCTCAGGACCATATTTGAGCAGGCAGTAGACCCAGATTCTAACTTGTGGACTGAAGGGATGCTCCAAATGGTATGTATACCGAAAATATTTTCTCTATTTCAAATACTTTCTCTACTTCATAGAGTTCTTGGGGGTCTGGAGAAGATCGGTAGTCTAACTTTCTGACTTCATTCAGAACCACAACTAGTACACCTGAGACCTAAGGGTCATTGAAAACAGCTTAGATGTGGCACAGATTTCCTTGTGACACATTCTCAAGTTTTTAGGATCCTTACTCTAGAGAATCATTTACATTAAAAAAAAGCAGAGAAAAATTTTAAAAAGGGCTATTCCTGCTAATAATAAATTGGCATGTCATTATTGTATCATAGTTTTCTATATTTTTATTTCATATTGTATTATCAGGAGACAGTATAATAAAGATTTGAAGACAGGTTTAGGCTTGAATTTACCTCACTTGGGTTAGCGCACTTCCCATTTAAGGAGCAAAGAGTAATTTCCCCATTGCTAAAATGGGTTTAAATATAATTATTTCATAGAGTTGTTATGAGAATTAGCTCATTAAATGGAAGCAGCTATTTTTTTCTTCATACTGTTATGGATAAGTTATTTAATAATGTCACCTTTGGTAGCTGTAATTGGATATTTACTTATCACCTGCCAACTAAATTTCCTTGGCTGTTATTGGTCTGGAGGCTCTAAATGCTATCATACTGTATGTGTATCTCACTTTTTTTTTTATAACAGTGGTAAATAAATGCAGTAAAAATTTCAACCCATAGAGATATATTTGAAATCAAAAGTTAAAATTTCTCTCCCTGCCTCCCATCGCCCTACCTAAAGGTTTGTATCATCTGAAAGTCATTCCACATTAGTGCATATAGGCCTACCTCATGCTTATAGCTGGATATTCCATTATATGGACATCTATGATGCATTTAACTATCTCCTGTTAATAGACATTTAGGTTGTTTTTAGGTCTTTGTATAACAAAGAACACTAAAATGAACATTGTTGTACAAATATCTTTGTACACTTAAGTGAGTGACTCTTGTTACACTAATTCCTAGCACTAGGTCTGTACCTTTACATTTTTGATAGATATTGCCTAATTGGCCTCCAAAAATGTTATACTGATTTACTTTCCCATTACCAGTGTGGTGAAGAGTGCCTGCTTCGTAACACCTTTGCCAGCTCTGTATTTTACTAAGCTCTAAAATTTTTGCCATTTTAATAGGTGAAAAATAGATGATCTTGTTTCACTCACATTTCTTTAATTTTAAGTGAGCTTGAACCCTTTTTTTCCGGCCGCGCCATGTGGCTTGCGGGAACTTCCCCGACCAGGGATTGAACCCAGGCCACGGCAGTGGAAGCCCAGAATCCTAACCACTAGGCCACCAGGCAACTCCCAAGGTTGAACATTTTTCATATGTGTATATTTCATTTCTTTTTCTGTGAACTGCTTGTTCATAACCTTTGCACATTTTTTACCCATCAGATTGCTTATTTTTATACCTCCATTTAAAATGTATTTACCTGAAGAAGCACAGTTTTAAAGATCTTGTCCTACTTTCCTTTTTCAGGCGTTTCATATTCTGGCATTGGGCTTACTAGAAGAAAAGCAACAGCTTCAAAAATCTCCCGAAGAAGAAGTGACATTTGACTTTTACCATAAGGCCTCAAGTATGTTTTAGTATCATTTTCAACACAGTTTCAGCTATTTGCCAATTTGTAACAGAAAGTTTAGCTCTGACAGGATTTTAATCTGTTAGTCCTTAAGACGGAAAACTCTGAAATTGTTTTAAGTCTTTTCGTAGCATTTTTAGTTTTTAACATTTTCAATAATATAGGTATGTTTTTTAATCCCCACGGCAGTCCTTTTACTGCATGATCTCACCCCTCTTTTGGGGGTGCTGCATACATTGATGGTTTCTTACTTTCATTCCTTGTCTCAGTATTATCAAATATTTGCTGCTATCTCAACCATAATGTTTATGCTACCCATCTATGGAAGATATTAATGTTCCTGAATTTAAAGTGATTGCGGAAGTCTGAGTGAATGATAATGTGTTTGTTCTGCACAATTTTCAATGTGGAAGAGCAGGATAGGTTTAGATTAAGTTTTTCTTAAACGCTACATGATTAAGACAGTTTTTTCAGAGCACATTCTAGGAACATTGATTTATAAGATCAATAAGTCAAAAGCATCTCATTTTCTATTTAAACACTATTTTTTAGATTCTTGACTACATCATAAACCTATTCAGTTTATGGATATGACAGCTCCCACTTCCATATTTTGAGGAGCTTTGGTTCTCAGTAAGTACTTTTAGACAGTGAGCCAAGTAGAGGGAAGGCAAAAGATATATCATTAAGGGTAGTTTTCACTTAGCAGCCCCAGTGGAACATGTACAAGAGAGACCTAAAGTAATTCCGGTTTTTCAAGTTCTTTAATTTAGTACTTAATACTTCATGTAATTGTAGATTGTTCCATTGAAAAATTAATGTAGTTAAGGGATTGACTGCAAACTTTGGTTATCAATGTGAATAACATTAACTATAAATTATAATTTATGCATAATTATGAAGATATATGTTCATGATATATACTTTTTGTGTTTTAAAAAAGGATTGGGAAGTTCAGCCATGAATGCTCAGAATATACAAATGCTTTTAGAAAAACTCAAGGGAATTCCCCAGTTAGAAGGCCAGAAGGACATGATTACATGGATACTCCAGGTAAAACTGAAAAATAAACTGATCATATCTTGGTTTAAATATTTAAGAATCCTCTGCTTGCCTTTAAGATTAAACCATAATATCCTCTAATTGTAAAATCATTTACTACTGATTTTCATGATCACTCATAATTTTTCATGTTAGTAACCCTATTTTCCCTATGTTTTAGTGAGGGCTATTTTTAATAAATTAACATTTATTTGTTTCATTATTCAGTAAATATGTATTGGGTACCTGATTATGTGCCATGCTCATTTCTAGACTCCGAAAAAGACAGATAAGGTGCTTGCTATCATGTTGCAAACATTGAGCTACAGACAATAAACAAAAAAATTATCAGAATAATTCAGTAGATGAGTAGGGGTAACTTTAGATGGGTAATCAGAAAAGGCCTCTTTTAGGTGGTAACACTGGAACTGAATGACATGGAGCCAGTCTTACAAGAATCTTGAAAAGTCCTCCAGAATGAGGGAACAGCAATGCAGAAGCTCTAAGGAGGCCAGAAAGAAGGCTAGTGTGACTGGAACATAATGGGGGAGGGAGAGAAAGGTAGGCAGCAAGGTCAGAGACACAGCCGGGGCCAGGTCATATAGGACCTTACAGGTCAGGGGTAAATGGATTATAGGGGCAAGAGTAAACACAGGGTAACCATTAGAAGATTATTGCAGTAATCCTGGTGAGAAATGAGCATGACTTCAGCTAGAAAGCAGATGGCAAGAAGCTGGACTGATTCACATATAATGTGATAGTAGGAGCTATAGAAATTGCTGATACATTAGATGGAAGAAGTGAGAGAAATCAAAATGACTCCTAATTTGGAGTTTGAACTATTGGGTGGATGGCAGTGCCTTTGGGGAGGAGTGAATGAGGGGTAGGGAGAGAGGTCAGGAATGTTACTTTAATGGAAAACCCTCCAAATGGAAACATGAAGCCAAGGTTATGGAGCTTCTTCTCACTGTATTTATGAAAATATGTTATCAGCTAGATATTATTTTGATAATTAGAATATAGGGTGGTTACATCAATTGGGGATCTTTGTACTGATTTGTACTTTAAGCAGTTAGTCCTTTTTATTACTTAATCAGAGACACTCCTTAAACAAGTGTGGTATAATTTGATATGTAACTATAAGGTAATGATGTTATCGAGATTTCTCTTGAAGTAGATTTCATGAATATTTGCTATTTTTCTTAAACCTACCAATATAACCATTTTAAAACAAAAACAAAGAAGTAAAGTAGATAACTATTCTATAGATTTCACTCATATGTGGAATATTAAATTAATTAAATAAATGAACCGATCAAACCAAACAAAATCAAGCACATAGATACAGAGAACAGAGTAGTGATTACCAGAGGGAAGGGAGTAGGGGGAGAGTGAAATGGGCTAAGGGAGTCAACTGTATCATAATGGATGGAAACTAAGTTTTTGGTGGTGTGCATGCTGTAGTGTATAGAGATGTAGAAATACAACATTGTACACATGAAACTTGTATAATGTTATAAACCAATGATACCGCAATTTTAAAAAAGCCAATTGAGCCATCATTTAGTCCAACATTTATATCCTATGGACCTGGTGTTATAAATTGGAGATCTGGTCCTGAAAGTTCATTTTTCCATTACAATACCAAAGTCCATTGTCAAAATATATAAAAATCACAAATATCTGTTCTTATAAACATTAGATATTTTATCCAAATGGTTAATATAAAGTTTTGTTTTAAGTTCCTTGTGGGAGTTTTTTCCACATAAGACTGAGGCTCTTTCAAAATATAAATACTGCAAGTTTTATGGATGTGCTTTCCTATTTCTGAAATCTTGATATTGTTAAAAAGAATGAGATAGCTCTTCCTTGGCACTGCCTGTGGAGGTGGCGGCTGTCTTCTACTTGGCATCATGGCTACCCTCATGAAGCCCAAGATTGTCAAAAAGAGGACCAAGAAGTTCATCTAGCACCAGTCAGGCCAGTATGTCAAAATTAAGTGTAACTGGCAGAAACCCAGAGGTATTGACAGTAGGGTGCTCAGAAGATTCAAGGGCCAGATCTTGATGGGAGCAACAAGAAAACAAAGCACATGCTGCCCAGTGGCTTCCGGAAGTTCCTAGTCCACAACATCGAGGAGCTTGAAGTGCTGCTATGCAACAAATCATACTCTACTGAGACTGCTCACAATGTCTCCTCCAAGAACTGTAAAGCCATTGTGGAGAGAGCAGCCCAGCTGGCCACCAGAGTCACCAATCCTTGTGCCAGGTTGTGCAGTGAAGAAAATGAGTACACAGCTCATGTGTACGTTGTATTTGTGTCAATAAAACCATAAAACTCAGACAAAAAAAGAGTAAAATAGATCTGTATAAGCTGTTTTGCAAACACCTCTAAAGATAAATGATGAAGTGAAAAAGGAAAGTAGGAAACAGTGTATATAGTAGGAGCGGTTTTTATGAGAATATATGTAAATATAAAGAAATATATATTCTGATTTTTTTCCTGCAAAGAGATACTAATTATCTTTAATTTAGTTGATTTTGGGGAGAAGGACTGGCATCAGGAAGAAAAGGTATCACTTTCCATATTGTATCTTTGTCTTTATATGTCTTTGCACTAAAAATGTTATTTTAAATTAAAAAAAATTTCCATAGCAAAAGCAGAGGTATGCTCACCCCTGCAGACTGATTCAGCTGATTTTTTGCTCTCTCCAACCTTCTTCTTAGCTGGATTGCTATTTATTATGTATTTGCAGATATTTCTCTCTCTTTCTGTGTGTGTGTGAGTGTGTGTGTGTGTGTGTGTGTGTGTGTGTGTGTGTGTGTGTGTGTGTGTGTGTATAAATAGCTTAGGTTTAAGTCAAAGACATTTGGAGACATGATGACAAAATCAGTTGAGTGAATTTTTCTGTTCCTGATCAGTCTAACCATATCTTTTTTTTAACATTTCATCTGTTTTTCACAGATGTTTGACACCGTGAAGCGATTAAGAGAAAAATCTTGTTTAATTGTAGCAACTACATCGGGATCAGAATCTATTAAAAATGATGAGGTAATAACATTATAATGATGATGACGTTCATCTCTGTCTTTGAACTTTACTGGTATAAGGGAGCTGCTTCTTTTTGTGAGAAGGAACCTGTTTATTGTAAGGTATATAAGATGTCTACTATTGTTCATTGTGTTTCTGTACCACAGGGATTAGTGGTAGTTGACATACATAGTTATCCAATATAATATATGTATTTCACAAAAGTAGAGGAAATTGATGTTCAGTGCAGCGCTGTTGAAAATACCATATTTTATTAATTTTTGAAATATTTTAATGTCTGAAATTGGAATATGTCTTATAATCCATGCCTTCTTATTATTTAATCAGCAGCATTCTTAGTGGAACACAAGATTATGGTGCATCTAAGATTTAATGAAACGCAGTAATGTTTAGGTTATGAATTTCCATAATATAACGAATCAGGTTTTGATGATTCTAATCTCAAAATTATTAGAATATTATTACTTGTGGTTATTAACTATCTTTCCTAAAAGAAAAACACTGGATTTAAGTTAAAATAAATAAAAAGACACCAATGCATTTCAGTAATGTTGTTAAAGTTCTCATTTTTAGCAATGTGTTAAGTAGTAACTGTTAGACATCATCAAGTTGGCTTTAAATTGATTAAATGTCAGTGGTTAAATGATTGACAAATGATTCAAAGTTATTATTTTTTTATTTTTTATTTTTTGTGGTACGCGGGCCTCTCACTGCTGTGGCCTCTCCCGTTGCGGAGCACAGGCTCCAGATGCGCAGGCTCAGCGGCCATGGCTCACGGGCCCAGCCGCTAAGCGGCATGTGGGATCTTCCCGGACCGGGGCACGAACCCGTGTCCCCTGCATTGGCAAGCGGACTCTCAACCACTGCACCACCAGGGAAGCCCTCAAAATTATTATTTCATTTAATTTTGTTTCTTAATATACCTGCATTGAATATAAAAAGCAGTTTATTAGATATTTAAGATACTTGGCATTTTAAGTTAAAAAAATGTTTTAATAAGTTAAATTATTGAAGTACCAATGGAACAATTAATTGTAAGATGTGATGGAGCCTGTATGTTAATTTTGAGTCATCAGATTGAATCTGAGTTTACTCTAGGAAATTTTGCCTGACTGAACAGTATATGTAAATTTTCACAATGGATCTTACCTAATTTTTCTGGTCTTTTAACACCCAGATTACTCATGATAAAGAAAAAGCAGAACGAAAAAGAAAAGCTGAAGCTGCTAGGCTGCATCGCCAGAAGATCATGGCTCAGATGTCCGCCTTACAGAAGAACTTTATTGAAACTCACAAACTCATGTATGACAGTACGTCAGAAATGTCTGGGAAAGAAGACTCCATTATGGAGGAAGAGAGGTAAAATAAAGCAAAACTAAAAATTAGCAACCCAGTTTCTTGTAGTAAAAATTACATATTCACTTTAAATAATATTTTTTCAAAATATATTTCAAAGTAAGAGAAATTACACTATTTTTAAGCTAGCAAGGGCACAGTGAAGCCTCTTACTGGATGTAATTTTATGTTGATAAACTGTTCAAGTGCACAACAAAGTTAGTTGGGACCCTTTATGCACAAAAAGGCATGACGATGGAAACGGCAAAGATAGAAATCAGCTCCTGTTATCTTGTATGTGTGGACTTCTTTAGGTACACATTTATGTATCAGTTCGTATATTCCACATCATTTTTATGAGTTCTGGTAAAAATGACTGCTGCTATTACATATTGAAAAAAAAACCTTCACTTGAAAAAGATGGTCCATGCTAATTTTTCCTTTTTTCTAAAAAGAAAGAAGGCAACCCCTATGGTTTTAGTCATGGAGAGCACATTGGAATGGGAATTAGTAAACCTCGTTTTCTGACTATGACACTATGCTGTGCTCTTGGGGAAATCTGTTAACTTTCTGAGAGTAGTGTTTTGTGGGCTGTTATTTAGATACAGTGAGAAAAGGGAGGAGGCAAAATAATGGTTCTTTGAAAAGCATTCCAATTTAAAATATTGAAAATCCCTTCTATGCTTATTTTTAAAAACAAGCTTTCACTGCTCCTTAAAACAGTGTGTTGTGGATACTTTTAGGAAATTGTGCTTCTGCAATAACAGTAGACAGTAAACATTATACTTTACATAATATGTTTGTAATCCTGAAGCTGAGTATGCTAACAAAGAACCACAAAGAATACTGACTCTATATCTTAAAGATTAAAATTATGATGGTAAACTATCCTGGGATGACAACAGTAATAAAACTAGAGACTAATACAAAACTTTAAACAACAAGCAGAAGTCCCAACCCTCTTTATATTACCTATGAACAATATAACATTTAGAAAGTAATGAACAAGAGACTACTGTATATTTATTCAAACAAGAGGATGTAAGCAGAAATGTACTCAATTAATTAATGGCCCTAGTGCTTTCATAATATATTTTTATTGCCTGATTAATTGTACACATAAAATTGTGTATGTGTTTTCACTGAAAACAATTCACACAACACAGTAAGTCTCCTTTGACCGTCCTCCTCATTCCTGATCTTTCTCCACAGATAACCATTGCGATAATAACTATGGTTCTAGGTGTCTTTCTGTGCATTTGTAAACATGTGTACGTGAATAATAATGAGTCTTGTTTTGTGTGTTTTAGTGGCTTTTTAAAATTTTACCATCCTTTTTTGTTCTGTGGGTTGCTTTTTCATTCAGTGTCTTTTAAATCTTTTCCTGTCAATACAGATAGACCTTTAGTGTAGATTCTACATCATTCTTTATGACTGCTGCATAGTATTCCATAGTATGGATATATAATATTTTATTTATCAGATTTTGGACATTTAAGTTGTTTTTCCCTTGTTTCCCAATTTTCCATATTACAAACAATGTGTCAGAACATTTTTGTATGTTCCCCCTTGCACAACCCTACAAGTACTTCTCAAGGGTGGAATCTAATAAATGAAAGGGCTGGGTCATAATTATTTAAAATTTTAATAGATACTGGCACATTGCCCTCCAAAGTAGTTTCACCAATTTCTACTCCCAGCAGTGTATGAAGAGTTCCTGTTTCTTTCATTCTCACCAATACTTAAAATTATCAGTACTTGAAAATATTTGGTATGATCAAAATTATAAATTTGTGCCCTTCTGAAATTCCCTGATTAGTTAGTAATAGGTTGAGCATCTTTTCTTATAATTATTCACTAGCCTGTTAAATTTTGTCTTCTGAGAATTGCCTCTTATTATCCTTTGCCCATGTCTATTGGATAGTTTACTTTTATCTTACTGATTTCTAGAAGTCCTTTAAAATTATGGATATTAAAGTTTGTTTCATGTTTCCCGTATGTTGTTCCTGTTTATTTAACATTAATTATGAAATTTTAGCCGTAGCAAAGTTTTCAGTGTTGATAAAGACAGATTTGTCAGTCTTTTCGAGTTTTAACTTTTTGTATCTTGTTTAAGAAGGCTTTTCCTATCCCAAAGTCACAAATATATTCTCTTACATGTTTTAAATGTAATTACATTTTTCATTTACATTACATTTACAAATTTACATTTACAAATTACATTTGCATTTAAAATTTTAATTACAGTTATATTAACACATTTTCCTTTTAAAAATCAAATGTTAGAGATAAAGCTAAAGTTCCATTTGAGTACTGGTCCAAATCCTGCACCCCTTTCTGCCCTTCCTCAGAAATACTCTGGTTATAAGTTTCATGTATATCTTATAAGAATTTTTACTGTGCTATTAGATACAAATATATGTAACCATAGAAATTATATAGTGTCATTCAGCCTTTTGTTTTATTTGCATAAATGTTATTATGCATGTATCGTTCTTCAGTTTCCCATTTTCATTTAATATTATGTCTTGGAAATCTGTATATGTATATTCTTACATATAAAACAAGCTCAGGGACTTCCCTGGCGGTCTGGTGGTTAAGACAACGTGCTCACAATGAGGGGGCCTGGGTTCAATCCCTGGTCTGGGAACTAGATCCTGCATGCTGCAACTAAGAGCCCGGATGCCGCAACTAAGACCCAGGGCGGCCAAATAAATAATAATAATAATAATAAAAACGAAAAAAACAAGCTTAGCATTCCTCATTCTTGGCATTTGGACAGCAGTTCTTTCTTATGCCTAATGAATTGCAGGGCATTTAGCATCTCTGGCCCTTCATCCACTGAAGTGCAGTAGTGCCCCCTAGTCCTTATGTTAACCAAAAAGTTAACTTTACTCACATGTTGCTGAACCCCTCCTGAAAAGTAGTAAGTACCACACCTAGCTGAGACCCACCTTTTAAAAACTTCATACTATTCTGTATTATGTAATTTCATGTATACTGATGATAACCATTTAAGTTATTTCCAGTTTGTTGGATGATATATGATATCTCAGGGAGCTTCTTGCATGGATAGCGAGGCAGTATTACACGGCATGGCCTGTGAAGTCAGATCATCTGGGTTAAATCCTGGCCTGGTTACTTCCTAGATGAATCATTAGATAAGTCTCTTACCATCTCTAGGCCTCAGATTCTTCGTCTGAAAAATAGAGATAATAATAGTACCTGCCTTATAGGATTGTTGGAAGGATTAAATGAGGTGACATAAAGTATTTGAAACAGTGCCTCACATTACAATTAGTGCTTTGTAAGTATTCGCTCTTATTTATTATTCTACACATTGAATACATCTTATGAATTGCTAAATCATTAAGATGTATATTTTAAATTTTAATAGCTACCAAAGTAGAACAGAAACTTCAATGCCTAATAAGAGGGAATGGATAAAACCATTATGGCACATATAGTGAGAGTACTGTGCAGCCATTTAAAAATAGTGTTTCTGAAGCAAATTTAATGACATGAGAAAACAGCTAAGATACAAGTGAATAAAGCAGGACACAAACTGTATATGTAATGTGATCTTAATTATGTAAAATATGTTATAAATAGAAAGCAGACTGGAAGGAAATGTACAAGTCATTATTTCTAGGTTGTGAGAGTATGATGCTTTTTATTTTCTTCTTTATATTTTTCTAGACTTTCCAAAATTTCTTAATAAGTATGTATTACTTTTATAATCAGAAAAAACAGATTCACAGCTTCTTGGTACAGTAAGTTAACTATAATATGCATCCTACTTTGTGATCTGCTTTTTCTCTTTTTGCATTTATCAACACAGAATGTATTTTCTAGTAAGCAAATTAACTGATAAAAGTCAGAAAAATCAAGGGGGAAGATTTTAAGCTAATATTGCTAAATATAATTTTTATTTATTTTTTTTATTCTTAAAGTTCTTGCCCTAAAGTTACTTAAAATCTACCAAAATATAAAGACAAGTGACCAAAACATGTGTCCTCATTTCTGGTCGTTTCTCTTGCTAGCACCCCAGCAGTCAGTGACTACTGTAAAATTGCTTTGGGTCCTAAACGGGGTCCGTCTGTTACTGAAAAGGAGGTGCTGACATGCATCCTCTGCCAAGAAGAACAAGAGGTGAAACTAGAAAATAATGCCATGGTACTATCGGCCTGTGTCCAGAAATCTACCGCCTTAACCCAGCACAGGGGAAAACCCATAGAACTCTCAGGGGGTATGTATTGTTTAATAAATGTCTTTTTGAGCATTTCTTTTCATACTTGTGTAATTAGAAAAAATACTATCTGAAAGAAGTTTGGGAGTGAGATTGTATTTAGCCTTATTTGGTCAGATCACATTTTACCCATTTATAAAATGGACGCTAGATTTTTACATGCCATTTTGGCTCCTTTGTCTGTTTTTTAAAATTTTGATTAACACATGGCCACGTTGCTCATTCTGTCTCTTTCTCTCTCTCTCCATTTCTTTTTGCTGAACCATTTGAAAGTAGGAATTCGTGACATTTCCCTAAATATTCCCTAAATATTTCCACATGCATTTTCTAAAACTAAAGATAATCTATTATATATCTACCATACCAGTATAACATTTAAGAAAATTACTAATTCAGTAATATCATCTAATATAAAATCCATATTTGAATTTCCCCAACTGCCCTCAAAATGTCTTTTTTTAGCTAGACTTTTTTTTCCATTTAGGATTCAGACATGTTTCCTATGTTGCTTATTTTATGTCTGTTTTAATCTAGAATAGTCACTTGCCTTTTTTTTTTTCATGATAATTTTTTTGAAGAATGCAGGCCAATTTTCCTGTACAGTGTCTTACATTGTGGATTTGTCTGGTTGTTGCCGTGTGGTTAGGTTCTTGTTAAACATTTTCTTGGCTGGAGTACTTAATAGGTAATATGTTGTAATTCTTATATCACATCAGGAGTTAGCTGCTTTATTTTTTAAATACCCTTGGAATAATAATAATGATAAAAAAGGTTAACATCTAATGAATACTCACCATGTGCCAGGCACTGGTTAAGTGCTGTTTGTATATTTACTCACTTAATCTTCATAACACCCTGTGATTTAGGTACCAGTATTGGCTCCATTTACAGATGAAGAAACTGAGGCACAGAGAAATTAATTAACTTGTCAGAAGCCACAAATTATAAATGGTGAAATCAGATTTTGAACCCCATAGTCTGTGCTCTTAGCCAGTAGATTATATTGCCTCTAAATATCCCAGTCAAATCACTTTTAAAATACAAAATTAACTGTGCTTGAATCATAGAAAATCGCTTCAACAACCAAGATAATGCAACTTAAAGCCTAATGTTAAAATAAAATGTACATCAAGAATAGAAGTCGTGGGCTTCCCTGGTGGTGCAGTGGTTGAGAGTCTGCCTGCCGATGCAGGGGACACGGGTTCGTGCCCCGGTCCGGGAAGATCCCACATGCCGCGGAGCGGCTGGGCCCGTGAGCCACGGCCGCTGAGCCTGTGCATCCGGAGCCTGTGCTCCACAACGGGAGAGGCCACAACAGTGAGAGGCCCGCATAACGCAAAAAAAAAAAAAAAGAATAGAAGTTGTCATTAATCCATACTAATCACACCTGGAAGTCTAGCTTTATATTTTCCTCTTTTTACTTACTCTTAAGAATATATATACTACTGCCATGATATTGTGACACTTTTATTGGACATTCCTAAGAAAGTTTATGATTAGAATTTTAGACCTGATAACCTCTTTTTTTGTTCGGTTTCTTTTTATGATTGTGGGGCAGATGAATACATACCTCATATTTTTGTCTTTCTGTATCAGAAACCGTGGACCCACTTTTCATGGATTCAGACTTGGCATATGGAACTTACACAGGAAGCTGTGGTCATGTAATGCATGCAGTGTGCTGGCAGAAGTAAGTTGTCCTTCTGACATGTTCTTGAAAGAAGCTAGGAATATTGAAGTTCTCTAAAGGCCACAAAAAGGCATGTTTTCTTGTGTCTTCTTTTTTTCTTATTTGAATAATTGAAGCAGTTTTAATTACTGATTTTGTTTGCATGATACTCATTATAGTATCACCCTTAGAAATTGGTGTGTAAAGTTATCAACTTAAAATTTTCACTGTACTTGCTTTGCACAAACTAATTAGTCTCTTTTGATCAGTATCTGTATAAAAGAAGTAATAATCTTTATAAAAATCTCATTCCCCTCAAAACATAGAGGGAAAAGTACCTTTGAGATAGAATAGGGGACATGAAGTTCTAGTTGTATATCTGGAAGAGATAAAAGTTCAGAAATATAATTCCTGCGAAATATTTTGTGTAGGGTTTACCTTTTTGGCATCAGATTAAATTACATAATTTTCCTATAATAGCCCTTACTACTTCAGTTGGTCATTGGAAACTGAGGGAGGTAGTATCTGTATTGTATCTCCATGCTGTTGAGGCAGGAGACAAGTTATAATACAGTAAAACTGTTTTAAATTTGTTTCTGCCCTGATGTGTCCTCCAGTTGGCCCCCAAAAGAATGGGCATCCTATTTCTTCTGTAATTATAATTTGTGTATTTTTGCATGTAGATTCTAAAGATGTTTATTGAGGCAAAAATTCCAGATTTTTTTCAGTTGGATTAGAGCAAAGATACATGTGTAGTTTTGAATGGACCTATGTCTTGGAATTTTGCAGGTATTTTGAAGCTGTACAGCTGAGCTCTCAGCAGCGCATTCATGTTGACCTTTTTGACTTAGAGAGTGGAGAATATCTTTGTCCTCTTTGCAAGTCTCTGTGCAATACTGTGATCCCCATTATTCCTTTGCAACCTCAAAGGATAAGCAGGTATATTTTAATTTATGTTTTGGTTAATTTTTTTTTTAAGTTGTCTTTAATCCTTTCGTTGTGACTGTTTTAATTAGATTACTAGTTCCTTTTTTGCTATTTAATTCTTTTTCATTTTATAACTTGTATTCAACTTTAAAAATATGATAAAAGCCCCAATTTTTGGTTTTTAAAGGAACTGGAATATTCATTTACTCAAGTCTACATGTTTTGCATCTGTCTTCCAACAGCCATTAAAGTAATAGAACTTTGATCTCCATCTTAGCACTCACAGAAGAAAGAAAGTTGCAAAGAAGATCCATTCTTTCTTATAGTCCTTTGCCAGCATTAGAGTTGCTATTAGGAGTTTGGTTGCTCTGCAGGTCTTCGTATTATTATTTTTATTCTATTTTTCTGAAGATCCAAATGCTGTAGTTGTAGAGACATGGACAAAAGGTTAACTATAAAGGTAAATAAAAATGATAGGTTCATCTATGGATAGTTTTTTAGTGTTTAGAATAAATTTTTAAACTTTTATATTCTGACCATCTGTGAATAGAATTTAATAGCAAATTTATTAGTTTTTTTATGACAACTTGAACATGTATATTTCTGTATTCTCACTATTCTACATGATAACAGTACTATTTATTATTATTATTATTTCAGTTTTTTTTAACTCAGTGACTTTGTAGTGATAGACCTAAGTTTTTCTAAAGAAAATGATTTTATTGATAAAACACTTTTAACATGTTTTCACAGCATAAGAGTTCAAAGGTGATAGGTTTGGCAATCAGCGTCAGTAAGTAGTTGCTCTGTCTCTACTATTCCATGTCATTAGAAAACATAATTTTGAATTGTTTTCTATTTAGTTTATTGGGACATAGAATGTCATCTTTTAGGAAGAAGGTGACATCACAAAGATTTATCTTTTATTTATTTATTTATTTTAGTTTTATTTATTTTTTGGCTGTGTTGGGTCTTCGTTGCTGCACATGAGCTTTCTCTAGTTGTGGTGAATGGGGGCTACTTACTCTTCGTTGTGGTGCGCGGCCTTCTCTTTGTGGTAGCTTCTCTTGTTGCCAGGCATGGGCTCTAGGCGCACAGGCTTCAGTAGTTGCAATGCGTGGGCTCAGTAGTTGTGGCTCACGGGGTCTAGAGCGCGGGCTCAGCCGTTGTGGCTCACAGGCTCAGTTGCTCTGCAGCATGTGGGATCTTCCCAGACGAGGGCTCAGACCGTGTCCCCTGCATTGGCAGGTGGATTCTTAACCACTATGCCATCAGGGAAGTCCTCCTTGATATCTTTAAGAATAGGATGCTTCAGGGCAGTCCTTTCTAAAGTTAGACTGATCCTTACAACTACGTCTCTTCAAACCCTGTGACACTTTTAGTCTGTAGTAACAATTTTGTCACTTAGGATCTGAAATACATAATTATACATAACATTTTTATTAGGCATTTGAACTTACCTGTATAGTTGGAATATATTTGCCTCTTTTGTTAGAAAATCAACATGAGTATAACCTAAGATACTAAAGTTAAGAGCATATAAAAAACTTTATCAAAACTAATAATAAGCTAGCATTTTTTTTTTTTTTTTTTTTTTTTTTTTTTTTCTCTCCTTCCTTTTTTTTTTTTTTGCAGTGCGCAGGCCTCTCACTGCTGTGGCCTCTCCCGTTGTGGAGCACAGGCTCTGGACGTGCAGGCTCAGCAGCTATGGCTCACGGGCCCAGCCTCTCTGCGGCATGTGGGATCTTCCCGGACCGGGGCAGGAACCCGCGTCCCCTGCATCGGCAGGCGGACTCTCAACCACTGCTCCACCAGGGAAGCCCTAAGCTAGCATTTTTAAAGAAAATTGGTCATAACAAATCAGAGTACACTTTCATTTCTGAGAACTGAAAAAATTCTTAGATCAAATTTGTGCCCAGAGATGTGAATTTTGGCACAGTTCATTGTATATTTTAATTTCACTTAAAGCTGTCCTTTCAGTAAGCAAATCTCTACTTTATGGTCCTTTTTAATAGTACTGTTTCTGGTCCCCCTTGGTTGTTAATAGCAGTTTGGGTCAAGCCCCTGCCCTTACGGAATTTATATTACAGAGAGGAGAGACCAACGGGTAAACATAAAAATACAGAGTATTGAGTAGTGAGAAATACAGAGAAAAACTAAATTGGCAGCATAAAGGGCTAGAGACAGACCAGTGCATGAGATTCTCTACAGATTGAGTCGGCAGGGAGCTCCTCTCCGAGACGGTGACGTTTGGATAGAGACCTGAATGAAGTGAAGGACAAGCAGTGCTACTCTCTGAGAGAAGAGAATTCTAAGAACAGGCAATATCAAGAGCAAAGACCCTGAAGTAGGAGCACATCAGCATGTTGAAGGTGAAGCAAGAAGGCAGCAGGTTCAAGGCACAGGAAGAAGGCAGTATGCTTGGAATGGAGCAAGCAAGGAACCAGATCCTAAAAGGGCTTATGAGCTAAGATTTGAAGTTAGAACTGTATTTTATGTGTGATGGAAAACCATTGGAATGTTTTGGATAGGGAAGTGATACAATCTGATTTACATTTTTAAAAGATCTTGCCGGTGGTTGTGTGATGAATGTATAGATAATAAAGAAGCACCGCTGTGGAAGCAGGAAGAACAGTCTATTGAAGTAGTCCAGGTGAGGGATAGTGTAACTTGGATTAGGGTAGTAATGATGGAGATAGAAAGAAGTGATCAACTTGGAATGCATTTAGAAGATGAAACCTGCAAGACTAGCTGATAGATTAGAATGTGATGTGTGTGAAGGAATCAGATATATCAGTGGTGATACCTAGTTTTTGACTTGAGCAGCTAGAATGGTGATTTCATTTACTGACATTTATTACTTCCAGGTGATGGGTGTATGGGTGGTATCTTGTTCTTTGTACTTTAAATTTTTTCTTCCCTCCCAAAACTACATTTTTAGGTACCAGTGTTTCTATGACCTAGGAAGCTAATCTGGAGGAGTTTGACTTTTTCATACAGCCATTTATCCATGGAAAGACCCTACAAATTCAGCTTGATTCAGTTTGACTTTGTGCCAATGGCTTTAATAATTTTTAAATATCATTTTTCAGTGAGAACACAGAAGCTCTTGCTCAACTTTTGACCCTGGCACGATGGATACAGACTGTTCTGGCCAGAATAACAGGTTATAATATGAAACATGCTAAAGGTTTGCTTAAAATTATTTTATATTTAGCTGTGTGAGATTTAAGTGTCAGAGTGTTTATTTTTTTGAAAGTACTTATTGCTCTTAAAATATGGTTTGTACATACAGATTTGTTAAATATTAAGAAATAGGTTTTTTTAGGCGAAGGCTAAGTTTGGCTTAAATCACTTTACTCAATTTAATAATTTTTCATACTATGAGACAGTATGGACAGTAATTAATCTGGAGTCACAATGCTTGGATTTAAGTCTTAGATCTATCACTTACTATCTGTGTGATCTTGGACAAGTTACTTAACCTCTCTGTGCCTCAGCTTTCTTATTTGCAAAGTGGGAATGATAATAGTACCTATCTCATTGATTGAAGGATTGAGTTATCCTATATAAAGTAGAACAGTGCATGGTACATAGTAAATACTATATAAGTGTTAACTGTTATTAATACTGTTAATATGTTGTAATTAATATTAATAACAACAAACATTTGGAAATTATTACCCCATTTATATATTCTTCACAGTTGAGAGATAAGACTACCTAAAGGCTCAGAGAAGTAAACAATGGCAGGCAGATTAGGGAGGAAGTAAAAATCTGAGGAATGTTTAGTACAGGCAGTGAATTTCCTGGGGTTTTTTGTTCCTCCTTTATTTCCCAGTTTTGACCCCAAGGTAGCCTGAGTCACAGAACTATGCAGTGGACATGAACAGTAAAAAATCCAGGAGAGATGCCATCTTTCTGGCCAGAGGACTGGAAAAGAAGCCCCTCAGAGCTGGAGAGTGTAAAGGGAATTCTTTTTTTTTTTTACATCTTTATTGGAGTATAATTGCTTTACAATGGTGTGTTAGTTTCTGCTTTATAACAAAGTGAATCAGTTATACATACACATATATCCCCATATCTCTTCCCTGTTGCATCTCCCTCCCTCCCACCCTCCCTATCCCACCCCTCTAGGTGGTCACAAAGCACCGAGCTGATCTCCCTGTGCTATGCACCTGCTTCCCACTAGCTATCAGTTTTACATTTGGTAATGTATATATGTCCATGCCACTTGTGTTTTTTTTCCTCTCTTTTGGCTCTTTCCCAAGGCCAGCTCCAGTCATGGAACTGCACTGCCATGGTGGCCACATAAATATCTAAAATCCCAAAAGAAAACCAGTCTGACTGGCCAAAAGATCTGGGAGAAATGGGACCACTATATTCCAAAAAATTCTGGGTGAATCCTCATTATTTTTTTCTTTGCCTCACAGCTTCACCGCAAGGTTAGCCCCAGTCAGCACAGGAGACTAAAACTGAGCGAAATTGGTCATTTTGACCAGAGGAACTGGGAAAAAGGGCCCCTTGGAGTTAGTATAGGGGGAATCCCAGAGAAGAGAGAGCTGTAGAAGGGAATCTCCTACTTTTGAGACAAACACAAGTCCTGAGCTCAGCTCCAAGCTGCACGTGTGTGGAACAGGCCCAAAGAAGCATAGCAACAGCTTTGAGACTGAAGCTGCATTAAACCACCACTCAAGTTCCAGACTAAGCCCTGAGTAGTACATATACTGGCAGACCCAAACAGCATAGCAAAGGCTCTGAAAACTAACATTGGAACCACCACTCACAGGGAGTGAGACAGAACTTGTTGAACCTGATTTGGGTTGGGTTGATTGCCTGCTAGAACAACAACAAAAAAGGTACATTTTTCCAGAGAATGTTAATGCGGACCAGTAATGTTCAAATATATTCACAATGTAATATTCAAAGTATCCAAGACACAATCCAGAATTACTGAAGGTACAGAGAACCAGGAGAATCTGACCAACTCTAGAGGAAAAAAACAGTCAACCAACTGCCAATCCTGAGATGTTTTAGTGTTGAACTTTTCAGACAAAAAGTATAAAGCAGCTTTATAGTCATGAAACATGAAATAAAGGTGAACACTCGTGAAGTGAATGGAAAAATAGGAGTTCTCATCAGGAAAAAATAGAAACTATAAAAAAAGAACCAAATGGAGATAACACAATTGAAAAAATACTATATGAATGAAAAAATTAACTGAATGGGGGCTTCCCTGGTGGCGCAGTGATTAAAAATTCGCCTGCCAATGCAGGGGACATGGGTTCGAGCCCTGGTCTGGGAAGATCCCACATGCTACAGAGCAACTAAGCCCGTGCACCACAACTGCTGAAGCCTGCGCACCTAGAGCCCATGAGCCACGGCTGCTGAAGCCAGCACGCCACAACTACTGAACCCGTGTGCTGCAACTACTGAAGCCTGTGCGCCTAGAGCCTGTGCTCCCCAACAAGAGAAGCCACCTCAATGAGAAGCCCTCGCACCAGAATGAAGAGTAGCCCCTGCTCGCAGCAACTAGAGAAAGCCCGAGCGCAGCAACGGAAGATCCAGCGCAGCCAAAAAATTAATTAATTAATTAATTAAATCTTTCAGAAAAAAAGAATACAATTTTAGCTGAATGGGCTCAGTAGTAGAATGGAGACGGTGAGATAAGAGTCAGTGAATTTGAAATTAGATCAGGGGAAATTACAAAATGAAGAAGGGACAGAAAAGTGATGCAGAAAAGCGATGCAGTATCCTTAGGGACATATGGAACCTTTTTTTGTTCCCTTTAGCCCAACATTTGTGTCATTGAAGTCCTGAAAAGAAAAAGGATGGTACAGAAAAAATAGTGAAGAAATAATAGCTGGAAACTTTCCAAACTTAGAGAAAGACTTAAATTTATAGGTTTAAGAAGCTCAGTGAACTTCAAACTTAAAAGCATACCTAGATAGGTCATGCCCAAACTGCTGAAAACCAGAGATGAAGAAAAGAATCTCAAGAGCCACCAGAAGAAAACAAGTTATTTCACATACGGGAATAACAATTCTAATTTGATAAGGAAATGGAGCCACAAAGAGGTTTAGTATTTACCCAAGGTCTTAGTAACAGTCACTGGCAGAGCTAGGATTCATACCCAGGCAGCTTGGCTCCAGATCCTTGTTCTTATTCAGTAACGCATGCTGCCTTACTAATAGAATACTATGCATTTGTTAAAAATAGAAATATAGAGGGTCAGTTACCGATGTGGAAGACATTTATGATCTATTAGTGAAAAAACAAGATACAGAACAGTACTAGAGATGTTGTCCTTTTTAAAAAAAATCTACACGTGTAACATTTATATGGAGAACAGAAGAATATCACCCTAATGCCATCTGGTTATCTAGGTGGAGAAATTGAATGATTATTTATTGCTTATTAACATTTTCTAAGTTTTCTAAAATGATCATATATAATTTACAAAAGCTAGAAAAGTGTGTGTCAGGCTAAACTCCTGTGATTTTTCTTTCTTTTTCCTTTTAATTTGTAAGGAGAAAAGCCAACAATTCCAGTCTTGTTTGATCAAGGAATGGGTGATTCCACTTTTGAGTTCCATTCTATTCTGAGTTTTGGAGTTCAGTCTTCGTAAGTATCTAAACAAGAGAAGTTTGTAAGTGGTTGTGAAAATAAGAGTGAAGAACAGTTCTTTCCTTCCTTCTTGCTTTATTTGTAAAATTGTTTTCTTTATCCCATTTTTATCTTGTTGCTTTCTCCCTAGAGTTTTATTTGTACTAATGAAATTAAGTGGTTTGAGATATTAGAGTAATATGTATTTAATATGTATTAGGGTGAACCATGCCTATAATTAACTGTTTTTGACCAACAAAAATACTATTTTTATATAGTCCAACCTACAAGAAGAACAGAATTTAAGAGACTTAAGTTAAAATCACATCTGACTTGCTCTGTGACTTCTTAAAAGTCTCAGGTCACTCCAACCCTACCACAATTCATTTTCTTGTTTGTAAGATTGAGACAGTGGTCTTCTAACTAACTTACCTCATAACATTAATGGAAAGATATTTATGTGAAGGCACTTTGAAAAATATAATATATCCAAATCAGATATTACTAGTTAATGAATATTATCTGAGGTACATTTTTCTGGTTGTGATCCTTGTTTACATTATGTATCCCATTGCTACTGAAAATATTTGTTACTTGCAACAAATAGAAGTTCAGGAAACCAGAAATAATCATTGCTAGTACATATATTATTATATACACACACAGACATACACACACCCCTATCAGCACAGAAGTACTTCTTGGTCCCTTATCCATACACTAAAACTTATGTCAGATCTGTTTCCTCTGAGTTTTAATCCTCTCTCCAATCTGTTCCTTAATTTGGACCTGGACCCTTTCTGCTGTAAACGTTTACTGCATCTTTTATAAGAAGTTATCTGGGTCATTACCATTTTGTCAGAGACATTTTTCTACCTGTAGGAGTTACAGTTCTGCTTTTCCCATTTTTCCTTAAGGAATAAATCTTCTTCAGCAGCTCTTATCTCTAATTTGACAAAGGGTAGTTTACTTTGTCAAAAGGAGTTAAATTCTTGCTTTTACTAGACCATTATATCAATATAAATTTTTCTTGTTTTATTTTTAGGATAAAATATTCTAATAGCATCAAGGAAATGGTCCTTCTCTTTGCCACAACAATTTATAGAATTGGATTGAAAGTGCCTCCTGATGAAACGGATCCTCGAATCCCCATGATGACCTGGAGCACATGTGCTTTCACTATCCAGGCAATTGGTAAAGCCTATAAGAGAGTTTGGAGCTTTATAGAAACAGAATTAACATTGATTGACCAAAATTCCTTTTTTTCCTGATAGCCTGGAATACTTTGATTTGTTTAAGGACTCTTGGTATATCAGTAGATTAGATGACATGATGCCATTTAGCCTTAGAATATTTTGTATTAATCTCTTTTAACTACAAAAATGGGCATATAAACTAAAAATACTTGAAAGGGACAGCATGAAGCAAGCTATATTCGAAGGTGGCAGAGTTACAACACTGGAAGATCAGAGAAAAACTAAGAAGAATCAACCCAGAAATGTCCAGTATTTTTATTTTTTTTACACTTTGAGATAAAAAGAAAGGTAAACTAAAGTCATCTGAAAAATTACCAGGAAAGAGAAAGGAAGACTGAGGTGGTCAGGAGAGACAGACTAGCAGCAAGAAACCTACCAAGTCTGAAGGGAAGCCCACTGTCAGGTTCTCTGCCATGTTGAAAGCTTCTTAGAGAAGAGTGTAGCTATCAAATCAACATGTTGTGCACCAGCGGTCCCCAACTTTTTTGGCACCAGGGACCAGTTTCATGGAAGACAGTTCTGCGGACTGGTGGCCTGGGTGTGGGGGAGTGGTTCAGGTGGTAATGCAGGCGATGGGGAGCGGCAGATGAAGCTTCGCTCACTGGCTGCTCACCTCCTGCTGTGCAGCCCAGTTCCTACCAGGCCACTGACCGATATCGGTCCGCAACCTGGGGGTTGGGGACCCCTGTTGTACACCTTAAACTTACACAGTGTTATGTATCTCATTAAAGCCAGGGGTAGTGAAGCAGTGAAGAATTGCTTAGATTTTTAAATTAGTATATTTGCTCATGACAGTCACAAGATGGAGTACTACATGAAAAAGAGTTAAGAACTGTAATTCTTTCATGTCATCTTTATCCAAGCCAGTTTCAGACTCATTTTCCAGTTTTTCTGGTAGTTGTTTTTAATGGTTCTACCACATTGTCTTCATTTAAATATAGTTTTGTAATAAGACACTATTTCATGATTTGAAGTAACTAACATGAAGCCACTTCTTTTTTTTTAATAAGTTTATTTATTTATATTTTGGCTGTTTTGGGTCTTCGTTGCTGCTCACAGGCTTTCTCTAGTTGCAGAGAGAGGGTGCTACTCTTCATCACAGTGCACGGGCTTCTCATTGCAGTGGCTTCTCTTGTGGAGCACAGGCTCTAGGTGTGCGGGCTTCAGTAGTTGTGGCTTGTGGGCTCTAGAGCTCAGGCTCAGTAGTTGTGGCGCACGGGCTTAGTTGCTCTGCAGCATGTAGGATCTACCAGGGCTCGAACCCATGTCCCCTGCACTGGCAGGCAGATTCTTAACCACTGCGCCACCAGGGAAGTCCAAAGCCACTTCTTTCACAGAGCCTTCCTGGACGTCAACATCAGTCTCTGTGAATGGATTTTAGAAGTTATTTCCAAACCTGTCAGACTTAAATTGTGGGTAAAAAATAAATACACAGGTTTATATTTACTATGATTAAATAAAATGAGAAAAGGAAAAGATGAGGTTTAAATAGAATCTGAACAATATGATATGAAATGTAAAGCATTCTTTTGGAGTCATGATCTAAATATCTTCAGATTTCCAATGAAGGTACTTCTGCACTTTACTATTTTGGGAACACAAGCATTAGGAATTGGAAATTTATATTTAGGCATTGAACATTTTAAAAAGTGACAGTTTTGTTACAGAGTAGATGAGAAATTCATTGGAGAATAGGACTGAGTCTTCATATGTGTTTCTGTAACATAGTAATTCGAATCTATTTGATTAATAGAGTGTTATATAGTTTTCACTCTAGGCTTTTTCCATGCAGTGGATATAATGCTGTACTTTATTCCTAGTACATAAACAGCTAACTTATCTCACTCCCTGTGGGTGTGGAGAGACATATACAGGATGTGTTGGCACAGTTATGAAAAATAGTTGAGGAATCAAAACAGAGGGTCTGACAAAGAGAATGGAAGAAGAGGACAAATATTGTCAATCGATCACTTTGTGAATAACATATCTTATGCCACATAACAAGAGGGGGCCCTTCTGAGATAAAGGCACTAATCTCTGAAGAATTTAGTACTTCCTTGCTCAGATTATTTAACAAAACTTCTTCCCAAGCAATACCCAGGAAATAACAAAGTTTTGTTTAATGGCTAATTCCAAAGTCCATAAAATGTCAGTTCAGGAATTGTTTCAAAACCAATAGGGTGTTTATATGATCCACACATCCTCCAAATTTTAAAAATGTATATATAAATCATGTGATATTCATTTTAATATAAAATTTACAAATATAAAATCAGTACTGAACTGAAAAGATATATTAATAGGTTTTATACTTGCTCAAGTGACTTTTGTAACACAATATATAATATTCAGTTAAACATCTGGTATCTAATGGTAAAAAAAACTACCAGCAAATTGAGGTTACATTTAGAATTAAACATGGTGATACTTGATTTAGTTCATACTGACCTTTTAACTATTGCATTTTGTGTTTAATGGTGTCTAGATCAGCCAAAATTTTGTCCATTTTTAGCCAGTTCTGTTTTTCTATTTTTTCTGCTTTCTTCAAAGCTAGAATAAGAAAAAATACATGATAGAAAAAATGCAAAAAGAAAATAGGAAATAAGCCTTCCACTCTCACAGATGTGTTTGCTGCCAAGGATCAGTGAAAATAAGAGTAATTTAGTAATAAATACCCTAGCCAATAAGGCAAAATATATTTCTGAACCCATGCTTTTTTGGTATTTTCAGTTTCATCTTTTTATCCTATAAATCTTATTTTTTTTAATAGTACCTAAAAGAGCAATAACGTTACTTACGTCTGTCTTATGTATTATTAACAACATACGTGTTACTATATTTAAAAAATTACTTATTTAAAAATTTTTTGCAGAGAAGGACAAATACTGTATGTTTTTATTTATATCTGCTATGTAAAATATAACACAAATGAACAAATACAGCAAACAGACTCACAGATACAAAGGACAAACTACTGGTTACCAGAGGGGAGAGGGGTAGGGGTAGGGGCAAAATAGGTGAAGGAGATTAAGAGGTACAAACTACTAGGTACAAAATAAATGTTACAAGGAAGTAATACAAAGCACAGGAATATAGTCAGTATTTTATAATAACTTTGTATGGAGTATAATCTGTAAAAATATCAAATTACTATATATCGGAACTTAATATAATATTGTAAGTCAACTATACTTCAATTAAAGAAAAAAAATTTTTTTTGCATAGAATTTTTTTTTTTTAAAGGAGGGTAAATGAACCAGAATGCTTTGTTTTTCCCAGGTATTCTTTATTGATTGCTGCAGGGACTTTATTATTTGTAGTAGCAATTTGTGAATGATCTACATTTGCCTCTGTAGTATTCTCTCACTCAAAAGTTTGGAAATTTGGGGGACTTCCCTGGTGGTCCAGTGGTTAAGACTCCGTGCTCCCAATGCAGGGGGCCCGGGTTTGACCCGGTGCCGCATGCCACAACTAAAAGAGCCAACATGTAGCAACGAAGATCCCGTGTGCCGCAACTAAGACTTGGCGCAGCGAAATAAATAAATATTTTTAAAAATTGGGGGTGGGGGGAAATTTTGGCATAGACTTAATTAAACATGAAGTTTTGAAGGGGAAAAATGCAAAGCATCTGGTCAAAAATAGATTAGTTAAAGAACATCTCATAGACAGAAACCAACTATACAATTGTAGCAGTATTCAGAATTTATCATTTTTGTTTTTCTTACTCTTTGAGAAAACCTCTTGGGAGATGAAGGAAAACCTTTGTTTGGAGCACTTCAAAATAGACAGGTATGTGTATTCCAGCAGGATACGTGTAACTCATGGTATGCTTTTTTAGGGAGTCCACAGTAAATTTATCATTTAAAAAAATCTTTATTCACTCCTTTTTCTGTAAAAGTTAGCAGAATTCTGTTAAAAAAAAAAAAGCTACTTCAGTCTCATAGGAGACTGAAAGGCCAACATTGTACACTTTGGAGAGTTTTCTCAATCTTAGTGATTAAATGTAATTCACAGAAAGATTTCTGATGATACTTGGTTACTTTTTATCCCCTTCTCTGTTTATTTCCAAATCAGAACCCTAGTGTCTCTTACATTTTTCCTTTTCACTAATTTTGTACCATCATGTAATATTAAGTATTAATGCTGGCTTAGCTCTAGATAAATCATCATACTGAATTCAAGAATAAAACTAAACCATGACTCCTTGATGGGCAGATCCTGACTCTGTATAACTATACTCCTGCCTCAGGCCCAAGCCTCATAACATTGGGGACCCTGACAAACAGTACTTAAGAAATGTGCTGAGTAGGCCTGTGAAAACAAACTGGGTAACAGGATTCCCTAGACCACCTACTTCCTAGCTATTTCTTTCTTATTATCTGATAGCTGACACAGGGGACTTGGAGTCCACGATGTGCTTCCGATAGTTGCCATCCTTCCATCTGGGAAGCAGATCTGTTCCCTGAATTCAGTGATTTTCTGCCATCATTTTAGAATTTCTGTAAATACGTTTATTTGCACAGGCCTCAATAGAATAATTTAGGCCAGATATTTAAGAGAATGACTCTGGGGAAAATGAGTACTTAAATGAGAATTGAGATGATTATATCTTTAATACCTCTTTGTCATGGGAAAATCTATTTAAAAAATTCGGTGAAGTCATAAAACTTTTTAGAAGTATTAAAAATATTGTAACTAAATTTGCAAGAATGTAAAGTATATAGTAAGTCTGCACTAATTCTTGCAGACTGGGATTGGTTTTTACATTGAATGACTTAGGTCTTTTATCTTCCCATATCTTTTTATCTTCCCCTCTCTTACAATCTAGCATAATGGTCTAAAAGCATTAATGCAGTTTGCCGTTGCACAAAGGATTACCTGTTCTCAGGTGCTGATACAGAAACATCTGATTCGTCTTCTATCAGGTAGAGTCTTCTCTGAATTATTATTATTATGTCATTTATGTGTCTTTTCCCATTGCATTTCTGGCAGTGTATTTTATTAGGAAACAACACACTGCACTAATTTTGGATACTCATTACCACAGCCTTACAAAAGAAAAAACAAAAAGAAAACAAAACACATGGCTGCCCCTTTAATACCTGCAATCTTATTTTTAAAACCAAGTGTTTTCAAATGTTGTCAACGTGTATCGGTTATACCCACCTAGGGGCTTTTTTGAAGCAACATCCGCAATCACTAACATCTTGTATCTCAGTCTAGTTAGAAAAGGGAGCAGTGACGTGGCTAGAACATTTAAAAATATGTTTAGTTTTGCTGGTGTGTATCAAAGTCATATAAAAATAATAGAAGTGCTAAGTGTGGTAATCTCAGACTGTAGGTCCATGCATGCCCTTTTCTTTGAGAGACAGGCTATAACAGCTGACTTGGGGGTTTTTTTAGATTCTAACAAGCTAGAAATTAAGCCCATATGGTACTCAATATAGAAACAAAAAGAGGGATTAGAGGTTATACAGTAGTAGAATGATTTGGCTTTCATTTTGGTTGTCTGCATTTCCATTTAGGTATTTGTACTACAGGAGCTCCTTTGCGTCTAAATAGGTCAGGCTTAAAAAAGACTGTTTTTATAAGTCTTTTTATTCGTAAGTTCAATATGTCACAGGTAAAGAGGTTTAAGCTTACACTTCCTAGGTATGTTTCTACCAAATAAGAGAGTCATTCAGTCTTTTTAAGCTTTAAAGCCAGGCATAGTGTTTTTCTAGCTGATCTAGCAGGCTTTTTTCCCCAAAATTGACCAGTTACTTTACCTTGAAAGTCTGTTGAAACAGGTCACCTTCCTCCTTGTTGATTCCCACAAGCTTCTTAGGGAGCTCTTCCTGGGCAGCTTTCTGTCACTCTAATGACATGGGGGTTCCATGGCTCCATCCAAATCTGCCACCTAAATTTCATTAGAACTTTTACCATGCCAAGTTTTATATCTTCAAGTTAATTTCCAGCTATCTCCTGAATTAATCTCATGCTAATAGGAATCTAATATTAATGCTGTTCCCTAGCTACACACTTAAATTTTTTCTGTTTTTTCATTTACTTTTTCTCTTATTGGTCAGTTGCACAGGCCCAGAATTTTGCACGTGTTACACGTGCTTCTTATTCTTAGGACGTCTTCCTATTGTTAACAGTTTGTCCTATTTGCACAGTAATATTTTGGTTTGTTTTTTAATTTTTTGGTATCTCTTTTCATTTCAGTTATAATTTGGATACCTTGTTTTACCAGCACTTCCAAATAGTCTCCCTGCTTTTACATCCATCACACGTTATGGTATTTATAATGTTTAAAACACGTCAAAATAAGCACCAAACAAAGAGACTATTTAATATTTAACATCATCACAGATAGCAGAAACTGAAATAATAGTGCATAATCTCTAATTGGTAGTAACTAATAGAATTGATGTGCTTTTGCTCTGTAATGTAGCTTTGTGACTTTATGTAAAAGTTTGGTATGTGAAAATTTATTAACAGGAACATCTTTATTTGCAAGGTGTTAGGGCTATAAACTCTGTATAGAGGTATAAGATATGGTCCCTGCCATTTGTAAGGCTTATGATTGAATTAAAGAAGCAGAACCTCTGTGAAAACTCACGTTATAATGTAGCCAAATGCCAGATGTATGGTAAGAATACATGCTTCAAGAATTGAGACAGGAAGGGATCACTATGGGGCTCTGCTGTTTTTTTCCTCTAACAGGGTCCGTAAAGATAAGCTGAGAGGAACAGAGACAGCATTCTAAGCCCAGGGCACAATTTAAACAGATTGAGGAGGTAGGAAAGCATGTGATATGTTCAAGTTAGGCAAGTTTGATAGGAGTAGTGGCACCTATAGATAGATAGAGAAGCATGAAGTTGTTTTGATAAAAATAGAGGATCTTAAATGCCCCAGTGAGAAGTTTGAACTTTATTCTTCAAGTTATTGGGAATTTTTTGAAACATTTTGAGCAATAATATTCTAAAGTTAATTTGATATTGTATAGGTTGGATTGGAAAAAGGAAAAATTAAAGGTAACATGCATCTGCATGTAGTAGCATAAATTAGGGAGGGAATTGTGATGGGTGGAGGCAAGATTTTGAATTAAAATGAGTAACTAGATTATTGAGAGAAATAGGGAAGTCCAGAAAGTCCACAATAGAGAGATGTTTTTTGTGAAAGGTGATGAATAATGTTGTAACATGTTGATTCTGCAGTAGCAACAGGACATACAATGCTCACTGCCATGTATGTGCCAGGCATTGTACAAGGAATTTTTTATATAATCATGTCTTTGAACTGCCATTCTTCAAGGAAATTATCATTTTCCTGATTTACCGATGAAGAAACTGAGGCACAGAGAAGTTATTTGACTTGACCGAGGTCATAAAAAGAGACAGAACTAATATTTGAATCCAAGCCTGACCATAAAACCTATGCTCTTCCTGCTATATTACATAAGTTTTGCTGAGATATTTAATTTAGCATAAATGGAAGATTTATTTATTTATTTATTTATAGCTATTTAGCTATTAACATAGCTAGTTAATGGCAAAGCCCTGTTATCACTTTGTTTTTTAAAGCCAATATTAATAGCGTTTATCGATTACTGTATGCCAAGCTCAGGATAAGTACTTTTAATGCACATGTTAACGAACCTCTCAACAATCTTGTATACACTGTAGACTTAGAGAAGTCAAGTACCTTGCTTATGACAAATAGTCGCAGGAAGTACTACATCCCATTTCTGTCTGACTCCAAAGCCCATGCTCTTAAATTTTATGGTTTTGTTTAGAATCTTGGATTTGGGGTTAAGAAATTCACCTAGTCTGAATTTTATTTTATTTTATTTTTGCGGTACGTGGGCCTCTCACTGTTGTGGCCTCTCCCATTGCGGAGCACAGGCTCCGGACACGCAGGCTCAGCGGCCATGGCTCCCGGGCCCAGCCGCTCCACGGCATGTGGGATCTTCCCGGACCGGGGCACAAACCCGTGTCCCCTGCATCGGCAGGCGGACTCTCAACCACTGCGCCACCAGGGAAGCCCCTAGTCTGAATTTTAAACAAATAATAGTTTTATTGAAATAAATTAATTCCCTCATTTTTATATATACAAAACCCTTACTGTTGTTTTGAATTCTTGATTTCACTTCCTTGTCACTCTTTCTCTGACTTCCAAATTTAGAGACTGATCAAATCAGAAAGACAAAGTTTTTGAGCTGTCTGCATTTCCTTCCATTCATCAGCCCATATAAACCATTATCTAATTTTAATTCAGGAGGATCATCTCCATACTCCTTTCATTTACAGTGCTTTTCATGCTCTCCCTGCTCCAAACCTCAAATTGTTCACGTATTTTATGTATCACAGAACATTTAGAAATGCGTAGTTAGGGGGGAAAAAGTGGTAGGGAACATTGTATAAAAGGAATTCTTTTTCATTCAGCAAATACTTATCGAACAATTTCTCACTTCAGTCATCCTAGTTTATTTACCCTTTGCCCCTGTATCTTATATGTCAACCATTAAATTGCATCCAGGGCTTTTTAGAGCCTTTTCTCAGTTTAGTTTATCTTTAATTATGGTTCCTATATCTTAAAGGTGTGATATACCAGTTTATCAGTTTCTGTATTATAACCCTGTTAAATTTTTGTTTTAGATCTTGCATTATATTTAAGTACATTGCTTATGACTGACTGAATTACATTAAGGTTTTTTGTTTTTTAGTTGTTCTTCCTAACCTAAAATCAGAAGCTACACCTTGCCTTCTATCTGTAGATCTATTTCATGTTTTGGTAAGTGTTCAGTAAATTTTTTTTTTAAGTCACTCAAGCTTAGAATTTCGTGTGTTTTCCTCATTGAAATTTATGCTCTTTGTTCAAGATTATAAATTATCAGTGTTCAAAGTTTAGTCTCTTTTGTCCATTCCCTTTACAAATAGATACAGATTTGACTGAGACCATGAAAATCACTTTAAAAATGAAACCACATTTACCCTTTACTTTGTAATAGGTCTTATTCTAGTTGATTATATTTAGTTAGTGTCTATACAAGCAAACTTTTTCTAATAATGTATTTTCCCCCTTCCTCTTTTTCTCATCTTGTTTGCATTCTAAGCAGTGAATGATGGGGTGAGCTGTCTTAAAATCATTAATTATTCATGATAGGGACCAGGCCATGGGTGCATCCAGGCTTCCCCCAAAACACCTATGGTTGGGTGGCAACTGTTTTGTGAGTTTCTTGCACAGCTTTTCCATCCCTGTGAAGATTCCATTCCTTCAAAGTGAGTTCTCTAGAAAGAGCCATGGTGAAGTTGGGAGCATGCAGTTTGTGGATGCAAGGTTAGCCAGTATCCTCTACCCAGTGGTTGTCTCCCTATCTTTTGGAATCTCTTGGGGGAACCTTGAAAAGAATGCTGGTAAATGGGCCCTACCACCTGAGATTATGATTTGATTGGACTGGGGTGGGGCCTGTGTATCAGTGTTATTTTAAGAGCTCCCCAAGTGATTGTAATGTTGAACCTTCTAAAACCGCAGGGTTGAGAACACTACCTAGAACTAGAATAAGTAGACCCAGCAAAGGGTTAAATCTGTTTAGTGATGACATTTGTCCTCTATTTATGGTATATTATATTATAAAATATCTTGTTGAATAATTAGGAAAAATATGGTGGTTATTAAAAAAACACACAAAGTGCAGGATCTGGTGTTCTTTACATTTAGTTATGAGATTAACTTGTGTTGGTCTTTGTTGTTACCCATGTTGATGTCCATTTTCTCTCATAGGTGGGTACTGTGTTAGCATTCCCATCCTTGTATTGGGATGATGCTGTTGATCTGCAACCTTCATCAATTAGTTCTTCCTATAACCACCTTTATCTCTTCCATTTGATCACCATGGCACACATGCTTCAGATACTTCTTACCACAGACACAGGTAAAGCTCCCATCAGTTGTTAACTGTAAATAACATTTGCCCATGATTTATTGGCAAAATAAATTATGCTTGTGATTAATCATTTTATATATTTCTAAGTTCTGTATTATATCTCTTATTGAATGACTGTTCATTTGTTTCTTTACGGATGCTGTTTAAACGGAAAGGTTAGAAGAACTGTGACAGGAATAATTAGGTCAACCACTTGATTCTCTAACTTGCAGCTGCTCTCTAGGTATACAGGGAGACCATTTGGATCTGCTTTTCCCTTTCTTTTTTTTTTCAAATTCCCCAATCTCAAGGTTGAGGATTAGTCTCTCCAGTGTTTGTTCCTACCTAAATACTTTCAGCCTTTCGATAAGCCTGTCTACGAAACATTCTTGATTCCTCCAGCTAGAATGATAGTACTTTGTTCATTTTATATCATTTATCACATAGTGTCTTATTTTATAGTTATATCTTACTGTTGTTCCACTCCTTTCCCTGCTTCTCCTTTCTCCCTGCTCCTCCATGCCTACTGTTTCTTTAATAGGGAACATTCAAATTTCAAAATCTTCCCTCATAAGCTTCAAGTGTGTACCAACTTTTGTTATACCCAGTAAGAACTCAATAAATATTTTTTCGATGAATGTTCATTTGAGGATACATGAGTAATATCATGGAATTGTGGTATAGTTGTCCTTTTAGACTCTGCTCTTAATAGAAAGCAAAGTTGGGTTTTGAGTATCAGTGATCAATAAAGACTACTGAAAGTTCAAATAATTTAGAGGACAGATAATTAAAGTGACCTTAGAACAGTATCTAGCAAAATTACATATGCAGTTACCTTTTGACCCACCAATCCCACTTCTAGGAATCTACCCCAAAGCTCTACTGGCAAAAATATGAAAGGATATAAGCACAGATTATTCATTGTGGCATTATTTGGAATAGCAAAAACTGGGAGATTGGTTGAATGACCTATGGTAATATCCATATAATGGAATGCTGTGTAGCTATAAAACGGAATAAACATCTATTGAAGAAGTGATCTCCAGGATATATTATTAAGTGAAAAAAAGTAGGGTACAGAACACTAGTTTTAGTATATACCTTTGTGTGAGGTATTTTATGTGTATTCATGCGTATACATTCTTTCATATATTCATACTTGCTTATTTTTTAATAAATGAAACAACAGAAGTATAAACCGAAAACTAATTAAAAAGAGTTGCCTCTAGGACAAAGTTAAGAGTACAATACTTTGAGCAAAGACTCTTGTGAATGTCTTTTTAATGTAGTTGATTTTAGAACCCTAATTATACTTAACTAAAAAAAAAATCTAAATGTTGAAAATAATTTTTTGACAATTGAAAACAACAAATGAACCTAACAAGTGTATCAAGAAAATAATTGCTTAAGTGACTTTAAAAAACAGTATTTCAGCTGTACTTCCCTAGTAGGATATATTCTGATAATGGAAGAACTACAAAAAAAAAATGTTAAATTGAACTCAGTTAGTGGTATCAGTAGTACTAATACTGTTATTTTGAAATTATTTTAGGTGGTTTTTAAACCAAATAAGTGATTGTGTTAATGTCATTGGGAACCAAATTTTCAGTATAAGAAGGAAGACACACAAGAATAAATTGAGAAAAGTTAAGTAAAAACCGAATAATCGGGGCTTCCCTGGTGGCGCAGTGGTTGAGAGTCCGCCTGCCGATGCAGGGGACACGGGTTCGTGCTCCGGTCTGGGAAGATCCCACATGCCACGGAGCGGCTGGGCCCGTGAGCCGTGGCCGCTGAGTCTGCACGTCCGGAGCCTGTGCTCCGCAACGGGAGAGGCCACAACAGTGAGAGGCCC
>NW_006787469.1:136713-199673 GCF_000442215.2 Lipotes vexillifer
AAAAAAAAAAAAAAAAAAAAAAAAAAGAATAATCTCCCAGTCACAATCCCTGCAAGTTATTTTTTGGGTATCAACAGACTGATTGTAAATTTATATGGAGAGGCAGAAGACTCAGAATAGCCAACTCAGTATTGAAGGAGAAGAACAAAGTCTGAGGACTGATACTACTTGACTTTAAGATTTACTGTAAAGCTACAGGAGTAGCAGTGTGGTACTGGTGAAAGAACAGACCAATGAATCAATGGAACAAAACAGAGAGCCCCCAAATAGACCCACATAAATATAGTCAATTGATCTTTGATGAAGGAGCAAAGACGAATGGAGGAAAGATAATCTTTTCAACAAATGGTGCTGGAACAACTGGATATCCCCATGCAAGACACAGACACAGATCTTACACCTTTCCCAAAAATTAACTAAAAATGGATTATAGACCTAAATGTAAAAATACAAAACTATAAAACTCCTAGAAGATAACATAGAAGAAAACCTAGGTGACCTTGGGTATACAATGACTTTTTAGGTACAACACCAAAGGTACAATCCATGAAAGAAATAATTGGTAAGTTGGACTTCATTACAATTCAAAACTTGTGTTCTGCAAAAGATTATTATCAGGAGAGTGAGAAGATAAGCCACAAACTGGTTGAATGGATTTGCAAAAGATGCATCTGATAAAGAACTGTTATCCAAAATATACAAAGAACTCTTCTAAGATTCAACAGTAAGAAAACAAACAATCTCGTTAAAAATGGACAAAAGACCTGAACAGACACCTTGCCAAAGAAGATATCCAGATGGCAAATAAGCATATGAAAAGATGTTTACAATTAGGTGTCATTAGAGAATTACAAATTAAAACAACAGTATACATCTATCCGAATGGGCAAAATCCAGAACACTGACAGCACTAAGTACTGGCAAGGATGTGGACCAACAGGAGCTCTCATTCATTGCTGGTAGGAATGAAGCCCATGCCACTTTGAAATACAGTTCAGCAGTTTCTTAACCAAACTAAACATGCTCCTACCATACAGTCCAGCAGTCACACTCCTTGGCACCTACCCAAATGAACTGAAAACCCATGTCCACACTAAACCTGCACACAAATGTTTATAGCAGCTTTATTCATAACTGCTAAAACTTGGTAGCAACCCATATGTCCTTGTGACTGGATAAATAAACTGTGGTACATCCAAGCAATGGAGTATTCTTCAGTGCTAAAAAGAAATGAGCTGTGAAGCAATGAAAAGACATGGAGGAAACTTAAATACATATAACTAAGTGAAAAAAGCAAATTTGAAAAGGCAACATACTGTATGATTCCAGCTATATGACATTCTGGAAAATGCAAAACTATGAGATAGTAAAATGACCAGTGGTGATTGGCAAGGGTTAGGGGAGAGAGAGGTGAATAGGCAGAGCACAGAGGGTTTTTAGGGTTTAATGAAACTACTCTGTGGGATACTATACTAATGGATACATCTTATACATTTGTCAAAACCCATAGAATGGGGCTTCCCCGGTGGTGCAGTGGTTGAGAATCCGCCTGCTGATGCAGGGGACACAGGTTTGTGCCCTGGTCTGGGAAGATCCCACATGCCGCAGAGCGGCTGAGCCCGCGAGCCATGGCCACTGAGCCTGTGCGTCCGGAGCCTGTGCTCCGCAACGGGAGAGGCCACAACAGTGAGAGGCCCGCGTACTGCAAAAAAAAAAAAAACCAAAAAAAAAACCTGTAGAATGTACAACAGCAAGAATTATCTCTAATGTAAACTATGGACTTTGGGTGATAATGATGTGTCAATATAGGTTGTAACAAATGTGCCAGTCCTGGTGAATGGTGCTGATAGTGGGAGAGATTGTAGGTGTTTGGGAACAGTGGGTATATGGGAAATCTGTGCTTTTCTCTCAGTTTTGCTGTGAACCTAAAGCTGCTTTAAAAAATAAAGTTTATTAATGTAAAAAGATCTTGTTACCTGGGTGTGTGAATTTGTCAGAATTCATTAAATGGTGCATTTAATATTTGTGCATTTTATTGTATGTAAAATTTACCTCATACTGAAAAAAAAAGTCATATACAAATATTGAATTCTTACACTTAAATTGGAAATATCAGTATGAGTTCATGATATATTTTCCTTTAAAAAAAAAGTGTATTTTCTAAAGAGACCTTAATTGAAAAAGGAAAAGAACTGGCAATATTCAAGGTAAGAGACTCAGGGTAATTTTAACTGTGGCCTTTCAGATGAATTAATGGATAAACAGTATTTTTAAAACAAGAGAGTACTACTCAAATGTGCTGTACCCATCCCTTGCAGCAGACTGAAGGTAGGCATTTTTATCCCCATTTTAATACAATAAAACTAAAGTTCAGAGAACTTCAGTGGCTTACACAGAATTTTAACTTAAGTGGGAGAGGTGGCAGTTGCTGGAAAGGTTTAGGATGGTCCTACTAAAGGTTAAGGATAGATTATGGAGGAAAATAACCCCACAAGATTCTTTTTATGTGTCTCTTTGCTTGAGCAAGAAGGCAGAACAGCAACCTACTTTCCTTTCTAGAGGTTGAATTTCTACCTGCTAGCCAGGACAGCTAGGAACCCAGAGCAGGTAGATGACCACTAATTTATTTACCTGGTCATGTTATAATGAGATAAACATTTATTAAACATCATGTTTAGCAAGGCTGTGATTCTGCCCTATTTGTTTCTCTAGCTAACATACTGTTAAAGTTTATGTAACAGTTTTAATATTCAGGATCAACAATTTAGACTGAGAAGAAGGGAAAGAACCTCAGTTGAGTTGACATTGCTTATTTTCCTGGAACCATGAAATTGAGGTTTAATTGATAAAGTGAATAGTAAATTCATAGATTTATCTTTGAGAATTTCTTTTTCAGGTCTCCCCCTTGCACAAATTCAAGAAGAGAGTGAAGAGGCTCGTTCTGCATCTTCTTTCTTGGCAGAAGTTTCTCAGTATACAAGTGGGTGAGTAACAGTCCATTAGTCCAGTCTATTTCAGTATTGTTTTTATAATTCCACATCTTTGTTCAGTTGTTTGGCAGTATAACTTTTTTTTTTTTTTTTTTTGTGGTACGCGGGCCTCTCGCTGCTGTGGTCTCTCCCGTTGGGGAGCACAGGCTCCGGACGCACAGGCTCAGTGGCCATGGCTCACGGGCCCAGCCGCTCCGCGGCATGTGGGATCTTTCCGGACCGGGACACGAACCCGTGTCCACTGCCATTGGCAGGCGGACTCTCAACCACTGCGCCACCAGGGAAGCCCAGCAGTATAACTTTTGAACCATTTTAATTCCAGTTTTTAAAAATCAGTTAAAAGGCTTTTGGAATAGCAACAAGTAAAACCTACCCATTCATTTGTTTCTGAGTCTAAAACAAGTTTTTACACATCTTTACTCTTGTAAACTGTTATGGGAGCATAGGCAAAAGATGATAGAATTTTAACAATATGCAGCAGTTAGAATTTAAATAAATGTAAAAAGTTGAAAATAGGTTGCCCTTTTAAAGCAATTCATACAGTTATACACTTAACTACCTAAAGGTTTTTTAAGGCTGCTGTGAGTAATATGTGAAATATATTGGCAATGCAGAGGTTAAAACCAAAAGTACAACAGAGTGCTCTGCTGCGCTTCATCTGCTGCCAAGTTCTGCTCTTTGTTTTCATCTTCTTCGCCAGTCAACCTTTTTCTTTTAGTTTAAGTACTGAATATGTGTGCGTGTGTATTTATTTTTATGTTAATAGACTATTTTTTAGAGCTGTTTTAGGTTTACAGAAAGGTTGAATAGAAAGTACAAAGAGTTCCCATTTCCTCCCTCCCCCCACCAATTTCTCCATTATTAATGCATTTGTGTGCTACATTTGTTAAATTGTTGAATCAGTATTGATACATTGTTATTAACTACAGTCCATAGTTTACATTAAGGTTCACTCTTTATGTTGTAAAATTATAGTATTATATAGATTAGTTTCACTGTCCTGCAAATCACCAATTTTAATACAGAAATCAGGAAAGTATTAACTTTTTTTTTTTTTTTTTTTTTAGCTAACTTGGCTGATTTGGTTAGTTATTGCTAAATATATTTGCTCCACATTTCATTACAAGGGTTAGGAGAAAGAAAAAAGTAGTTCTTTGCCTTAAACATCTAACTGGTAAAAAAATGCAAGATTTGTGGTTTTCTTTAGCTAGTTAAATATTTTGTTTTAAATATTTAAAAATTAAATGGATAAAAAATTATTTAATGCTTAGCTATGTTTTTGAAAGGGGATGTGTTTACAGTCTAGATTTTAGTCTGATCTGTATTCTGTTCTGTTCTGGAATTATTGCCTCTTAGCTGCATTGGGTGTGGTATTCCTGGCTGGTATTTATGGGTCTCGTTGAAGAATGGCATCATCCCTTATCTTCGCTGTGCTGCATTGTTTTTCCACTATTTACTTGGAGTAACTCCACCTGAAGAACTATTTACCAGTAAGTAGGACTATGAAATCACAGAGTAGTAAATAAAAGACTTTTTTTTGTTACCTTCAACCTCAAGAATACAAGGTGAGAGCAGGCAAAACCACTTCATTCCTCACCTCTTTCATCAGTGTTCATTCCAAACATGTGTGCGCCCCTGCCCTGGTGTAGGTAAAAGGTGAGGCCAGAAACCAGGTTAGCCTCACAGTCTACAAAACCTATTCATGGCTCCTATCTATGTACAGTTTTTGTACTTGAGCTTACAAAATGCCTGCACGCAGCGTATAATGGTTAAGGTATACAAAAAATTAGAAAGATTGATTGCTTTTAAGGGAAGAGAACTGTTTGGCTAAGTAGGAGGAAATTTTTATTATATACTCTGTTTCTTGAATTTTGAACATATGACTGTATCTATTATGAAAGAGTTAAAATGCTGCTGGGAAAGGGCTGTTGTGATAAACCAAGGCTATGTGTATTTGAGTAACAGAATCATTTCCTTTCTCCTTTACTTGCCTTAAATCTACATCAAGGTAGAGAAGGTTTCCTTGTGGCTTTGTATAGGTTAAAATCAGAAGGTTTGTATGATTTTGGAAGAGTCATCAAATTTGCTCAGAGATTCTTTCTTTTGTCCTTTTCTCAGGTCAGCCTTAAGAAGGTTCTATATCTTGAACTCAGTTCAGTAGGGTTTGTTAGATGTAGGTTTGTTCTGATTCTGTATAAATATGATGCTACTTTCCAAGTGGTTGTCAGTACAGATCTGTTGTTTTCATTTTTTAAAAAATCATATATTATCTAGTCAGTGCTGTAGTATGGCAGTGGATAAGATAAAGTCCTTTCTTTTATTGAGAGGAGATGAAATACAAACAAACATAAATATATATAGTATAATGTGAAATGGTAATAAGTGCTGCAAAGAAAAATAAAGCAGGTCATGGGAGTAGAGAATGCTGGGGTAGAGTCATGGAAGCCTTGTTTGTGAGGAGATATTGAGCAAAGGGACATTGAAAAAGGAGATAGGGTTGAACTGGGTGGGTGATTGAAGGAAGAGTATTCCTAAGCAGAAGGGACAATAGCTGCAAAGGCTTTGCTTGACATAGTCGAGGAATAGTAGAGATGAGTGGCCGAAGCCTATTGAACAGGGGGGAGGGTGGTAGGAGATGAGGTCCAGATCAGGTAGGGCCTTTATGCCACAATAAGGACTTTTGTATTTTGTATTTTTGTGGTGGTTTGCTGTTGGAGAAGTCTGATCAGGAGAATGACTCAATCAGATTTAAACGGATCACTGTGAAATTAATTAATTAATTAAAAAAAAAGGATCACTGTGTCTTGTCACCCACAGTTTCATAGAGTACAAAGTATACTCTGTGTAGACAGAGTATAGAAATGAGCATAAACAATGTAGAAACTCTACTGTTGACCAGGTAAGAATAATGTACTTATTAAATGTATTTTTATTTCCTTGCAGATCCTGCAGAAGGAGAGTACAGTGCACTCTGTAGCTATTTATCTTTACCCACAAATTTGTTCCTGCTTTTCCAGAAATATTGGGATACTGTAAGGCCCCTCCTGCAGAGGTACTGTGGGGTTAAAATATCATGATTGGGTTATTATACAGTTTGAAAATGTTAAATTAAAAATATTTGCTAAGCTTTTAGATTGATTAGCATTGTTTGAAGGGGTGACAAAAATATATGAGATTCCTAATTCACACACATAAGGAGTTGGGGATAAGACCAGCAGCAATGGGCAGCTGGAATTTCTGCTTGTTCCACCATGACTACCATTCATGGTTCTTATTTTCCCCACAGCTGCTATCTCATCCCAGTTTTAAATGGGGTGGGGGGTGGGTGGAGTGAGGGTAGGTCCTGTTGTAAGCAGCAGTACAGTCACAGTTAAACATCGGAGGAACCCAAAGTGGGGCTACAATAGTAGCATATCTCATATGGTAGCACATATCTCAGCAGGGTGACTGAGGAGGAAATAAAGGTCATTTGGTAGATCAGAGATGTATCTAGTTAAATTTCCTGTGGAAAAGTGTGTCTTTTTTTAATTAAAAATTTCTTCCTACCCCATTACTTACTGGCCCTTCTGATCACTCTCTACCCTCCAAACCTCCAGTCTCCTTACCCTATCTTTGCTGCCACCATTTTCCATCTTTTTTTTTTTTTTTGAGATATAATTGACATATACCATCATTTTAATAATCAGTTCTCATCATGTTACTCTTACTTTATTTCCCCCATTAAAGATTCTGGCATCCAATTCCAATACTTGTTGCAGGGGGGTGGGTTGTTTTTCCCACGCATCCAGCAAGTAATTCTGCAACATCAGCTGGGTGTCCTGCTATTCAGCTCAATCCTGATGCTGTCTTCCTGGAGATGCTGTCAGATTCCATGGGTTAAGGGCTCAGTCCATAAAACTGACGACCCCACCTCCACATACTTCAGAAAGAGCCAGTCACAGTCCAGGTTGTCACCTGTGCTCACCAAAAGACTATAGTTTGATTAGTCTGTAGAGCAGCTCACAGAACTCAGAGAAACATTTTACTTACTAGATCATCAGTTTTTTATCAAAGGATATAACTCAGGGCCAGCCAGATGGAAGAGACACATAGGGCAAGGTATGAGGAAAAGGGAGTAGAACTTCCACACTCTATCTCTGAGCACACCACTCTCCCTGAATCGACACGTGTTCACCAACCTGGAAGCTCTCCAAATCCTGTCCTTTAGAGGTTTTATGGAAGCTTTATTACATAAGCGTGATTGAGTAAACCATTGGCCGTTGGCGACTGATTCATCCTCCACCCCTCTTCCCTCCCCAGAGGCTGGTGGGTAAGGGGTGGCTGAAAGTTACAACCCTCTAGTCACTGGTTAGTTCTCCTGGCTACCAGCCCTCATCCTTTTGTTCAAAAGCCACTTTGTTAACATAACAAAAGACACCTTTTTCACCCACATCACTTAGGAAATTCCAAGGGTTTTGGAAGCTCAGTGCTGAAGTTGTGCTCACCCATCTGTGCCAGGAACTGGGTCAGAGACCAGATATATTTATTATTGTTAAAAAAAATTAAGTTTGAAGATCTAATTGGCTTTATTAAATGATTTATGAATGGGCAGCATCCCATCTAGCAAGTAGAAAGGAGCCTTTTATAGTCAGCAGGGAGGTGGGACAAGGAAGTCATAAATGAGAAAAGGATTATTTCAGGCAAGGTAACCTTCCTTTGCGGGACAAAAGGATCTGTTAGGCAGATTACCTCACTGGTACTGACCGGGAAATTCCAGACCGATGGGTAAAGATTTCATTTCTGGGGAAGGTTGAAACTGCAATTGGGTTTAGGTGTTAAGTCTTGGTTTGATGGACGTGGGCTTAGCACAAGTAATTTCCATTTGGGGCTTGTCTCTTTTTTAATGTTGTCAGTCACAGTATCACACCCTTGATTTCCTTTAGTCTTTTCAATTTTCTACCCTTTTTCTTTCTCCTTTTTCTTTGATCAGTGTCTTTTTCCCTGCATGCCCATGTCAGGATTTGTGTGAATGTCCGCCCATCTCCTGACACCTTTCTCTGTGCTCTCACCACTTCTTTTGGGTTCTTTTCTGTGTTTTCTCATTTCTCATGAGGTATTCTGATTTTCAGTGTGATAAAAATGAATCCAAAAAAAAAAAAAATCAGTATCATGCTTTGTGTTGAATGCAATCACAGTAGGTTATACTAATTTTACTTTTATATTGTTGGAGTCGATACATTTTTAACTTGCCATTTTAGTTTAGTGTTAAAAATTCAAACTTTGAAACAAAGTCTGTACCATTCCTGGCTCTGCTTGCCTCAGAGCCTTTCCTCATTGTCTGCTCTGAAAGGCAGGGGACTGACCTCTGTAGGCCATATTTCCCAGTCTCCCTCGTCTGTTGGCTTCAGCCTGTGGGAGACACTGGCAAGATATTGGAGGTCAGGAGGAAGAGAGAAACCTGTGTTTAGACCACCTCTCTCTGCCTTGTGGGGCATCCCTGCCAATGGCTACTGTCAGTTCTACTGATGTTCTACTGGATGTCAGAACATCTAGTTCCCACCAGACAAGTCTACTGTAGTTCTAGCATCCACCAGTGACCCTGAGCTCCAACAAAACCACTCCAAAAATATTATTTTGTTCCTCCAGCCTGGGAAGGGTAGTAGCTTCCTGTTATTGGCTAATCTTTGGGTTGCCTTGCCTGTTTTGACTCCTGGTTGGCTTCTCAGCCCTTCTGTCACCTTTATTTCCAATTCCTAGTATTAAATTCCCTCTTGTTAAAATACTCAGATTGGTTTCTGTTTTTCTAGTAATAGATAACCTTTTAAAAAAGAAATTAATAAAAGAGGGGGGTTAAATAGACAGAAAAAAGAAGGGGAGAAAAGAAAGGAAGAAGAAAGGGGGACAAGATGTAAGGCAAAAGAAGTCTAGCAGAGGGCACATGGAAAGAAGGGACAGGTTTGGAGAGGATGGCTCCATGAATATTCCACTGAAGTTGTGATGACCCATTTGCTTTTTCTCTCTGCTCCCCATATAGATGGTGTACAGACCCTGCCTTACTAAACTGTCTGAAGCAAAAAAGCGCCGTAGTCAGGTTGGTTTTACTTCTCAGTCCTTCCCCATCTACAAGTTGTGTTTCCAAAAGTAGTTGGTTGATGAGGATGCTTTCTAGTCTGTTGTCTTCTACTTTTATATTGTTGGAGTCGATACATTTTTAACTTGCCATTTTAGTTTAGTGTTAAAAATTCAAACTTTGAAACAAAGTCTGTACCATTCCTGGCTCTGCTTGCCTCAGAGCCTTTCCTCATTGTCTGCTCTGAAAGGCAGGGGACTGACCTCTGTAGGCCATATTTCCCAGTCTCCCTCGTCTGTTGGCTTCAGCCTGTGGGAGACACTGGCAAGATATTGGAGGTCAGGAGGAAGAGAGAAACCTGTGTTTAGACCACCTCTCTCTGCCTTGTGGGGCATCCCTGCCAATGGCTACTGTCAGTTCTACTGATGTTCTACTGGATGTCAGAACATCTAGTTCCCACCAGACAAGTCTACTGTAGTTCTAGCATCCACCAGTGACCCTGAGCTCCAACAAAACCACTCCAAAAATATTATTTTGTTCCTCCAGCCTGGGAAGGGTAGTAGCTTCCTGTTATTGGCTAATCTTTGGGTTGCCTTGCCTGTTTTGACTCCTGGTTGGCTTCTCAGCCCTTCTGTCACCTTTATTTCCAATTCCTAGTATTAAATTCCCTCTTGTTAAAATACTCAGATTGGTTTCTGTTTTTCTAGTAATAGATAACCTTTTAAAAAAGAAATTAATAAAAGAGGGGGGTTAAATAGACAGAAAAAAGAAGGGGAGAAAAGAAAGGAAGAAGAAAGGGGGACAAGATGTAAGGCAAAAGAAGTCTAGCAGAGGGCACATGGAAAGAAGGGACAGGTTTGGAGAGGATGGCTCCATGAATATTCCACTGAAGTTGTGATGACCCATTTGCTTTTTCTCTCTGCTCCCCATATAGATGGTGTACAGACCCTGCCTTACTAAACTGTCTGAAGCAAAAAAGCGCCGTAGTCAGGTTGGTTTTACTTCTCAGTCCTTCCCCATCTACAAGTTGTGTTTCCAAAAGTAGTTGGTTGATGAGGATGCTTTCTAGTCTGTTGTCTTCATTCTCACTCAGCATATTGTTTCTTAAATTTCTGTTAGGTCTTTGCCGGAAATTCGATTCTTCGTACAGTTGATTTTTTTCTTGGAGTGGCTGTCCTTTGCCTCTTAAATTGTTCGACACCACCAGCACCTTAAGCTAGTGCATACCTGTTAAAAGGCTTCTTGGACCTGCTAGTGTATTAAAATGAGAGGGTAGTGACAGTATTCATATAAACCACTTTTTTTCATTTTGAGAATAAAGATATAAATAGAACTATTCCCTCCTCCCCATCTCTTCCTTTCTATAAGCTTAGAGACTACCCAGCAAAACTTTTCTTCAGCCCCACTATCTCCCTTAAGTTATGGTTTAATCAAAATCCATCTCTTCCTCAAGGACAGTTTTTTTTTAATTTATTAATTTATTAATTTATTTATATTTTCTGGCTGTGTTGGGTCTTTCTTGCTGTGTGCGGGCTTTCTCTAGTTGTGATGAGCAGGGGCTACTCTTCGTTGTGGTGTGTAGGCTTCTCATTGCCGTGGCTTCTCATTGCGGAGCACGGGCTCTAGGTGCGCGGGCTTCAGTAGTTGCGTCAGTAGGCCCTAGAGCACGTGGGCTTCAGTAGTTGTAGCACGTGGGCTGAGTAGTTGTAGCTCATGGGCTCTAGAGCACAGGCTCAGTAGTTGTGGTGCATGGGCTTAGTTGCTCCGTGGCACGCGGAATCTTCCTGGACCAGGGATTGAACCCATGTCCCCTGCATTGGCAGGCAGATTCTTAACCACTATGCCACCAGGGAAGTCCCCCTCCAGGACCATTTTAAATGTTACCTTCTCCCTGAAGCCTATCCTAACACATCCTCTCATATGTGTCTGTTCATGTGTGTGTATGTGTGTCCCAGCCAACACTGTAAATCACTGAACAGTAAACTCAACAGTGGCCAGAACTGCATGCTTATCTTCTTTGTGTCCCCTCCAGGGCCTGGTTTGTATTATGTACAGTCTCTGATTTTTATTCAAATTGCATTGCGTCAATAAACAAGCAGAGGAATTGACCCCAGCCTTAAATACTAACACCAGCACAATTTTTTTTTTTTATGGCTAAAGCAAACATTGTGAGACGGTGTGCATTTGCTACCTTCTTTTCTCATCTGTTTTCACCCCTTGAGTTCCTTTCAGCTTCTCCTTAAATGTGCATATGCTGCTGCCTAAGACTTAACCCAGCTTTAGTGATTTAGAGGTTATAGATCCACCTCCTGTGCTCAGATGCAGTAGTATTCACATCACCAAGAAAAGAAGAGTTTAAAAGATGAGTGCATATTTTAGCACTATTAATCTCACAGAAGTCATTGTGTGCCTTTTAGACATCTGCTGTTTCCCTAGCATGGTACTAAACTAAAATACTCTGAGAGAGTTAAAAGATACAATACATACAGCTTTTGGTCATAGGTAGTTTATAGTCTAATTATGTACGTAAATGAGATACAGTATAATAGTATATGGAATATACTGTTAATGCTATAGAAATGTAAAGAGTAAATATTCTTAATGATGTAAGTTTAGTCTTAGAGGAGATAATTTTTAGCTGAACACAGAAGAGATTATAGTAGAATTTGAATTGACTGAGGTTTGAGAAAAGAATTTCATGTTATTCAGATGACCTTCCCCAGGACACACATGCAAGGCTTTTGTCTTATTACTATGGTGAGAATGAATAACATTTGCAAGCATGTAACAAGTACTAAGTATATTATGTTTCACTTCAATATCTTATTGAGTTCTCAACAGCCCTTTGTGGTTCCTTGATACTATTCATTTCTTAAATCAGCATGAGTATTTAATGTTTCTCTCCTCACCCCCCCCCACCCCGGAAATGTGTTACTAAATTGATGGTGTGCCCTATGATTGAGAAAGTATAATATGTTTATTCTCAGTTTACTGACCGGGAAATACAGGATTAGGTTCAGTGACTTGTCAGGTGTCAGAGAATTTAGGATATGTAACCAGGCCTGTTTGATTTCAAAGTCTGTGTTCTTAACTACTACTTTATATTACCTTCCTAGACAGTATAGAAATATAGCTAGAACAATTTAGTCTTAGGAGATAGTAGGAGTTGGGTTTAGAGAGGAAACCAGCTGATGAAAGATCTGGAATTCTAGGCTGAAAAGTTTAGATTTAATCTAGTCAACAGTAGGAATTACTATGGATTGCAAATATGAATCCTTAAACTGTTTTCTTTTTTTTGGCCACGTCACACAGCTTGTGGGATGTTAGTTCCCCGACCAGACCAGGGATCAAACCCATGCCCCCTGCATTGGAAGCACAGAGTCCTAACCACTGGACCACCAGGGAATTCCCCTCCTTTCATTATTTTTAAAACATTCTTCCTTCTGTTATTTGGTCTGTTTTTGATCTGGGCTTATTTACTCATAAAATAAAATTGCCATTTAAATTATATTTCTAGGTACCCTAGAAAAAGAAATAGTTTGATAGAGCTTCCTGATGACTATAGCTGCCTCCTAAATCAAGCTTCTCATTTCAGGTAAGAAGAATTATATATTTAAAACTTTTTTGAGCTTGCAAACTCACCACCACTAGCAAACTTTTTTTTAAAGTGACCACTGAGCATCCTCTGTAACAGTGATTTTCAATCTTTTTTTTTTAATTGAGGTGAAAATCACATAACATACAATTTTGTATAATTCATTGGCATTTAGTGTATTGCCAATGTTGTGCCACCACTGTTTCTCTCTAATTTCAAAACTTTTTGATCACCCCAGGGAAACACCTTGCATCCACTAAATAATCATTCTCCATCCCGCTCTTTCCCAATTCTGTAGTAACTGATAATCTGCTTTCTGTCTCCATGGATTTGCCTCTTCTAGATATATTATATAAAAGAAATCATACAATCTATGACCTTTTGTGTCTGGCTTTCTTCACTTAGTATGTCTTTGAGGTTCATTCAAGTTGTAGGATGTATCAGTACTTCATTCCTTTCTTGGCTAAATAATATTTCATTGTATGTATATACCAAAGTTCATTAATCTATTCATCCATTGGTGGGCATTTAGGTTGTTTCCCTCTTTTGACTATTATGAATAATGCTACTACAAACATTCATGTACAAGTTTCTGGTTGGACATATATTTTAATTTTTCTTGGGTATATGTACCTAGGAGTAGAATGCTGGGTCATTATGGTAATCCTATGTTTAACATTTTGAGGAACCATTAAACTGTCTTCCACAATGGCTGCACCATTTTACATTCCCACCAGAATGTATGAGGGCTCCTATTTCTCCATATTCTCACCAGCACTTTTTATTTTCTCGTTTGTTTGTTTTTTGTTTTTTAATTAAAGCGATCCCAGTGGGTGAAAAATGGTAGCTCACTGCGGTTTGATATACACTTCCTTAATGATCAAGGATGTTGAACATCTTTTTGTGTGCTTGTTACAGATTTGTATATGTTCTTTGTAGAAATGTGTGTTCAAGTTTTTTGCCCATTTTGTTTATTTATTTTTCATTTATTTTTTAATTGGGGTATAGTTGTTTTACAATGTTGTATTAGTTTCTACTGTACAGCGAAGTGGAGTTCCCTGTGCTATACAGCAGGTTCTCATTAGTTATCTATTTTATACATATTAGTGTATATATGGCAATCCCAAGCCCATTTTATAATTGGACTATCTTTTTTGTTGTTGAGTTGTAAGAGTTCTTTTTATTTTCTGGATATTAAACCCTTATTAGATTTTAATTTGCAAATATTTCCCCCTATAAGTTGTGTTTTCATATTCTTCATAGTGTCCTTTGATATATGAGTCCATCTTATGTTTCTTTTGTTGCTTGTGCTTTTGGTATCAAAACCAAGAATTTGTTGCCAAATCTGAGATCATAAAGATTTATTCCCATGTTTTTTCCAAATAATTTTATAGTTTTAGCTCATATTTAGGCTGTGAATCTGTTTTGAATTAATTCTTGGAATAAGGTAGGAGGTACAACTTCATTCTTTTTTTCATGTGGTTTCCAGTTGTCCCAGCACCATTTTTGGAGACGGTTTTTTCCCCCTCATTAAATAGTTTTGGCACCTGCTTTGAAAATCAATTGGTCACAGATGTTTGGGTTTATTTCTGGACTCTCAGTTCTGTTCCATTGGTCTATAAGTCTATCCTTATGCTAGTACCACATTTTTTAATTACTGTACCTTTGTAGTAAGCTTTGAAATTGTAACATGAGACCTTTCCAACTTTGTTTTTCTTTTTCAATATTGTTGTGACTATTTCGGGTCCTTTGCGATTAAATTGGAATTTGAGAATTCGCTTTTTCATTTCTGCAAAAGAGGCAATTGGGATTTTAATAGAGATTGCATTAACCTGTAGATTGCTTTGGAGAGTGTTGCCTTCTTAACAATATTAAGTCTTCCAGTCCATGAACATGGATGCCTTCTATACTTAGGCCTGCTTGAATTTCATTGTGATGTTTTGTAGTTTTCAGTGTACAAGACTTTTCCCTCCTTGATTATATTTATTCATAGGTATTTTATTCTTTTGAAAGCTATTGTAAATGAAATTGTTTTCTTAATTTCCTTTTTGGATTGTTCATTGCTGGTGTATGTATTTATTTTTGGCTGCATTGTGTGTTCGTTGCTGCACGCGAACTTTCTCTAGTTGCGGTGAGCAGGGGCTACTCTTTGTTGCGGTGCACGGGCTTCTCATTGCAGTGGCTTCTCTTGTTGCAGAGCACGGGCTCTAGGCGCATGGCCTTCAGTAGTTGTGGCTCGCGGGCTCTAGAGCGCAGGCTCAGTAGTTGTGGTGCATGGGCTTAGTTGCTCCACGGCATGTGGGATCTTCCTGGACCAGGGCTCGAACCCCGTGTCCCCTGCATTGGGAGGCGGATTCTTAACCACTGCACCACCAGGGAAGCCCTGCTGGTGTATTTAAACACAACTGATTTTTGTCTGTTGATCTTATACCCTGCAACTTTCCTGATTTCCACTAGGTTTTTTTTTGTTGTTGTTAATGGTTTCTTTCAAAGAGCATATTTAGGAGAGTTAATTTAAAGTGTTTGTTTATTATATCTCATGGCTGGGCTTCCTTAGGGATGATTTCTGTCAGTCTCTTTGGTTTCCTGTGAATGGGCCATACTTTTCTGTTTCTTTGTAAGCTTTGTTGAGAATGGGACATTTTGAGTATTGTAACATAATAACTCTGGAAATCACATCCCAGGAATTGCCATTGTTGCTTGATAAGGCTGTAGTTACCTGTTTGTTTTAGTGACTTTTCCAAACTATTTTTGCAAAGACTCTATTCGTTGTATGTTCACTGAAGTCTCTGTTCCATTATCTCTGTGGTCAGCCAGTAACTGACAGAGATTTCCTTAAATGCCTGGATGCAATAAGAAGAAAAAAAAAAAAAAAGAGAGAGAGAGAAGAAAAGATATAAAGACTATCTGCCTCTTTAAATCCCCTCTACTACCATCACTGCCAAGGAAGCTGCTTCAGCCCACGGCAGCTGAAACAATGGTTAGTTTCTGTGCCAGCCCCTCAGTGAACTGCCAGGCAAAACTAAACATACAACCCTAATTTTTGAACACAAGGTCCCTTTTGCCCACCTTGGCACCAGCATGCTGCACCAGGATTGTGGGCAGCCACCCCCATAGCTACCTGCTGTGGGGCTGGGGGATAAGGGATGGTAACCACTACACAGAATGCCAAAATTCACTGAAATTTACTAGCCTCATTTTTGTCAAGCACTCCTCTGGACACTGCAAGTGTTATCCTGACTCTGAGTTCCCAGAATAATTGCTTCAGACAGTTCTTGCCAGATCAGTAGTTGTTCTGGTAGAGAACCGCACTGTTCTCAACTTCCCAAGCAAGTAGTAGTCTTAGAAATATCTTTTATACATGTGTCTTTAAACCCTGTTTTACATGCATTACAGTGTGGTGACCACATTCATTCACTGAAATGACACTGAAGAACACTTTTTTTTCCCAAACACAATCTTATATGGAAGCTCATTATAACAGTAAAACAGATAACATAGTGACTCAAAGTGCAAGCCTGGGTACTAGAAAGAGGAATATACCCCTTAGCCTTTTCTGGCACCATGTTCCTCCTACCTCAATCAGATTAAACACTACTCTAAAGCAGTGTTTCTCAAACTTCCTTTTATCTTCATCTTCCCTTTCACTGATCACTTTCAAATCAAAAAAATACTGGCTGATAAAGACTAGTGAGAAGCAATAAAAACAAGTTACATTGTGCTCATTGCTAATACCATGTATGAATTACCTGTTAGTTACTTTTATAAGAGAACAACATGAGCTTAAACCCATGATGCTCTATGATAAAATTATGTTCAATAAGGTTAACACTAATTTTTGTTTTGCCTTCTGTAATATGATGCAAGTTATTTGAATAGCATAAATTAATGAGCAGCACACTACCAGTGAAATGTCATTGAATGGAGAAATCATATTTGGATCTGCTTCAGCCATTGGTTTGTGAATATTTCATATTTGAATCACAATGCATCATCTTGAAAATAATAAGCCAAAATTATTATTGATGCAGTTCTGTATCCTTGATAATCCAGTAGCATCACACATCACCCATAGCAAACCAGACTGATAATGATGACATGAAACTAGCAGTAACTAGTAATTAAAAGGCAAGAATCTCAGTAGCTTGAAAATCAAAGCATATTCAAGACTCCATTGATAATGTACTGGTGACAAGGCATTGTTTTCCCAAATTGCAGAAATTCCAAAGCTCAGTTAGGCGTTTTGTAATGTTCCTGAGCTTTATGCAACAGCTAAACTTCTTAGTAAACTTAATTAGAGCTCTCAGTAAACACAACTAACTCTCAAATTTAAGGATACTAATTAATAATTCCAGTTAACTTCCTTGATCTATAAGGTGACTTAGTCTTTACTTATATGTTAAATAACTTGCTGTCATTTGAAGGACTCAAAAGGAGAGATTGCATTTCAGGGTCATCTTAAAGGCTTGAAGAGCCCTTCTTTGGCCCACTCTGAGAATCACCACCCTACAGAATGACTAAGGAAATTCTCTTATTTAGTTATAACCATTGCTTTGAGCCACAAAGCCAGGGGGTTTAACTGGCCCATCAGGGGCTTGGGCAGCCCATAGTTCAGCCTCTATTACCAGTTAGAATTGACCTCAATTTCAGCTCCCTTGCTGCTTGTCTCAGGCAGATTAAGGTCAGCCAACTAAAGAAGTGACTGAATCACTTTACCTCTCAGCCCTTCAAAAATTAGCTGGATGATTTCAGAGACTGCATCTAGCTCCATATTCAGTGATTTTCCTAATCTTGGGGCTGCATTGGTATCACAGACACCCTGTGAATAGGTATTGTTTTCTAGTCATTCAAGGGTATCATGCTGTTGGCTCTGAGAAGAGTGTTAATCATTAATCACAGTGACGATGCTCCTGAATGATATTAGTACTTATTGGTTTCAAGTAAAAATGATAATAAATCTTATGCTCTCTTCCAGTTTTATTGTTACTACTAGTTTCCATTAAGACTGAGTCATCTCTAGTGTAGGAGGGTGGCTGGTCAGTGACTGTATTTCAGGGGCATCACTCCCATTTTCCTCTATAGGATGGGACTCAGCCATCCTGTGCTAAAAGTTAAAGAAGATGTTGGCTTTATCCAAAAAGAGCAACACCCGGGGAGTGAAAATAACCCCCTCATCTACAGGAGACAGGAATGGAATACCTATGCAGGGAGTCCCTCTGCTCCTGTGTAGAGAATAGTGATTTTCTTATCTTGCCTAAGAAAGTGGGCATCAGAGAATAAACTTTTAATACCATATTAGAGATTTGTTTTGGTGCTCTTTATTCTGACCCAATTGTGGACATCAATGGATCTCTCCTGAGGTTGCATTTATTTTTTTCTGTCCAAATTGGTGCTTGCTTTATGTCCATTATACAGCAGAGATAGGAGTATAAGAAGCTCCTTTTACAAAGATAGCCGTTATCACTTTAATAGAGTGATACCCCTCTTGGGGGCATTATAGCAAGGCTCTAGCATGCCACTGTGTCAAATGGCCAAATCTCATAGTACTACTTGGTTCAAACAAGTAAACTTTGCCACTTTTTCTTTCCCAAGACTTGGCTGTGTTTCACAGGTGGAAAGGTGCATCAACTCAAAGACTGCAGTCTCCCTTTTCAACCCTAAAGATCTCAATACATCAAAGAAGTGGGGAAAATGTGTTTAAACCCTTACTGAAAATTGTGGTTAAAACAACAACAGTAATTGTACACCTTCAAGGTCGTTGCTCCAACATTGAGGACACAAGATTGACTAAACCAATCCAGAGGGGGAGCTGACTGTAAATTGGTTGTGTCAGATGAAGACTGGATTCTCTAAATGCATCTCAATCTCAAGGCATATTTAAGTGCCACACTTTGTGGGAATTCGCAGAACACGGCATATTTAAAAATAAATTTTCATACTATGAATTAATCAGAAGACTTTTTGTTATCTTAAGAAAAAGTATTAAAAAGGAATCATCTAATTAAATGTTTCCTTGTGTTTTAAGAGCTTTCTTTGCTGCAAAACAACCAGTGATGAAAACACTGCTAATACATCTAAAACACTGCTAACTGATTATATCATGCTTTTATTATTTCTCCACCATACTGAATGTTTTCTTCCCTTTTGAGGTGCCCGCGGTCTGCAGATGACGAGCGAAAGCACCCTGTCCTCTGTCTTTTCTGCGGAGCCATACTGTGTTCTCAGAACATTTGCTGCCAAGAAATTGTGAATGGGGAAGAGGTGGGAGCTTGCATTTTTCATGCCCTTCACTGTGGAGCTGGAGTCTGCATTTTCCTAAAGTAAGTAGGAAGCTTCATAATGAACTTAGGGAATCTGAATCCAGTCTGGAGGCCATCATGGCAGGACAGTATGTTGATAGGATATGATCTGTCAGAAGTTAGAGCATAGACCTGTTATTCACATGCAATTGCATTTGAAAAGATACTTAAGTATCTTCTCAAATGTAAATAATAGTTTAAAAAATATCAAGTAAGTAGTTTAAAAAATAAGGAGTTAAAAATTGGAATCTGTTCACATTTTCATTATTTGTGGAAAACCTTAAACAAATATGGTAGACTTGAAATGAAATTGAGTTATTTGTATTGAGGTGGATGGACCTATAGTCTGTCATACAGAGTGAAGTAAGTCATAAAAGAGAAAAACAAATACCATACGCTAACACATATATATGGAATCTTAAAAAAAAAAGGTTCTAATGAACCTAGGGGCAGGACAGGAATAAAGATGCAGATGTGGAGAATGGACTTGAGGACACAGGGAGGGGGAAGGGTAAGCTGGGATGAAGTGAGAGAGTAGCATTGACATATATACACTACCAAATGTGAAATAGATAGGTAGTGGGAAGCAGCCGCATAGCACAGGGAGATCAGCTTGGTGCTTTGTGACCACCTAGAGGGTTGGGATAGGGAGGGTAGGAGGGAGATGCAAGAGGGAGGGGATATGGGGATATATGTATACGTATAGCTGCTTCACTTTGTTATACAGCAGAAACTAACACAACATTGTAAAGCAATTATACTCCAATAAAGATGTTAAAAAATTTTTTTTAATTTTAAAAAGAGAAAATATAATTAGTAAACATGTAAGCCAATATGAAAACACTTATTTCAAAGCACAAGTAGTACTCTGGATGTATGTGTTTGTGTGTGTGCTTGCATGTATCTGCCTATGTTTATTGGTTAACTTGTTTTTCCAGCTCAAACATAAGTGAAGAAAGGTTAACTATATACCTGACACTTTATTCCAATGATACATTGTAGAAGTATGAGATGGGATGGGATGGCAGGACGTAGGGACCCACTTTACTCTTTTGGTCAATAGATCCAGTGGTAGAATATTAAGGTTGTGTATGAAAATACTAAAATAAAAATATTTCTGATTTAATGGCCAAGAGACTTTTGTAGGTATGTGCGTCTTACTAGTAATGTGATGAGCTTGCTCAGCCTTTATATTTTGTGCCTGTTGGTGCATTTGGAGTTTCAGAATTACTTACAGAGGCACAGAAAAGTGAGACACCATAGTGATAAAATAATGCTTGAAGATGAACTGTTGAACTAAAAAGTCACGTTTCAGAAACTGAACTAGTTATCCTTAGCCAGACCAAAAAAGTCCCCCATCTACATCACAACCAAGCAGTTATTTGAAATTATAAGTAGGGGAGAGTTCTGGAAAGTCCCTTGTTGGGATTCGTGTTATCAATGAAATAATATCGCTTCTAGAGGTATAAAATTGTTTGGTTCAAAATATATCTTTTTTCCTATCTATCTATCTATATCTAACATTTTGTCAGCTGTATGAGATCTGCAAAATATTTTGCAAGTGTGTTTTACTTTTCACTTTTATAGGTAACTTTTTGCAAAGGGCCACGTAGTAAATATTTTAGGCTTTTTCAGTTATACAGTCTCTGCTGCAAACATTTAACTTGCCATTCTAGAGCCAAACCAGCCATAGACAATACATAAAGAAATGAGCATGGCCGTGTTAAAATGAAACTTCATCTAAGAAAACAGGTGGTAGGCCAGATTTGACCCACAAGCCATCGTTTGCTAACCCTTGCTTTAGATGATTTTTAGAATCTTCACAATCAGAAGTTTCCCACATTTGAAAAACCTTTATGAGTCAGAATTGGTAAGTCATTTATTTGCAAGTATCTTTCGTGTTTATATTTATAACATTCAGTTCACTTTGTATATGAGTGTCACACACATGCGTACACACACAACAGAGAGACGTACATTTAGAGTGTCTGCCTGGATAAAAACGAACTCACTGGAGGTTCTTTCTTTCCATTGCTGTGATTCTGTGATTTCAGTCTTCTGTGAACAGTGGAAGCCTGATCCTAAATGACAGTTGACTCTTTGACCAGGTTGAATGGTGGGTTGAATCATCAGATTGAGAGTATGAATGAATCAAGTATGAAACAGGAGTGTGAATGAATCAAGTAGAACAGAAGCAGAAGAGGGGAACATGAAGGCACAAGTACTTGAAATGACAGAGATCTAGGGGTGGAGGTTAGAGGTCAGAATAAAGAAACTTCGCTGGGGAAAAGGTAACATTCTGCTTCCATCTGGTACGTAACTAGGGAAACGCTGTGTATTAAAGTGGAGGTCAAAGCAGTGGTTCTGACATTGTAGTGGGCATCAAACTCCTGGACCCCGTCCCCAGATACTTTGATTGAATAGGTCTGGGGTGGAACCCCAAATTGCTTCTTACAGCGTACATCCTGGGTATTTTTATTCAAGTTGTCCGCAGGCCACGGTTTCAAAGAAGCTGCTCCAGAGGTTTGCCCTCATCAGCTTCCTTCCCTAACTGTCCCCGGGGCTGGTCACCTGACCCAGATCCAGCCTCTTTTGAACTTTCTACCTTCCTGCTATCAAACTAATCTGATTATCACCTAATTTTCTTTTGTGTGAAATTAAAGGAATTAATCTGGGCTATTTATCAACAGAAAGAATCTTTTTAAAAAATAACTCGCATCAAAACAAGCAAAAACCATAACTCTGTCCTCCCTGGGCATGTATTCTTTGACCCCCTACAGCAGTGTGAGAATCCTGAGACTCTCACTGATTTATATGTAAAATTTCTAAGGACCAAACCAAAAGAGAAGGCCAGAATAGCTGGGGCACAAAGTGGGAGAGGGCCAGAGATGAGGCTGCAGATGTTGGCAGGGTCAGGTCAGGGCATGTAGAGCTTCCTAAGGGGTTTGGCCTTTATCCCTGGAGAAATGAGAAGCCATCACCAAAGCACTACCAGTAGAGGGCTAATAGGAAATATAGGTTCCCGATTTGCACAAGCAGATCTTTAGCTGCCAGACAAGGGATTTGTTTCAGCCGGTACCCACCCCGCGTGGTGCTCCGCGGTTCCCATCTGGTAACGCACGCTATGGGATCACAGCAATGGTGCTAATTAAATGTCAGTGGGCTCAGGAGGTGCAGTAAGGCCTTCGCGCTCAGATTCCTGAGACAGAAGCAGGAAGGAGAAGCACGTCAGCCTTCCTGAAGCTCATTAGGGTTGGGGAGGGCTCGAATTCAGACAGCTGCCGTGTTCAGATCCTAAGTGGATGCTGCAAGAGGGCCCACAAATGAGCTCCAAAAGGAATAAACAAACATTTGTCTATACGGTATTAACAGGAAACACTTTCTTTGGGCAAGTCTTCCTTGACATCCTCCATCACCCCCTATTTTATGGACGGCATCCCTGATTCTAGAAGTGTGTATTTAACTCGTTTTTGAAGTTGATCACTCCCACACGTTCAACACTGACACAAATGAAGGGAGAAGTTTTCCAAAGTAATCAATTAAACACACATATCAAGAAAAGATCAGTGCTGAGGCTGCAGGTGGTGACAGGCAGCCAGACCCTCCTGTCTTCTCCTGAGGGCCCCGACCTCCTTTCTTGTGTGTTGCCGTCTGCGTTCACTGTGGCGCAGGGAAACAGTCTGAAAATCATCACCAGCCTCTCCCCGGAACTACGCTGAGGTCCTTTTCTCAGTGAGTGGCACGGTCCTCTAAGCAGTTACCCAGCTAGTAAGCCGGCATTCATCTTGACCCTTCCTCCACCCCACGCAGACAGCAAGGCCCACCAGTTCTGCCCTCTGGGCATCCCTCAGACCTGCCCGTTTCCTCCTTCTGCCTGGATAGCTGCTGCAGCAGCTTCCTTTCTCTTTGCCTCCAGTCAAGTCCCTTTTTAATCCACTTTCCACAGGGAGGTCAAAGGGATTGTTTTAAAATGCCAACTGCTCGTGTCTGTCTCCTGACCAAACTTTTCAATTGCTTTCAGTAGAACAGGGCACTCACTCAGGAACAGGGCTTGGGAGACCTTTGATGATCACGTGCCTGATTACTTAAAAAAAAAAAAAAAAAAGTTGGCTCATAGTTATCAAGTACTAAGTGCTGTCTCTCATGTAATCATCACCATAACTCTCTGAGATAAATATGAATAAAGTACTGTTATTGGACAGGGTCTGTTCTGAGCCCCTGATGCTCAGCACTGTGCAATCCCACTCTCTAGCCGTCTCTGTCAGCATCCTTCCTCTTGTACTTTATATTCCAGAATCTGCTGACATCCTTCACTACCACCTAGTCCAAATCACCATCATCTCTCACCTGGGTTATTTTAATAAGCGTCTAACTGTCCTCTCCGCTCCATTCACCCTTGCGTTCTTCAATGTCTTCTCTAACAGCAGCTGCACTGAACCCTTAAAAATGCAATGCAGATTATGTCACCTCTCCGCTTACAACTTTCTGATACTTCTGGTTTCTAAACAAAAGTCAAATCTTGGCATGGGCTTCATAAGCTTCTCAGTATGACCTGACCCCTGTGCCCCCTGTACCTATATCTCCAGCCACCCTCTTCCTCCCCAACTTAAGCCACACTGGTCTCATGGCTGTGCTTTGAAGCCAGCAAACATAATCCTGCTTTATGTCATTGAATTTACTGTTTCTTCTGCCTTTTAAATTTCTGTTGCAGTGTTCTGACCATTTCATTTGAAATGGCAGCCTCCATCCCCCCTAGTGCTCATTCCTCCATCCTCTGCTTTATTTTCTTCTTAGCACTTTCCCCTTTTGGTAGACCATATATTTGTTTGTGTATGTCTCCCCCATGACCAGAAAGTCCACTCTGTAAGGGCAGGAGTTTTGTCTGTTTTGTTCACTATTGTAATCCCTATGCTTAGAGAATTACTGGGCACACACTACAGTTTCCTGAAGTATTTTAGAATGAGCACACAAAGCATACACCAGTCATAGTATTTAGCTCATGATTGCTTACCTGATGAAGAGAATTTGGTTGTTGTTGTTTTGGATTGGGATAAGTGGGTCTTTACGTTATGTTAAAATTGCATATAACGTGCTTTATGGATCTAACAATATTCTCTAGAGCGCAGGCTCAGTAGTTGTGGTGCATGGGCTTAGTTGCTCCACGGCATGTGGGATCTTCCTGGACCAGGGCTCGAACCCCGTGTCCCCTGCATTGGGAGGCGGATTCTTAACCACTGCACCACCAGGGAAGCCCTGCTGGTGTATTTAAACACAACTGATTTTTGTCTGTTGATCTTATACCCTGCAACTTTCCTGATTTCCACTAGGTTTTTTTTTGTTGTTGTTAATGGTTTCTTTCAAAGAGCATATTTAGGAGAGTTAATTTAAAGTGTTTGTTTATTATATCTCATGGCTGGGCTTCCTTAGGGATGATTTCTGTCAGTCTCTTTGGTTTCCTGTGAATGGGCCATACTTTTCTGTTTCTTTGTAAGCTTTGTTGAGAATGGGACATTTTGAGTATTGTAACATAATAACTCTGGAAATCACATCCCAGGAATTGCCATTGTTGCTTGATAAGGCTGTAGTTACCTGTTTGTTTTAGTGACTTTTCCAAACTATTTTTGCAAAGACTCTATTCGTTGTATGTTCACTGAAGTCTCTGTTCCATTATCTCTGTGGTCAGCCAGTAACTGACAGAGATTTCCTTAAATGCCTGGATGCAATAAGAAGAAAAAAAAAAAAAAAGAGAGAGAGAGAAGAAAAGATATAAAGACTATCTGCCTCTTTAAATCCCCTCTACTACCATCACTGCCAAGGAAGCTGCTTCAGCCCACGGCAGCTGAAACAATGGTTAGTTTCTGTGCCAGCCCCTCAGTGAACTGCCAGGCAAAACTAAACATACAACCCTAATTTTTGAACACAAGGTCCCTTTTGCCCACCTTGGCACCAGCATGCTGCACCAGGATTGTGGGCAGCCACCCCCATAGCTACCTGCTGTGGGGCTGGGGGATAAGGGATGGTAACCACTACACAGAATGCCAAAATTCACTGAAATTTACTAGCCTCATTTTTGTCAAGCACTCCTCTGGACACTGCAAGTGTTATCCTGACTCTGAGTTCCCAGAATAATTGCTTCAGACAGTTCTTGCCAGATCAGTAGTTGTTCTGGTAGAGAACCGCACTGTTCTCAACTTCCCAAGCAAGTAGTAGTCTTAGAAATATCTTTTATACATGTGTCTTTAAACCCTGTTTTACATGCATTACAGTGTGGTGACCACATTCATTCACTGAAATGACACTGAAGAACACTTTTTTTTCCCAAACACAATCTTATATGGAAGCTCATTATAACAGTAAAACAGATAACATAGTGACTCAAAGTGCAAGCCTGGGTACTAGAAAGAGGAATATACCCCTTAGCCTTTTCTGGCACCATGTTCCTCCTACCTCAATCAGATTAAACACTACTCTAAAGCAGTGTTTCTCAAACTTCCTTTTATCTTCATCTTCCCTTTCACTGATCACTTTCAAATCAAAAAAATACTGGCTGATAAAGACTAGTGAGAAGCAATAAAAACAAGTTACATTGTGCTCATTGCTAATACCATGTATGAATTACCTGTTAGTTACTTTTATAAGAGAACAACATGAGCTTAAACCCATGATGCTCTATGATAAAATTATGTTCAATAAGGTTAACACTAATTTTTGTTTTGCCTTCTGTAATATGATGCAAGTTATTTGAATAGCATAAATTAATGAGCAGCACACTACCAGTGAAATGTCATTGAATGGAGAAATCATATTTGGATCTGCTTCAGCCATTGGTTTGTGAATATTTCATATTTGAATCACAATGCATCATCTTGAAAATAATAAGCCAAAATTATTATTGATGCAGTTCTGTATCCTTGATAATCCAGTAGCATCACACATCACCCATAGCAAACCAGACTGATAATGATGACATGAAACTAGCAGTAACTAGTAATTAAAAGGCAAGAATCTCAGTAGCTTGAAAATCAAAGCATATTCAAGACTCCATTGATAATGTACTGGTGACAAGGCATTGTTTTCCCAAATTGCAGAAATTCCAAAGCTCAGTTAGGCGTTTTGTAATGTTCCTGAGCTTTATGCAACAGCTAAACTTCTTAGTAAACTTAATTAGAGCTCTCAGTAAACACAACTAACTCTCAAATTTAAGGATACTAATTAATAATTCCAGTTAACTTCCTTGATCTATAAGGTGACTTAGTCTTTACTTATATGTTAAATAACTTGCTGTCATTTGAAGGACTCAAAAGGAGAGATTGCATTTCAGGGTCATCTTAAAGGCTTGAAGAGCCCTTCTTTGGCCCACTCTGAGAATCACCACCCTACAGAATGACTAAGGAAATTCTCTTATTTAGTTATAACCATTGCTTTGAGCCACAAAGCCAGGGGGTTTAACTGGCCCATCAGGGGCTTGGGCAGCCCATAGTTCAGCCTCTATTACCAGTTAGAATTGACCTCAATTTCAGCTCCCTTGCTGCTTGTCTCAGGCAGATTAAGGTCAGCCAACTAAAGAAGTGACTGAATCACTTTACCTCTCAGCCCTTCAAAAATTAGCTGGATGATTTCAGAGACTGCATCTAGCTCCATATTCAGTGATTTTCCTAATCTTGGGGCTGCATTGGTATCACAGACACCCTGTGAATAGGTATTGTTTTCTAGTCATTCAAGGGTATCATGCTGTTGGCTCTGAGAAGAGTGTTAATCATTAATCACAGTGACGATGCTCCTGAATGATATTAGTACTTATTGGTTTCAAGTAAAAATGATAATAAATCTTATGCTCTCTTCCAGTTTTATTGTTACTACTAGTTTCCATTAAGACTGAGTCATCTCTAGTGTAGGAGGGTGGCTGGTCAGTGACTGTATTTCAGGGGCATCACTCCCATTTTCCTCTATAGGATGGGACTCAGCCATCCTGTGCTAAAAGTTAAAGAAGATGTTGGCTTTATCCAAAAAGAGCAACACCCGGGGAGTGAAAATAACCCCCTCATCTACAGGAGACAGGAATGGAATACCTATGCAGGGAGTCCCTCTGCTCCTGTGTAGAGAATAGTGATTTTCTTATCTTGCCTAAGAAAGTGGGCATCAGAGAATAAACTTTTAATACCATATTAGAGATTTGTTTTGGTGCTCTTTATTCTGACCCAATTGTGGACATCAATGGATCTCTCCTGAGGTTGCATTTATTTTTTTCTGTCCAAATTGGTGCTTGCTTTATGTCCATTATACAGCAGAGATAGGAGTATAAGAAGCTCCTTTTACAAAGATAGCCGTTATCACTTTAATAGAGTGATACCCCTCTTGGGGGCATTATAGCAAGGCTCTAGCATGCCACTGTGTCAAATGGCCAAATCTCATAGTACTACTTGGTTCAAACAAGTAAACTTTGCCACTTTTTCTTTCCCAAGACTTGGCTGTGTTTCACAGGTGGAAAGGTGCATCAACTCAAAGACTGCAGTCTCCCTTTTCAACCCTAAAGATCTCAATACATCAAAGAAGTGGGGAAAATGTGTTTAAACCCTTACTGAAAATTGTGGTTAAAACAACAACAGTAATTGTACACCTTCAAGGTCGTTGCTCCAACATTGAGGACACAAGATTGACTAAACCAATCCAGAGGGGGAGCTGACTGTAAATTGGTTGTGTCAGATGAAGACTGGATTCTCTAAATGCATCTCAATCTCAAGGCATATTTAAGTGCCACACTTTGTGGGAATTCGCAGAACACGGCATATTTAAAAATAAATTTTCATACTATGAATTAATCAGAAGACTTTTTGTTATCTTAAGAAAAAGTATTAAAAAGGAATCATCTAATTAAATGTTTCCTTGTGTTTTAAGAGCTTTCTTTGCTGCAAAACAACCAGTGATGAAAACACTGCTAATACATCTAAAACACTGCTAACTGATTATATCATGCTTTTATTATTTCTCCACCATACTGAATGTTTTCTTCCCTTTTGAGGTGCCCGCGGTCTGCAGATGACGAGCGAAAGCACCCTGTCCTCTGTCTTTTCTGCGGAGCCATACTGTGTTCTCAGAACATTTGCTGCCAAGAAATTGTGAATGGGGAAGAGGTGGGAGCTTGCATTTTTCATGCCCTTCACTGTGGAGCTGGAGTCTGCATTTTCCTAAAGTAAGTAGGAAGCTTCATAATGAACTTAGGGAATCTGAATCCAGTCTGGAGGCCATCATGGCAGGACAGTATGTTGATAGGATATGATCTGTCAGAAGTTAGAGCATAGACCTGTTATTCACATGCAATTGCATTTGAAAAGATACTTAAGTATCTTCTCAAATGTAAATAATAGTTTAAAAAATATCAAGTAAGTAGTTTAAAAAATAAGGAGTTAAAAATTGGAATCTGTTCACATTTTCATTATTTGTGGAAAACCTTAAACAAATATGGTAGACTTGAAATGAAATTGAGTTATTTGTATTGAGGTGGATGGACCTATAGTCTGTCATACAGAGTGAAGTAAGTCATAAAAGAGAAAAACAAATACCATACGCTAACACATATATATGGAATCTTAAAAAAAAAAGGTTCTAATGAACCTAGGGGCAGGACAGGAATAAAGATGCAGATGTGGAGAATGGACTTGAGGACACAGGGAGGGGGAAGGGTAAGCTGGGATGAAGTGAGAGAGTAGCATTGACATATATACACTACCAAATGTGAAATAGATAGGTAGTGGGAAGCAGCCGCATAGCACAGGGAGATCAGCTTGGTGCTTTGTGACCACCTAGAGGGTTGGGATAGGGAGGGTAGGAGGGAGATGCAAGAGGGAGGGGATATGGGGATATATGTATACGTATAGCTGCTTCACTTTGTTATACAGCAGAAACTAACACAACATTGTAAAGCAATTATACTCCAATAAAGATGGTAAAAAAAAATGGAAACGTGAAATATGATAGGCTTTATATTGATTACTCTGGTATTGTGTAAAAATCAGGTATAGTGAAAGAGTTTAGAGTCCTAAAACTTGTATTTTCAAAGGACATGTACATTGTTACTTTATGTTGTCCTTTGAATGTTTTAATTTGCTTCACTTCCTCTACCAACCAACCATTGTTTTCCCTGGTGTCTTAGCAAATGACTGAGAACAGACCAATAGTCTCTCATATTTATGAAAGAAGAGTGCAAGTTTCCTGAGAGAGAGAAAAAAATCAAAGTGGATGCATGTGCTTTTTCTTTCCATTCTCCCCATGTAATTTAGTTTCTGTTTACATAAACCCAAACATCTCACTCATTAGGGAATATGTAATCACTGCCAATCAGCATCTGTTGGAACAAGGAGAATAAGTGTATGGAAGCAAAGCCCAAACGCCTATTTTCTTCTAGGGTACCTACAGCGATTAAACCCACTACCTATTCCAACTGTTTATTTTATAATTTCTCTCTAGAGTACTTATCTCTTATGTACATGAACATTATTTTTTATTTTTCCATTTCTCTGCTGTAAGAGTCCCAAGTACCTTCACGGTTACAGTGGTTCTTTATAATGTGCACTGTTGGAGGCTGGCTCTAACCAGAAAAGGCTTGACACTTCCATAGATGACCTTCTTTCTGGCCCAGGGTTATCAGACTAGGAGATGTGGTTCTATTCTTCTGTTAAGCTTCCTCCCCCGCTCCAGGTCATAGGTCAGGAAATAGAACAGAAAGAACCCCAGCCACCATCTTCCAGGGTACCTATGGTTCACATAGGACAGCCTCCTTCCTCTCTTCAGTATATTTAGTCAGTATTACTGACTGATCCCATTTGCCTAAGTCCATTGATCCTTTCTCATAGCTTCAACAAAAATAGCAATATTCATTCTCTTTTATTTAGACAAAACACGATTTAGTCTGTTTGTCTATATTGTCTTTATACTGAATTCTTAACAGATACCATGTCTTTTCTCTAGATTAACTTTGACACAGTGCCTGCCATTTGCATACATGTACTTAGTAATATTTCTGTTGGTTGTTTTGTCCCTTAGAATCAGAGAATGTAGAGTAGTCCTGGTTGAAGGTAAAGCCAGAGGCTGTGCCTATCCAGCCCCTTATTTGGATGAATATGGAGAAACAGACCCTGGCCTGAAGTAAGTTTTTAAAATTTTACTCACATTATTGTACATGGATGGTGGCAGCTCTTTAAACACAAAAGCTAATACTGAGAGATATTTTTAAATAGCTATAAATTGAAAATATTAAATATGATTCCATCCTAAATGTAACACATAATTTTCAACAAGTTTGTGCTTCTCCAAAATTTTTAGACCCCCGCCATCCTAATGTTTGAATGCTCTATTATTTTTAATCAACCTTTCTTCAGAATTACTTAGAAGGTTTAATTGACGCTGATGTATAAAAGAAAGAAATCTGTAGTATCCAGTGAGGAAGTTTGGTTTAAAATGGATATTCATTGTTTCCATTGCAATACTTGAAACTTTTTATTAGCCAGCTATGTCAGCCTTCTTTGCTTCTAAACATTAGCAAAAATGCTTAGAATCCTGTAATTTTCTGTATCGTTCACTGGTGTTAGGAACTGGAGTACCACTCATGGGTATGAGAAAAAGGAGGTAAGGCCACAATGGTCCCAAAAGTACATATAAAGATTAGATCCCCTTACCATAAGCTCTTTTTGTTTAACTAAAAGTTTGTTCTTTTGAAATTTTGGGTTAGCCAAAAAAGTTTATTCGGGATTTTTGTAACATCTTACGGAAAAATCCGAACGTTTTCATCATCCCAATATATGATTCAGAATGAATCGGCTTATTAGATGAGGCTTAGAACCTCTTTGTTCATACGGAGATTTGTTTTTATTGTAACAGCTTTTGACCTGTATAGAGAAAGTCTTTGGATTCAGGAAGAAAAAGGCGGGTGGTAAAAGTAGTTAATGATTGAGGATAAGAGGACTGTGTTGTTCCAGAAAGGTACAAAGAAGCAGAATTTTTAAGTTAGTTAGGCAATATGAAAATACCTAACCAGCTGAGACATGTTAGTGCCCCAGGGATGAGAGTCTCACAGTTCTCCATCATTGGCAACAGCCAAACTTCAGTCATTTTGGATTAGCTGTTATACAGTGTTACAAACGGTGCAACCTTAGAATTGGTGTGGAGTAATTTTATTTAAATACTTGCTAATCACCAGCAAGTTTGTTGTGTCATAAAGACAGTAATAACTGAGTATTTCTGAGGAGCAGCATATAATTTGAGGGCTTAGTGTTACACCTCAGACCTAACCTCTGCCATCCAAAGATGAGAAATCAAAGCTGGATAAACTATAAGAGGCCAGAAAGCCATTAAAGACCTACTCAGGCTAACCACTCTAAAAAGAATAGAACTGCTTCAAGTTATAAACCTTTCTAGCCATTTAAATGGGGTCCCATAATGCCCATGGTATACTTGACCTATTTTTCTGAATAATCAAGGAGTAAGTTTCTTCTTCATTAGCTAAGTAACTTATCAAGTTCATAGTGATCAGTGGTGAAGGGAAAATATACCTTTTAAAACCTTGTCCTGGTGATTCCTCCCAGTTCCAAGAACATCTCAAAAGTTCAGACTAATTTAAACAATAAAGATGTAGCAGTTATTTGATTCAAGCTTACATGTTTTTTTCTCCCCCTGAAGGAGGGGCAACCCCCTTCATTTATCTCGTGAGCGGTATCGGAAGCTCCATTTGGTGTGGCAGCAACACTGCATCATAGAAGAGATTGCTAGGAGCCAGGAAACTAATCAGATGTTATTCGGATTCAACTGGCAGTTACTGTGAGCTCCAACTCTGCCTGGGGAGAATCACGAATGAAGACAGTAATGAAGACTGATTCAAAATTATGGAGACCTTATTGAGGGCTGGGGAAGGGTTGGAGGGTCTTTTGCTCCATGTCCAGATTCACATACATCAATAAAATATTCCTTAATGGAATATTTCTTTCAATTAATGAACATATGCTTAAAGGAAAAAAAAAAACAGACATAGATTAATCTATTTTATGTTCCAGAACACTAAAGAAATGCTTCTTCACCCCAAGTGTCTGATTCTGCTAATAGTTCCAGAAAACTTATTTCCCTTCATAATCTGTCCCACTTCACTTCATCCACCTGATAAATGAAGTCACATCAAGCAGTTGTGGGCATTCTTATATGTTGGTTGACTCTTCTACAATTTGTATTTGGTGTTTCCCCCCCAAATTTAATTTAGCTAATGGATCACTGACAAGATTTAATAATCTGTGTTAGTCTTCCTTGCCGCTAAAGAGAAATTCAGAAACCATGCGGTGTACTTCAATTGAGAACGTTTTCCAAAAAGTAAAAATTTTATAACTTCTCTCTTAAGGAAATGCCCCTAAAGTGCCACTTACTGTTTCAGCCAGAAATTAAACTATATTTCTATATGGACAAAGTTTCCATTTCTAAGGCAAATTTCTGCCAGTGTGGAAAAGCTTTTTTTTCCTACTGTAGTCCTCAAGAAGAGTTAGGATAATGTATTTATTATTTATCCCTGATGAAACAAAGCCTGCAGTCCTCACCTCTGATGGTGAGGATTAGCTTTGTTGCGTTTTGAAATTATACTTTCCATTTTCCAAAGGCGAGTTTCTAAAATAAGTTCACTTATCTCTTGATTGTGACACGACTCTATTTGACTCAGAAACCTGATGCAGTTCTGATGTAAACTATCTATAGAATGAGGATAAGAAAATTCCCCCAATGAATGGATCATGGCAGCTGTAAATTAGAACAATCAGATTTAAGCCTGTTCTGTAACATTCTGTGTCTTTGTAAGACAGATCCTTCATTTGTTATCTGTGTGCAAACTTTTCATAAACTCTGGGTATATGAGTAGTATAACCAACAAAAAAAGCCATGTGGTCAGTAGTCTGTGTCCTGTTATAACATGCTGTGGTTGAGCCATCTTGTTTATAAGTAACAGAGCTCTCCTGCATCTGTGCATAGACTTCTTGGTTTTTGGCTTTAACTTTTTATATCAAGAACTTATGATATAAAACAGCAGGCAGAAGATAGATTGAAATCTTATATTTTAGCTTCTGTTGTCTCTGGGGTAATGTTAGGAGTTTGAAAGATACATTCAAAGACCGTCTTATTTTGCCTTTGGTGACCATGGTCATGTATGTGTATAAATGTTTTCCTACCTTCTTTTTGCTCAGCAAAAGCAAGCAAATAAAAATATATTTGCAAAGTGATTGATGATGCACATTTTGGGTTAGAGTTTTTTGGTATTTTTATGTAAAGTAAAGAAATTCTGGATTTTGCAATAAGGGATTGGCATGAACAGGCATCAGAATCACAATCATGATTTTCTACCTGAATAATTATTATTCAGAAGGTATCAGAAAATAGATACAACTCCAATAAACAGTTTCTAACTATTGATGGGTGAGGATTACAAATTTCAGTATTCAGTTTGTCAAATTTGCCAGTCTGATTAAATGATTATAACATTTCCTTTTATTTCTTATATAATTTTGTTGGGTGGATTGTCTGACTGGGAAGTCTGAGCCAGCCTAGGCAACAGAAGATGCTGACTTCTGCCCTAATTGATTGGTCCCAGTTTAGCAAAGATAAATTGATTTTTTATTTCTAACCTTTTTCTATCCACTTCATAAATTCTACGGTTAAGCTCTCAAGCTGCCAGAGGGACTGTCCTGCAATGGCCAGTCAGATCTTTACTGCCAAAGAACCCATTTCCTATTGAGTTCCATTTCCTGAGATTGATTCAGATCTCTGCACTGTAGATGAACATACATCTCTCAGTGCTGCCCCCAGCCCAAGGGATTTCTAATTATATTCAAATATCCTAGTTGTTTGCCTTCATCATTGGAAACAGTTTAATTAAGCATATGGAAGTTTACTTAAAAATGAGCAAAAAGTCACTTTATTTTCTTTAATGTAGTATGTGGAGGAACTGGTTCAACAGGATGGCTCCAAAACTGTGTTTTTGAATGTTTGGTGAGGGGCTAGCAGGAATTTTAATGATACAGTGAAGAAAAACGTATATCTGTATAATTAATTTATTATCGTGGTGTATGGGCTGAGTTCACCCTTTAGTGGTCATTTGTCATTTCATAACAACTATGCATTTTGGTTCACTGTGATGATGATCTATATTTAGTGACTGCCACATGTTTATACCACTGATTCAAATTCCATCCATGATGAAGTTATACAAATAATGCATATATTGATATCTTTTATTGCAAAATGTAAATTTAAAACTTGTATAATGTTCTGTGCTTTTTGAAATAAAATATCTTATATGTGTATATTTAAAAAGAAAAAAGGGACTTCTCATGTTTGGGGATTTGGGTTTGAAGTATAAAAAACTATACCTAGAAAGGAGCTATAGCTAAAAGTTGTCTTTGTCAGCCCAGACAAATTCTTTAAAAGACATAGGTATTTAGTGTAATGGTCTCCAAACATTTTGACCATACAGTCTATCAGTAAATAATTTTTAAGATGCATATTTTACATATATATGCATATGTTCAACTGTAAGAATTAAGATTAAAGATAGGGGGTGGGAATAAGCCAAAATCAGATAATTTTACATTATCAAAATAATGTAAAATTATTACAGCCAACAAAAGATGGGAGCAAAGGGATGAGTAGGTGGAAAGTTAAATAAGCTCACTGAGGGCTTCCCTGGTGGCGCAGGTGGTTGGGAGTCCTCCTGCCAATGCAGGGGACACGGGTTCGTGTCCCGGTCTGGGAGGATCCCACATGCCTCTGAGTGGCTGGGCCCGTGAGCCATGGCCGCTGAGCCTGTGCATCCGGAGCATTACATAGAAGTAAAAAGATAGCACTTGAAGCTGAGAAATCAAGAAATAAAAACTACACAAACTGACACTAGGATAAAACTAGCAGCTACATAGAAAGAAGGGGCAGTAAGAGGTAGTTTCAAAATTGCTTACATATTAGGGAAGCAACAGAGAATTTAAAGAAGGAGTACTGAGAATATTATATAAAATCAGTATAAAGTTTACAAGTAGAACACGCAATATCAAAAGGGGGGGAGGCAAAGAAAATAAACTACATAGTGAAACAATATAACAAAATTCAGACCAATCAACAAACGTAGATGGGCTTAACTCACCTACTTTTTAAATAATCAGCTGAGTTAACAAATAGATTCAGATGAAAATTAAAGAAATGAACCTAATTTAAAAATGGGGGCTTCCCTGGTGGCGCAATGGTTAAGACTCCGCCTGCCAATGCAGGAGACACAGGTTCGAGCCCTGGTCTGGGAAGATCCCGCATGCTGTGGAGCAGCTAAGCCTGTGCACCACAACTACTGAGCCTACGTGCCACAACTACTGAAGCCCACACACCTAGAACACTTGCTCCACAACAAGAGAAGCCATTGCAATGAGAGGCCCACACACTGCAACAAAGAGTAGCCCCCGCTTGCCTTAACTAGAGAAATCAGGCACACAGCAATGAAGACCCAATGCAGTCAAAAATAAATAAATAAATAAATTTGAAAATGGGCAAAAGATTTGAACAGATTTTTCTCCAAAGAAGATGTACAAATTACCAGTAAGTATATGAAAAGATGTGCATTAGTCATTAGGGAAACACAAAACCACAATGAGATACCACTTCATACCCACAAGAATGGCTATTTTCAAAAAGACAGATAGTGTGTTGGTGAGGATGTGAAGAAATTGGGACCAAATACAGGCAGTCCTCACTTTGTACAGTAGTCAATTATTGCATATATGTCCACGCAAGCTGAAACCATACAGAGCAATCTTAGTATCAATGGGAAAGATACCATTGGGTATTCCCTGGTGGTGCAGTGGTTAAGAATCTGCCTGCCAATGCGGGGGACATGGGTTTGAGCCCTGGTCCAGGAGGATGCCACATGTCGCGGAGCAACTAAGCCCGCATGCCACAACTACTGAAACCCATGCACGTAGCGCCCAGTGCTCCACAACAAGAGAAGCCACTGCAATGAGAAGCCCATGCACTGCGACGAAGAGTAGCCCCCGCTCCCCACAACTAGAGAAAGCCGGCATGCAGCAACAAAGACCCAAAGCAGTGATAAATAAAATTTAAAAAAAGATACAGTTGTTCCATGGCCTTTAAAAATTTTGCTCAAAACAAACTCTTACTGTCAGTTATAAATGTATTGGGAAATGAAAATAGTAAAACATTTATGTAGTACAGTGTAATTTATAAAAAGATTGAAAATTCAAGTTTTTTTTTTTCAAAAACATCTAGAAAATAACGTCAAGCATGTCTGCCTCTCTGTATAACTTATACAGAGTGAGCATCTTTTCTGTGCCTTGGCAAATTGTCATATTTCTAAGTTTGGAGCAGCTTCCAAAATTTTACCCTTTGTGTTCCACAGTTGTGAAATACTTCCAAGAGTTCCTTTAGTGTGAAGATTTTTGGCAGTGTCATTCCTTCTGGGACATTCATCTTAACCACTTTTTTTTTTTCTTTTTTGAAATTTGCCTTCACTAGCTTCCTCTGACATGCATTCTCTCAAATATCAGTGGTGTCAACAATTCCATAGTTAACTACTACTCCTATAACTCCAGTATAACTTGTATAACATCTAGATTTTACCCAAATTTCACTTCCAGCATTATCACTTTAGTTCCTTTGCTGTATTAAAAAAAATTTTTTTTTTTACTTATTTTTTATTTACTTATATATATATTTTTGGGCTGTGTTGAGTCTTCATTGCTGCGCACAGCCTTTCTCAAATTGTGGCAAGCGGGGGCTGCTCTTCATGGTGGTGCATGGGCTTCTCATTGTGGTGCCTTCTCGTTGTGGAGCACAGGCTCTAGGCACTCGGGCTTCAGTAGTTGTGGCACACAGGCTCAGTAGTTGTGGCTCGTGGGCTCTAGAGCACAGGCTGAGTAGTTGTGGCACACGGGCTTAGTTGCTCCGCGGCATGTGGGATCTTCCCGGACCAGGGCTTGAACCCATGGGCCCTGCATTGGCAAGCGGATTCTTAACCACTGCGCCACCAGGGAAGCCCTTTGCTGCATTTTTATCTTTGTTGGCCATTCCCTCTTTTGATTATCCATTTTTGTAAAATGTCACATGGGTTTATCACTGGGAGACAAGGAGACAGCATGACTACACGCTTTGCTCTCCGACCCGAACTGAGCAACAGATGTGCAATGTCCAATCACCAACAGATTCTGGGGAATTCTCTGGCGGTCCAGTGGTTAGGATTGTGTGTTTTCACTGCTGAAGATGCTGGTTCGATCCCTGGTCAAGGAACTAAGATCCCACAAGCCACTTGGCGTGGCCAAAAGAAACAAAAGCAAAAAAAACAAAGACCAACAGACTCTGAAAGAAGTTACATAATTGGTCACTGATCATGACACACATCTGTTATTTAGTGATTTGTGGACTGAAGAGCTAGCCACGTAGTTTGCACTTTATGAAATTACTCACAGTTAATATACCATCATAAGTGAAATTTGAACCGTGTTGTTGAGGACCAATGTTAATTAATTAAAACATGGTAACTGAAAATCATGCATGTAGGAACTGTGCAAGCTGAGGGTGTCATTTACTAAAGCAGCAACTTTCTAAAGCAAAACTACAGGATATAAAAGGATGAATAGACACATTAATAGGGGAGACTTTAACAAACATCTCCCAAACCTAGATAAAGTGGACAAAAATAATTAAGAATATAGTAGACCTAAACAACATAATCAGTTTGTTAGTTGGGTCCTGCAGTACGCAGATACTGAAAGATTTGGGAGCACAAAAGGTTTAAGTTGCTGCACTAAGCCATTCAGTCACAACTGGGCAAGGGAGTACCAAGAAGTGTCCAAGTAGATCATCTAAATTCCACGCATGTTCCTCCCTTCTCTCTTAATCCAAGAGCAGCCCTGCCTTCTGTTCATCCACATCAATTGCCCCTGCTAAGATGGTGACTCCTTTACTTGCTTGCTAGTTGCATGCAGCTCAAAAGGCCACAGCAATAGTTTGTAGTCTAGAAGGACACTTGCTGTATCCCCTGGCAATAGTGGGCCACTTTTAGGGACCAAGATGTCTAACCATGAACAGCCCAGAGTTGCAGGGACAGAAACCACAGTGTTCTCCGGGGAGTTATCAGGAATGATGTGGATTGGAGCCACTGCTTGGATCCTGAACCCCAGGTATTCTTCCTACTGGAAACACAGCAACATATAAAGGTTTCTGATTCAGTGCCTTCAGTCTGTTTTGTAAATAAGTTCATTTGTATCATTTTTTAGTATCATTAATTTTAATATCTTTTTCTTTAGATGCATTTGACATTTACTGTGTAGATAATACATGTATCAATGTCTTTTTCTTTTTGTTTCTGGTATTTATACCTTATTTCCTCTCTTACTAAATGGACTGGAGTATATGTGGGGACTTAGTAGCAAGAGTGGAAAGTGATCATAGAGAGCTTTCTAAGTGGGGCTTCCCTGGTAGCTCAGTGGTTAAGAATCTGCCTGCCAATGCAGGGGACTATGGGTTTGAGCCCTGGTCTGGGAAGATACCACATGCTGTGAAGACCCAACGCAGTCAAAAAAAAAAATTTTTTTTTAATGTCTGAAACATTTATATTAACATATTTCCATACAAATAACCCAAAGAAAGTTTGGTATTAGTTGTTTTTTTGGTTTGTTTGTTTTTTAGTACTGCAGGTTCTTATTAGTCATCAATTTTATACACATCAGTGTATACATGTCAATCCCAATCGCCCAATTCAGCACACCACCATCCCCACCCCATCGCAGTTTTCCTACCTTGGTGTCCATACGTTTGTTCTCTACATCTGTGTCGCAAATTCTGCCCTGCAAACCAGTTCATCTGTACCATTTCTCTAGGTTCTACATACATGCATAAATATACGATATTTGTTTTTCTCTTACTGACTTACTTCACTGTGTGTGACAGTCTCTAGATCCATCCACGTCTCAACAAATGACTCAATTTCGTTCCTTTTTATGGCTGAGTAATATTCCATTGTATATATGTACCACATCTTCTTTATCCATTCGTCTGTCATTGGGCATTTAGGTTGCTTCCATGACCTGGCTATTGTAAATAGCACTGCAATGAACATTGTGGTGCATGTGCCTTTTTGAATTATGGTTTTCCCTGGGTATATGCCCAGTAGTGGGATTACTGGATCATATGGTAATTCTATTTCTAGTTTTTTAAGGAACCTCCATACTGTTCTCCATAGTGGCTGTATCAGTTTACATTCCCACCAACAGTGCAAGAGGGTTCCCTTTTCTACACACCCCCTGCAGCATTTGTTGTTTGTACATATTTTGATCATGGCCATTCTAACTGGTGTGAGGTGATACCTCATTGTAGTTTTGATTTGCATTTCTCTAATAATTAGTGATATTGAGCAGCTTTTCATGTGCTTCTTGGCCATCTGTATGTCTTCTTTGGAGAAATGTCTATTTAGGTCTTCTGCCCATTTTTGGATTTGGGTTGTTTGTTTCTTTAATATTGAGCTGCATGAGCTGTTTATGTATTTTGGAGATTAAACCTTTGTCTGTTGATTCGTTTGCAAATATTTTCTCCCATTCTGAGGGTTGTCTGTTCGTCTTGTTTATGGTTTCCTTTGCTGTGCAAAAGCTTTGAGGTTTCATTAGGTCCCATTTGTTTATTTTTGTGTTTTTATTTCCATTACTCTAAGAGGTGGATCAAAACAGATCTTGCTGTGATTTATGTCAAAGAGTGTTCTTCCTATGCTTTCCTCTAAGAGTTTTATAGTGACTGGTCTTACATTTAGGTCTCTAATCCATTTTGAGTTTATTCTTGTGTATGGTGTTAGGGAGTTTTCTAATTTCATTCTTTTACATGTAGCTGTCCAGTTTTCCCAGCACCACTTATTGAAGAGACTTGTCTTTTCTCCATTTTATATCCTTGCCTCCTTTGTCATAGATTAGTTGACCATAGATGTGTGGGTTTCTCTCTGAGCTTTCTATCTTGTTCTGTTGATCTATGTTTCTGTTTTTGTGCCAGTACCGTATTGTCTTGATTACCGTAGCTTTATAGTATAGTCTGAAGTCAGGGGGTCTGATTCCTCCAGCTCTGTTTTTTTCCCTCAAGTCTGCTTTGGCTTTTCAGGGTCTTTTGTGTCTCCATACAAATTTTAAGATTTTTTGTTCTAGTTCTGTAAAAAATACTATTGGTAATTTGATAGGGATTGCGTTGGATCTGTAGATTGCTTCGGGTAGTATAGTCATTTTCACAATATTGATTGTTCCAATAGAAGAATATGGTATATCTCTCCACCTGTTGGTATCATCTTTAATTTCTTTCATCAGTGTCTTATAGTTTTCTGCATACAGGTCTTTTGTCTCCCGAGGTAGGTTTATTCCTAGGTATTTTATTCTTTTTGTTGCAGTGGTAGAGGGGAGTGTTCCTTAATTTCCCTTTCAGATTTTTCATCATTAGTGTAAAGGAATACAAGAGATTTCCGTGCATTAATTTTGTATCCTGCAACTTTACCAAATTCATTAATTAGCTTTAGTACTTCTCTGGTGGCATCTTTAGGATTCTCTATGTATAGTATCATGTCATCTGCAAACAGTGACAGTTTTACTTCTTCTTTTCAAATTTGGATTCCTTTTATTTCTTTTTCTTCTCTGATTGCTGTGGCTAGGACTTCCAAAACTATGTTGAGTAATAGTGGTGAGAGTGGACATCCTTGTCTCATTCCTCACCTCAGAGGAAATGCTTTCAGTTTTTCACCATTGAGAATGATGTTTGCTGTGGGTTTGTCATATATGGCCTTTATTATGTTGAGATAGGCTCCCTCTATGCCCACTTTCTGGAGAGTTTTTATCATAAATGGGTGTTGAATTTTGTCAAAAGTTTTTTCTGCATCTATTGAGATGATCATATGGTTTTTCTCCTTCAGTTTGTTAATGTGGTGTATCACATTGATTGATTTGCGTATATTGAAGAATCCTTGCATCCCTGGGATAATTCCCACTTGATCATGGTGTATGATCCTTTTAATGTGTTGCTGGATTCGATTTGCCAGTATTTTGCATCTGTATTCATCAGTGATATTGGTCTGTAATTTTCTTTTTGTGTAGTATCTTTGTCTGGTTTTGGTACCAGGGTGATGGTGGCTTCATAGAATGAGTTTAGGAGTGTTCCTTCCTCTGCAAGTTTTTGGAAGAGTTTAGGAAGGTTGAGTGTTAGCTCTTCTCTAAATATTTGACAGAATTTGCCTGTGTAGCCATCTGGTCCTGGGCTTTTGTTTGTTGGAAGATTTTTTTTTTTTTTGAGGTACGCAGGCCTCTCACTGTTGTGGCTTCTCCCGTTGCGGAGCACAGGCTCCAGACGCGCAGGCTCAGTGGCGATGTCTCACGGGCCTAGCCGTTCCGCGGCATGTGGGATCCTCCCAACCGGGGCGCGAACCCATGTCCCCTGCATTGGCAGGGAGACTCTCAACCACTGTGCCACCAGGGAAGCCCTGTTGGAAGATTTTTAATCACAGTTTCAATTTCATTACTTGTGATTTGTCTGTTCATATTTTCTATTTCTTCTTGGTTCAGTCTTGGAAGGTTATACCTTTCTAAGAATTTGTCCATTTACTCCAGGTTGTCCATTTTATTGGCAAAGAGGTGCTTATAGTAGCCTCTTAGGATGCTTTGTATTTCTGCCGTGTCTGTTGTAACTCCTCCTTTTTCATTTCCAATTTTATTGAGTTGAGTCCTCTCCCTCTTTTCCTTGATGAGTCTGGCTAATGGTTTATCAATTTTGTTTATCTTCTCAAAGAACCAGCTTTTAGTTTTATTGATCTTTGTTTGCTATTGTTTTCTTTCTTTCTATTTCATTTATTTCTGCTCTGATCTTTATGATTTCTTTCCTTCTGCTAACTTTGGGTTTTGTTTATTCTTCTTTCTCTAGTTCCTTTAGGTGTAAGGTTAGATTGTTTATTTGAGATTTTTCTTGTTTCTTGAGGTAGGCTTGCATAGCTATAAAGTTCCCTCTTAGAACTGCTTTTGCTGTATCCCATAGGTTTTGGATCATCGCGTTTTCATAGTAATCTGTCTCTAGGTATTTTTTGATTTCCTCTTTGATTTCTTCAGTGACCTCTTGGTTATTTAGTAACGTATTGTTTACCCTCCACGTGTTTGTGTTTTTAATGTTTTTCTCCCTGTAATTGATTTCTAATCTCATAGCGTTGTAGTCAGAAAAGATGCTTGATATGATTTCAATTTTCTTAAATTTACTGAGGCTTGATTTGTGACCTAAGATGTGATCTATCCTGGAGAATGTTCCGTGCACACTTGAGAAGAAAGTGTAATCTGCTGTTTTTGGATGGAATGTCCTATAAATATCAATTAGATCTATCTGGTCTATTGTGACATTTAAAGCTTCTGTTTCCTTATTTATTTTCATTTTGCATGATCTGTCCATTGGTGTAAGTGAGGTGTTAAGAGTCCCCCACTATTATTGTGTTACTGTTGATTTCCTCTTTCAGAGCTGTTAGCAGTTGCTTTATGTATTGAGGTGCTCCTATGTTGGGTGCATATATATTTATAATTGTTATGTCGTCTTCTTGGAGTGATCCCTTGATCATTATGTAGTGGCCTTCCTTGTCTCTTGTAACATTCTTTATTTTAAAGTCTATTTTATCTGATATGAGTTTTGCTCCTCCAGCTTTCTTTTGATTTCCATTTGCATGGAATATCTTTTTCCATCCCCTCACTTTCAGTCTGTATGTGTCCCTAGGTCTGAAGTGGGTTCTTGTAGACAGCATATGTACAGGTCTTGTTTTTGTATCCATTCAGCAAGCATCCCCTCACTCAGTCTGTATGTGTCCCTAGGTCTGAAGTGGGTTCTTGTAGACAGCATATGTACAGGTCTTGTTTTTGTATCCATTCAGCAAGCCTGTGTCTTTTGGTTGTAGCATTTAATCCATTCACATTTAAGGTAATTATTGATATGCATGTTCCTATGACCATTTTCTTAACTGTTTTGGGTTTGTTTTTGTAGGTCCTTTTCTTCTCTGTGTTTCCCACTTAGAGAAGTTCCTTTAGCATTTGTTGTAGAGCTGGTTTGGTGGTGCTGAATTCTCTTAGCTTTTGCTTGTCTGTAAAGCTTTTGATTTCTCCATCGAATGTGAATGAGATCCTTGCCAGTTACAGAAGTCTTGGTTGTAGGTTCTTCCCTTTCATCACTTTAAATATATCATGCCACTCCCTTCTGGCTTGTACAGTTTCTGCTGAGAAATCAGCTGTTCATCTTATGGGAGTTTCCTTGTATGTTATTTGTCATTTTTCCCTTGCTGCTTTCAATAATTTTTCTTTGTCTTTAATTTTTGCCAATTTGATTACTATGTGTCTCGGCGTGTTTCTCCTTGGGTTTATCCTGTGTGGGACTCACTGTGCTTCCTGGACTTGGGTGGCTCTTTCCTTTCCCATGTTAGGGAAGTTTTTGACTATAATCTCTTCAAGTATTTTCTCTGGTCCTTTCTCTCTCTCTTCTCCTTCTGGGACCTCTATAATGCAAATGTTGTTGTATTCTATGTTGTCCCAGAGGTCTCTTTGGCTGTCTTCATTTCTTTTCATTCTTTTTTCTTTATTCTGTTCTGCAGCAGTGAATTCCACCATTCTGTCTTCCAGGTCATTTATCCGTTCTTCTGCCTCAGTTATTCTGCTATTGATTCCTTCTAGTGTAGTTTTCATTTCAGTTATTGTATTGTTCATCTCTGTTTGTTTGTTCTTTAATTCTTCTAGGTCTTTGTTAAACATTTCTTGCATCTTCTCGATCTTTGCCTCCATTCTTTTTCCGAGGTCCTGGATCATCTTCACTATCATTATTCTGAATTCTTTTTCTGGAAGGTTGCCTATCTCCACTTCATTTAGTTGTTTTTCTGGGGTTTTATCTTGTTCCTTCATCTGGTACATAGCCCTCTGCCTTTTCATCTTGTCTGTCTTTCTGTGAATGTGGTTTTTGTTCCACAGGCTGCAGGATTGTAGTTCTTCTTGCTTCTGCTGTCTGCCCTCTGATTTCTAAAAATTTTAAAAACACCTACCCACTTGATAGTCTGCTTTGATTAATAAGACAAAATAGAGCAATGAGACAATTCTAAGTTTTATTTCAGTACAGCTGGCAGTGGAATACTATGATCACTATGGTGCACTATTAGCATTACCAGGCAGTTATTCTACCTTAAAACACAGAAGGCCGTCCAGCTTTTGGAGCAGCTAATCGCTGAACCAGATTGAAAGTCACTGTACTGAACTTTTTCACACTTCAGGCATCACAACATCACCTCACCACTTTTCTTTTGAAAACTGTGAGTATCCAACGATGCTTTGTTAATTGATGACCTTGCAACAAAGAGGAAAGCTGAAAGACTGAGCAAATATGTAGAGAATTTACTGTTCTAGTAGAATAAAACTTGTAAAAAGTTAACTGTTGGGACTTCCTTCTGGCGCAGTGGTTAGGAATCTGCCTGCAAATGCAGGGGACACGGGTTCGAGCCCTGGTCCAGGAAGATCCCACATGCTGCAGAGCAACTAAGCCCATGCGCCACAACTACTGAGCCTGCGCTCTAGAGCTTGCGAGCCACAACTACTGAGCCCTTGTGCCACAGCTACTGAAGCCCACAAGACTAGAGCCCGTGCTCCGCAACAAGAGAAGCCACTGCAATGAGAAGCACACGCACCGCAACGAAGGGTAGCCCCTGCTGACCACAACTAGAGAAAGCCTACATGAAGCAATGAAGATGCAGTGCTGCCCAAAATAAATAGATTAATTAATTAATTAAAAAAAGAAGTTAACTGTTAATATTTAACGGTATAGTTGTGTTGTATTTCATAAAAGTTAGGCATAAATAGGAAGTAGATCAAGAAATAATTAGAATTACTTTTTAAATACAAATTTAGTGTGTTTTCTAACTTTACTAGTTTTAATCAGTGTCAGTCTTCCCTAACATTTTGTCTATTTTAAAAATCACCAAACACCAAACATCAACAGGTTAAAAGACAATAGGCTCATATATCCAAAATTGAGATTACCTTGCCCATCTACCCCCCACCTCCTGACAGTTTTCTCTTACTGATTCCTTTTTATTGGAAATTTCTTTAATTAGAAATAGTCTTTCACAGCAAAATAAATGATGAAGTTTTTCAAAAATACAAACACTTGAGCTAGTTAATGTATTTGGTGTGAATGCATTTCTATCAAAATCAGAGTGCATCTGACACTAGCTTAAAGAGGTCAAGCTCTCAGATGACCCCCCAAAATTTGGCCTGCAGCCTATAGACTACTGACCCCTGTTCTAGAGCATCTATATAGCCTACATAATATACCTTTAGTAGTTATTGCAGTGCATTGCAATGGGATTTGCATGCTCGCTTACCCACTATGAAACTCTTAAGGACAGAGACTGAGTTTATTCATATTTGTTTTCCCAGTACCTAGCAGAGTAGTTGGCATTAATTGGCTCTAAAATATTTTGTTTAGTAGATTAAGTAACATTCAAATAGAAACTGGTTAGATTGACCAAAAATTTTAAAAACAGGACTGTTTGCTAGTTTGTGGAAACACCTGAGCACCAGTCCACTATGAGTGTCATGTTTCAAAAGACTGTGCAGAGTTTTTAGAAACAGCTTTATTGAGATATACAGTCAGTGCTCTGGACCTCTGTATCCATGCACTGCATCCATGGATTCAATTAACCACAGACTGAAAATATTTGCAAATTCCAGAAAGCCCCAAAAGCAAAACCTGAATTTTCTGCATGCCAGGCAACTATTCACATAGCATTTACATTCTGCAAGGTATATTATAAGTAATCTAGAGATGATTTAAAGTATATGGGAAGATGGTTTTGGGGGACCCTAGCCTGCCATCTTCTCAGTCTGCTGGCTTTCTGAATAAAGTCGTATTCCTTGCCTCAAAAAAAAAAGTATATGGGAGGGTGTGCATAGGTTATATGCACACACACACAAAAAAGCATATAGAAGGGTTTGCATAGGTTATATGCAAATACTATGCTGTTTGATTTTTTCTTTCAATTTTATTGAAATATAATTGACATACAGCACTGTATAAGTTTAAGGTGCACAGCATAATGATCTGACTTATATACATCATGAAATGATTATCACAATAAGTTTAATGAACATCCATCATCTCATATAGATACAAAATTAAAGAAATAGGGCTTCCCTGGTGGTGCAGTGGTTGAGAGTCTGCCTGCCGATGCAGGGGACACGGGTTCGTGCCCCAGTCTGGGAAGATCCCACATGCCGCGAAGCGGCTTGGCCCGTGAGCCATGGCCGCTGAGCCTGCGCGTCTGGAGCCTGTGCTCTGCAACGGGAGAGGCCACAACAGTGAGAGGCCCACGTACCGCAAAAAAAAAAAAAAAAAAGAAATAGAAAAATTTTTTTCCTTGTGATGAGAACTCTTAGGGTTTACTCTCTTAACAACTTTCATACATAACGTACAGCAGTGTTAATTAGGGAATTCCTTGGCGGTCCAGTGGTTAGGGCTCTGCACTTCCACTGCAGGGGGCATGGGTTCAATCCCTTGTCCGGGAACTAAGATCACCCAAGTGGAGTGGCACGGCCAAAAGAAAAAAAAAAAGACCTAAAAGACAAGAAAGCAAAAAACAAAACAAAACAAGCAGTGTTAATTATATTTATTGTGTTGTACATTATATCCCTAGTACTTATTTTTCGTATAACTGCAAGTTTATACCTTTTCACTGCCTTCATTTTCCCTTCCCCCTACACCTTGCCTCTGGTAACCACAAATCTGATCTCTTTTTCTTTGAGTTTGTTTGTTTGCTTGGTTTTGAAGTATAATTGATCTACAACACTATGTTAGTTCCTACTATGCCATTTTATATAAGGGACTTGAGCATCCTCGGGTTTTGGTATCTGCAGGGGGGAACTGCAGGAGGGGTGGGGGTCTGGAACCCATCCTCCAGAGATACCAAGAGATGACTGTAATTCGCATGCCATACAATCCACCCATTTAAAGTGTACAATTCTGAGATTTTTAAAAATTGAGATATAATTCACATATTATATTAGTTTCAGGTATATGACATGAGATTTGTTTTTAAAGAGAGAGAGGGAAAGCAAAAGTGAAGGGAGGTCTCTTTTCCTTGAGTTGCACGCTGGTTCATACTGTGGTATTGTAAAAATGATGTGAATAACTCATCTAGATTATTTCCTGTTTGAATTTAGGGGAAGAATAGAAAGGATTAAATCATTGGGTATCTAAATATGGATACACGCCACAAATGGAGGAAAAGGGAAAGAAGAAAGGGATTCTCCAGTACGTTATTTATTTTGGGCAGGAGAAAAGAAGCTGCATTGAAAGAGGCATTATGTTCTGTGGGGAACTCAGTATAAATCTGAACTTTGCTCATTATCCTTTATTTATTTATTTATTTTTCATGCGGTACGCGGGCCTCTCACTGTTGTGGCCTGTCCCGTTGCAGAGCACAGGCTCCGGACACGCAGGCTCAGTGGTCATGGCTCACAGGCCCAGCCACTCCGCGGCATGTGGGATCTTCCCAGACCAGGGCACGAACCCGAGTCCCCTGCATCGGCAGGCGGACTCTCAACCACTGCACCACCAGGGAAGCCTCTGCTCATTATCCTTGAATATGCTCTAAGGCTGATCCTAGAATCAGTCTCATTGTTTCAGGCTCAGTTATCCAGAGCACACATCTCTAGACTTGAATCATTCCTCTCTCCCATATTTTTGCAAATCTTACTGTATTAGTTCTCAATTGCTGCATGACAAATTTCCCCGAAAACTTAGTGCTTAAAGCAATAGTAAACATTTATTATAACACATAGTGTCTGTGGGTCTGGATTTTGGGTGTGGCTTTGTTGGGTGGTTCTGGCTTGAGGTATTTCACAGAGTGGCAGTCAAAACACCAGCTAGGCCTGCTGTCACCTGAAGGCTTGGCTGAGGCTGGAGGATCTATTTCCAAGAACAGTTCATTAAGATGGCTGGCAAATTGGTGCTGATTATTGGTGTAATGCCTCAGTTTTTTGCCAGATAGCCACTCCAAGAGGTTGCTTGTGTGTCCTTGTATTACAGCACTGGCTTTCCTCAAGTGAGTGACCCAAGAAAGCATAAAGTGGAAGCTGCAAAGTATTTTATAACCTAGACTTGGAATTTACACACCACAATTTCTGAAAAAGCCTATTGGTTACATGAGGCAGCCCAATTCAGTATGGGAGGGACTAGACTATACAAGGGTGAAGATACCAGGAGGCAGGGATCACGGGGTGCCTAGAGGCTGACTACAAAATTTATTTGTTTTTTAATATATGTATTTGAGATACATATATCTCAAGAGGAGATTCCTAAATTCAGGTACCAGCTCTTGAATATTACCTTGCCATTTATCCTAACTGAATAAGTATCTCTTGGGACAGACCAATAATTCTTTATTTATTTTTAAATTAATTAATTTATTTTTGGCTGCATTGGGTCTTCATTGCCATGCACAGACTTTCTCTAGTTGCAGCAAGCGGGGCAACTCTTTGTTGTGGTGCGTGTGCTTCTCATTGTGGTGGCTTCTCTTGTTGGGAGCAGGGGCTCTAGGCACACAGGCTCAGTAGTTGTGGTTCGCGGGCTCTAGAGCATAGGCTCAGTAGTTGTGGCGCACGGGCTTAGTTGCTCCATGGCATGTGGGATCTTCCCGACCCAGGGCTCGAACCCGTGTTCCCTGCATTGGCAGGCATATTCATAACCCCTGCGCCACCAGGGAAGTCCCCAGACCAATAATTCTTTTTTTTTTTTTTAGAGAGGAAGCCAGTGGGGCCAGAGGATTCGGGTATGGTTCTTTTATTTATTTATTTATGTGTTTGTTTATTTTATTTTTGGCTGTGTTGGGTCTTCGTTGCTGCATGCAGGCTTTCTCTGGTTGCAGTGCATGGGCTTCTCACTGCGGTGGCTTCTCTTGTTGCAGAGCACGGGATCTAGGCTCGCGGGCTTCAGTAGTTGCAGCACGCAGGCTCGGTAGCTGTGGCTCGCGGGCTCTAGAGCGCAGGCTCAGTAGTTGTGGCGCACAGGCTTAGTTGCTCCGTGGCATGTGGGATCTTCCTGGACCAGGGATCGAACCCATGTCCCCTGTGTTGGCAGGCGGATTCTTTTTTTTTTAATGGTGTGTTAGTTTCTGCTTTATTACAAAATGAATCAGTTATACATATACATATGTTCCCATATCTCCTCCCTCTTGCAGTTCCCTCCCTCCCACCCTCCCTATCCCACCCCTGTAGGTGGTCACAAACCACTGAGCTGATCTCCCTGTGCTATGTGGCTGCTTCCCACTAGCTATTTTACATTTGGTAGTGTACATATGTCCACGCCACTCTCTCACTTTGTCACAGCTTACCCTCAGTAGTTGTGGCGCACAGGCTTAGTTGCTCCGCGGCATGTGGGATCTTCCCGGACCAGGATCGAACCCATGTCCCCTGCATTGGCAGGCGGATTCTTAACCACTGTGCCACCAGGGAAGTCCCGGGACCAATAATTCTTAAATGGGAATGACCAGAGAAGAAAAGGGGCTCTGAGAAACTGTTTTCCTTGGGCACTCCAATATCCTAGGGTTCCTATACCTGTGGCATTAACTTTCACTGTGTATTCATTCTTATACTTCCTACTCTGAGATATACTGTTGTACTATTCTCAAGATACTCATCATACAGCACTTCCCTTTGCACTGCACTTTTTCCCCCCTTCAACTCTTTCTTGATATACAGCTGCTGGACTGCTTTCTCACATACTCTTCTATTTATCTTATTCTTCATGGATTTGCAAATGAGAGTTGGTCATAAGATAACAGTCAGAAGAATAATCATCTTTCCATCATTTGGAGAATCCAGCTGTATCTACTGACTCATTTAAAATAAACACAATAGTAGTTCTATGAATAAATTCACTAAAACGCTTACCTATGATAGCAGAGATTATATCTGGGTAGCTTGGAGAGACACATTATATTTGCTAAGTGAGTGAAAAATATTCTCTTTGAATAGAGAATATCTATTTGAAATCCTGCTAGGCATTATTTCAATGAATCTGGACTTTGTTTCCCCTATAAACTTCTTTAATTTTAAAAGTATTTACAGAATCACTAACCCTTTCCAATTCAAATTACTTGCCCTGCCAATACTCTGAAGTGAACTATATTCTGTTAGACAAAGTAATGGAAAAAGCAACTTGTGGTTTTAATCAGTGGAAAGAACTTCTTTAAGTTTGAATAGAACAAGATGAGCTGCATTATCAAGTGCCTTTAATGTACATTTTGTCCTGCTTTTCATCCAAGGATCTAGACATGACAGACAGTAGAAGTGCCTGCTGTTTTTCAAAGAATGTCAAGAGGCTGTGGCATTTCCTGAACAAGAAAAAACAGATTCAATAATAGTTATGAGATTGAATATAGGATTCGTATTTAACCATTCTATATTCTCAATCAGCTTTAATCATAATGTCACTTGAGTGAAGAAAAAGATTTAAAGTAAAAGGAATCTCATAATTCATCGCAATCTTTCAGTCCATGGCAGACTGTTAAGCTCTTTGAGTTTTTTCTTCTGTAAGTTGGTGGGTAAGGATGGGAGAGGGGTTTGATCAAAAGGTTTCCTCTTTACCAAAGAGTTTGATATACCAAATACAAATTATCCCACATAGCCTCGTTTCTCCGCCCTCCTCGCTTTTCTTTGAAAGTCTTCGCGGAACTCCCGCATTGTCTTGCTCAGAATCCCACACTGGACGTCACCGGGGCTGCTCACTGAACCCTTCACTGGCGGTGTTTCAAAAAGGGAGTGAAATCTTGTTCTTCATGGATATGAAAACCGTAAGGATACGCCGGGCTCCAGGCTGACGTTCCTTTCTGGAGGTCTCGGTCTTCTTTCTTCCTCACACTTTTAGGCCTTTCCCCAGTACCCACCGATGATTAACTTCATGTTAGGCGGTTCTGGGGACAGCGCCAATTTGCCAGATCCTGGCAGCGCTGCTTCTGAGGAGGTGGCATGGCAGGGCCTCATGATTTGGGGCCCTTTTTCGCGACCGAACCCCTCGGCGTGTGTAAATTCGTATCGTGACAAAGCATTTACGATTTTCTTCCGAAAAGACCAACCCTGGCGTCACAACCATGCCTCTATAACCAAGGTAACTGCTTGAGCTAGGAGGAATCACTGTGCGCCAACCACTACTAATCTCAGAAGCCCTACTTCTCTGCTCCAGACAGGCGGGTAGTTGCCGCTGCGGCTGGAACTACGAGGACCAGAATTCCCGCGCGCACGCGCGCTGCCATTGTGATGCTCCTTTCCCGGTAACTCGCCCTCTCAGGCAAACCTGAACATAGCGGCAATTCTCCGGTGGGGGGCGGAGACACTTTGCCTGGCTCTCCTCCCCTTTCGTGATAGGCAATGGGACCAGCCAACCAACGTGGCGGGCTTTGGACGCGCTCTCCAATCAGCACCTGTAGCGGAGAGGTGGGCGTGCTCACTGGCAGGGCAGGTGGGCTAGGCTGTGTCGGGTTGCGAAGGGGGAGAATAACGTCGGGTCGGGTCAGCGGGCGCTGCAGTAGTCGCCGCAGCGGCGATGGGAACGGTGGGGACCCGGTGGCGGCGGAGGCGGCAGGAGGAGGAGCAGTGGCTGGCACAAGAGCAGCGGCTGGGGGCGGCCAGCAGCAGCAGTAACAGCAGCAGCCGCCGCCGCCAGTAAACGCGGACGGTACCCGAGGGGACTACCCAGCCGGCCGGCCCTCGAAGCCGCGCTCGGGTCCCGCCGCACTGGGCGGCGGGGGATGGGCAGGCGGCGGTCGTCCCGCCTGCTGAGGGTTGACCTCTGCCGGTCCGCGCCCTGAGCTGGACCCGAGCCCTCCGCCCGAAATCCCTGCGTCCGCCACGGCCCAGGTAGGACACACCCCCCGAGCCCCCAGGACACCGCTGGGGGAGCCCCGCGCCCCGCCCTCCCTCAGTCCTGACCCCCTCCTCCGACCGCACCCCTCGCCCAGTGACCGATCCTGGTGCGGATGGGAGGGGTACCGGAGACTCCTCGGTCGCTACCCACGCCCTGGGCTCGTGCCAGACCCAGTCGCTCCAAGTCGGAGACTGTTTCTCCCCCGTTTCTCTGGAGGGTTGTGCCCCGTATCCCCAGAGGCTTTTGGTGTCTTCGCTGAACTTGGAGGGTCATAAAGCTTCGTTCTGTTTCTCTCGCTGTGGGTGACCCACATACCACTTGTATTCATGCTGCTTTGGGTACCAGGACTGAACACAGATGATTCTCAGGATATACTGAACGCTTCTTTCCCACCCCGCTTCCTCAAATCTAATAGAAGAGGGCATGGGACTATAGAATCTGTTTGTTGTGTAGTAACGACAGTGGAGGCCATGACTTTATGGTACTTAGGGTGCGAAGTAGACCTGAGGGATTTGCTCGTCATTTGCTTTGACTAAGATGATGTTGACACCCTGGGATGCTGTGGGAGGGACAAAAGACTCCACACATATTTACAGTTAAATCAGAAGTAAATAATACATTGGGATGCCAGGATACTTTATCCACAGTGAACTTAATTTTGTTTCAGTCGTGGCTGCATTAGAGGTAAAAATGACATTGAGTTGTACTTTGCTTTAAATTAAAGTTGATAGGTGGCAGCAATCCGGTATTAACTCTTTTCGTCCCTCGCTTCAGAAATTGTTCTATGTTTGAACATTAAGAGGGCAATTTTATAATAACCTGTGTATTATGTAAAGATGTTTTGGTTTTAAATAGAAGTTTTTTAAGGCGTGTATGAGGATCATAATATTATGAATGGGCACATGTACACACCCGGAGGATCCACTCTGTGTTTTGTTACAGTGTTTGGTTCTGAGCCATTAATAAAAGTTTCATTGGCTTCTAAATACTGGTTTGCTAGGATAGACCATAAAGATGTATTTGCTGTTTTCTTTTGGCTAAATGTAATAGAGTAACGTTCATTTGAGGGGGAAGGGGTGATGGGAGATTGATTTTAAAGCTGAATGTTATGTATTTCTTTTTTATTTATTTAAATAAAGCAGTAATGATGACAAATATTACTTATATGACTAAGGTTGAAGAATTCATCCTAAGTCTAAACATTTTTCAGATAACAAGTGTGTGGACTTGGATGATGTATTGTGCTCTTTTGAAATTGAAAATGTACTGAAAGGAATCTCTCTAATTTAGAAGCTTATGTTTTCCTGTATGATACATTTTTATCAAGGCACTAAAGGGGATGTTTGAAGCATGGTTATAAAGGAAAGTCTTTCTAACACTTTTCCTTTATGATAGAATGTTAAACAATGCTTTTTCTTCTTTTAGTTTTAGACACATAAAAGAAATTGAAGTCCCTAGCTTCATTAATTTAGTTTGTAATATGAAATTGGAATAAATTTGGTCTTCAGTAGTGGGCTAAGAATGGTATATCTTGCTCATTATCTTGTAGTACGGTTAATACATAATTAGCAAATTCTTTATTGTACTGTGTATGACTTCAGATATTTGTGTCTTCTTTTGACTTTCTTTTAAATACTTATTATTTTAATGCCTCAGGAAATTTTCGTGAGAGTAGGCTTATTTGCTTTAGCAAAATGAACTCACTTATGCAGGGCTTCAAATATCTCTAATGTAGTGTTAGAAGTGAAGTTTGTATAATGCAGACAACTTTTGAGGGTATTTTACATTTAAAAAAATACACTAAAATGTGAGTTAGTGATTGTTGGTTTTTCATTGTAAACAAATATTACAGAGCTGAATATGCTATGATCATGGAATATAACTTTGGTGGCGGGGGCAGGCAATTCTTTATAAGTTTTATAACTTAATGTATAGAAATGACAACTTAATTGCAATTCATGAGAGACTTTGAGCTGGAACCACGCAAATTAGATACTCTCAGATTCCTAATCCTCATAATAAATGTTTGTTGCCTGGAAAAAAAAACAAAACAGTGTTAAACAAGAGAAAATGTTTAGTGAGCTTTATTAAACTCGTGACTTCTGAATTGATTAGCAAAATAAAATAGCCTTTAAGAACTAATGGAGAATATAGCTTGCTTTATTTCCCACTTAAAAAAAAAATCTCTGATAGAAAAATTCTTTTATAGATATGTGGCATTCTTTACAGTTTGAGTGCATGTTACACAGAATTACTCTAGCCATGTATTCCTTTTCTATTTTGGGGGCTCTTAAGAAAGACTTAAAATATAGCTGGAGCTATGTCAATTTATTTGATTAGTAATAAATATGGCAGGACATCCAATATTTATAGATTTTGAAATATGAAATTAAACATTTGTATTGTTTTACTTTGTTGTCACTTTTTTTGTTACTCAGTATACTGTAAACAATAGTGATGATGGTGGTAGATTTTTTTCCCCTAGGCTTCAGTGGATAGAATCCTTGGGTTAAAGATACTTTTTTTTTTTTAACAGTTGTTGTGCTGTAAATACTCAGTGCTTTCAGGTTAAATATCATACTTCCATATTTGATAAAAGACCCTTTAAGTCTATATGAAAAAAGTTGGGTTTTTAGAGCTGAATTTTGAACATAATTCCAACACATATTACTGCTCACAAGTTTCTGTCCTCAATATCTTGTAATCCTTGGTTGTAAGTTTAAAATATAGATTGAAATTATATTATTTACCTAACATCAATGTCAGTTTTGCCAGAAAGTTTCATCTTTTAAACAGGTGATTTTTAAGCAGACTTCTTGGTATATTTTCATTTATGTTATATGACTTTAAGTTAAGCATAATGATTCCTTGTGGTTATTATTTTATGTGTTCTTAATACTTGAGTCTATAATACTTATCAACTTTTGTCAACATTTTGGATTTTTTCTGTGATTTTTTTTTTTTTGACATTTGTATATACGATCCTTGATATTTTGGGATGTTGATAGCTGCTTTTTATTGTGTTAAGCAATTTACTTTCACTTCAATTAGAGTAGAGCTTCCCAAGGTAAAAAAATTAAGTGTTCTTTGAAAAGCACCTCAGTACTCTGTAAATGGCCTATATGGGAAAAGAATCTAAAAAGGAGTGGACATATATATAACTGCTTCACTTTGCTGAACACCTGAAACTAACACAACATTGTAAATCAACTACACTCCAATAAAAATTTAAAAACAAAAAACAAAACAAAAAAAACCTGGCTTGTAGTGTTTTCTGAAGAATGGGAGGTAATAGCTTCTAAGCTCCCTTTGATAATGTCAAGATTTAACCTAACCATGTTTAAGAATCAATATTATATATTATATATATATTTTTAGAGAACTTACATCTTTATTGAAAATAAAAATCAGTATTTTTTAATATTTGCATTAGAAAACTTATTTGCCATTATGTCTGTTTTTACTAAAATGCTTTTATCATTATTTTTATACTTGGATTTTTTTTTTTTTTGGTCTTTCTGACGTTCCAAGGTAATTACCTTTTAAAAAAAATGATTTTGCATTGTTTCCCTGATCTTGTTCTAACCATGTGATCATCTCAATACTGTATTTTGCTAATATTGGTCTAACATTTAGTTTTCCATGTGTGCTGTGTTTTATGGATTAAGTTTGGAAACCCCCGCCCCCTGCTTTTTTCCTTGATCTACTAAGTGCCTCAGTTTCTAAAATTTCTCAGAAAAGGTTTTTTTTTTGCGGTACATGGGCCTTTCACTGTTGTAGCCTCTCCTGTTGCGGAGCACAGGCTCCGGACGCACAGGCCCAGCGGCCATGGCTCACGGGCCCAGCCGCTCCGCGGCATGTGGGATGCTCCAAATTTAAAAACAAAAAACAAAACAAAAAAAACCTGGCTTGTAGTGTTTTCTGAAGAATGGGAGGTAATAGCTTCTAAGCTCCCTTTGATAATGTCAAGATTTAACCTAACCATGTTTAAGAATCAATATTATATATTATATATATATTTTTAGAGAACTTACATCTTTATTGAAAATAAAAATCAGTATTTTTTAATATTTGCATTAGAAAACTTATTTGCCATTATGTCTGTTTTTACTAAAATGCTTTTATCATTATTTTTATACTTGGATTTTTTTTTTTTTTGGTCTTTCTGACGTTCCAAGGTAATTACCTTTTAAAAAAAATGATTTTGCATTGTTTCCCTGATCTTGTTCTAACCATGTGATCATCTCAATACTGTATTTTGCTAATATTGGTCTAACATTTAGTTTTCCATGTGTGCTGTGTTTTATGGATTAAGTTTGGAAACCCCCGCCCCCTGCTTTTTTCCTTGATCTACTAAGTGCCTCAGTTTCTAAAATTTCTCAGAAAAGGTTTTTTTTTTGCGGTACATGGGCCTTTCACTGTTGTAGCCTCTCCTGTTGCGGAGCACAGGCTCCGGACGCACAGGCCCAGCGGCCATGGCTCACGGGCCCAGCCGCTCCGCGGCATGTGGGATCCTCCCGGACTGGGGCACGAACCCGTGTCCCCTGCATCGGCAGGCGGACTCTCAACCACTGCGCCACTAGGGAAGCCCTCTCAGAAAAGGTTTTATCAACATTTTTCAATGACCAGTAATGCAGAGATGAGGGGAGGAAAATAGGGGAAAAAAAAAGAATAACTGAAGAGAAAAATGTGAGCCTTGCTTCTTATGAAATTCGATTTGAAAAAAATCATCTGGAAGCTAAATAGTATGGTAGATAGTAAGCTAGATGAGGACTTCATTTCTGAGGGACTTGTGTAGCACTTAAAAAATTCAACATGTCCAAGGCCAAAGTCAGTCCACTTTTAGCTTCTGTAATTATATAAATGAAGGTGTCACGATTTAATCAGTCACCCAAATTCAAAAATCCCATTAACTTAATTTTTTAGGATGCTTCTTTTCCCTGGTTCTACCTGCACAAAACCTCTCCTTTTCATTTCTACTGCTACCATCTTAATTTAGCGGATCCTCATTATCTCTCCTTAGAACTACTGCAGTAGTCTCATTAAATATTTAAGTATCTACCATGTTACTGTGGTAGGGGTTAGAGATTCAGCAGGGAACAAACAGAAATTTTCTCAGTTTTGGAACTTGCAATACAGTGGGAATAGACAATTGTAGAACAAGGAATTACAAGTATTCCAAGTATCATGAAGGGAAAATGCAGACGACCACATAAACGTATTAACTGACAGACCTAACAGTCCGGGGGATGGGTTCAGGGAAGTAGTCTTTGTTTTATCAACCACAGTTTATTCTACATACTCTACCAGTTTTGGAGCTTAGTGGATATGTTATAGCTGTAAGTAGTTAAAAAATTAAAAATAAATGTTTTAAAATAAAGATATTTAATAAAAACTAAATGTTCATACAATTCCTGAAACAGCTTTAGACAAATCCTTTTCAAACACCAGAACACTTTGAAAACTTTTGCTCTAAAGAGGCCACCCTCTCCCTCCAATATGGGTTTCGACTTTGGGTTCTCCCAGGCCTCAATTGCTTAAGTACTGACAGAATTCCTATGTTATATTTCATACTCTTTGAACCTCAGAAGTTAGGACTAGGCATTTCTAGTAGGAGGGTATGTATGGTTACAAGAAAGAGGTCTTTCAGGTAAATAGTTAGAATCTCTTTGTAGCCAGAGTCCAGCAGCTTATAGGTGAGTTATTAAATGTACAAGTAACGAGGCTATAGTTTGAACATCTTTGTAAGTTTAAAAATATATAAATTCATTTGTAAATCAGAAAAAAATATCCCTTATCATATGCTGGCTCCTAATTTTTGGTTTATAAAATAAGGTTAGTGTAGCCACAAATCTCATAAATTAATAAATGCTTACTAGACAGATGAATAAAACTGTTAATTGTGCATCAAGGTGAGATCTGAATCTTTTCTTATCTCTATGATAACATATCATGGGTCCTTAGATTACTTAACCTCTCTTTGCTTCGGTTTTGATTTTTTTGTTTGTTTGTTTTTTTGTGGTACATGGGCCTCTCACTGTTGTGGCCTCTCCCGTTGCGGAGCACAGGCTCCGGACACGCAGGCTCAGCAGCTATGGCTCACATGCCTAGCCGCTCTGCGGCATGTGGGATCTTTCTGGACCGGGGCACGAACCCGTGTCCCCTGCATCGGCAGGCGGACTCTCAACCACTGTGCCACCAGGGAAGCCCTTTTTTTTTTTTTTTTTTTTTTTTTTTTTTTAGTTTTTCTATTTTTAAAAAGGGAAGTTAATATACTTAAAATTCAATTACAGTGAAGATCACTACAGAGGAAGTTCTTCATTGATTTTTTTTTTCTTTGTCTTAGTTGGAGGATCATAGGCAATGCTTTGTTTGGTTGATGTGGCTACGGTAGATTTTACCCAAGGAATTGTCTTGTTTAATGTTTTCCTTACAATCTTTTTTTTCTTTAATTTTAATTAACTAATTTATTTTTGGCTATGTTGGGTCTTTGATGCTGCACATGGGCTTTCTCTAGTTGCGGCAAGCAAGGGCTACTCTTCATTGCTGTGTGTGGGCTTCTCGTTGCAGTGGCTTCTCTTGTTGTGGAGCACGGGCTCTAGGCATGCGGGCTTCAGTAGTTGTGGCACACGGGCTCAATAGTTTTGGCTTGTGGGCTCTAGAGCGCAGGCTCAGTATTTATGGCACGTGGGCTTAGTTGCTCCATGGCATGTGGAGTCTTCCCGGACCAGGGCTCGAACCCGTGTCCCCTGCATTGGCAGGTGGATTCTTAATCACTGTGCCACCAGGGAAGCCCTTTCCTTACAATCTTGACATGTAAGTTACACTGTACTTTCTGTAAGGGAAGAATTTGTTTATGTGTTGTTAGTATCAGTAGCCAGGGAGAGGTGAACTAGGTTGTTTACACTTTTATTCTGTTGTAGGTAATTGTAACCATAACTGACTTGTAAAATTTCTCTTCATTTTTAATAGATATTTTACTTTCTTGAATATATTTATGAGCTCAGAGAGATTCCATGCTGCTGGAAGTATAATTTATCTCCTGTTAAAGTTTAGAAGGAACAGTTGAAGTGTGAGTGGTGATTAAATTTTCTTTCTCTTTTGCTATCAACAAATAGGGTTATTTGTACATCTTCATCTCTTTTTACTAACACTTTATAGAGAGGCTCTTGCTAAAACCTGCAGGGTTAAAAAAAAATCTCATGGGGTTTATCCTATTCTTGACCCTTACTTCTGTTGTTTACATTAGTGTTATTAGATATTTTGAAAAGCTTAACTGGTTTGTAGTCTTTGTAAACTTGTGTCTGCACCTCAGCTTGTTTTATCTTGAGACATAATTTAGTTTCTTGTAATGTGAAAAATGTATTATTTTGACTTTTGAGATGTTTGATGAAGAGATAGCCACTCTGCATCTAACTATATTTTAATCTATTTTTGGAATATTAATCAAGTATCCTAAATATTATCTACTTAACAGATCATGATGACTTTGAAAACATCTGATTTTTTGTTTTAATAGGGGATGTTCAGTGTGTTGATAGTTTTCATCAAATTTGGAAAAATTTCAGACATTTTTTCTTCAGGTTTTTTTTTTTAAGCATGCAATCTCTTTGGGCCCAATAAATGTATCCAGAAATTAAAATATCTACTAAAAGTGGAGAGAAACTTTATATAAGACAGTATGGTTACAATAACCGACAACAAAATAAAAGTATGAACAACCTCTCTATTCTCTCCTTCTGGGTCTCCAGTTATATGTATGTTAGGCTTTTTAAAAAAATTTATTTATTTTTGGCTGTGTTGGGTCTTCTGTTGGGTCTTCATTGCTGCGCGCGGGCTTTCTCTAGTTGCAGCGAGTGGGGGCTACTCTCTGTTGCGGTGCCTGGGCTTCTCGTTGCGGTGGCTTCTCTTGTTGCGGAGCATGGACTCTAGGCGTGTGGGCTTCAGTAGTTGTGGCTTGTGGGCTCTAGGGTGCAGGCTCAGTAGTTTGGGCGCACGGGCTTCGTTGCTCCGCGGCATGTGGGATCTTCCTGGACCAGGGCTCAAACCCGTGTCCCCTGCATTGGCAGGCTGATTCTTAACCACTGCACCACGAGGGAAGTCCATGTTAGGTTTTTTGATGTTATCCCATTGCTCACTGATTCTCTGTGTGGTTTCTGTCTTTTTCTATTGTCTGTTTCATTTTGGATGATTCCTTTTTCTTTCTTTTTTTTAAAAATATTTATTTACTTGGTTGCTTTGGGTCTTGGTTGCAACACGTGGGCTCTTCCTTGTGGCACGCAGGCTCTAGAGTGTGTGGGCTCGGTAGTTGTGGTGTGCAGGGTTCTCTAGTTGTGGCACGCAGGCTCTAGAGTGCTCAGGCTTAGTTGCCCTGTGGCATGTGGGATTTTATTTCCCTGACAGGGATCAAACCTGCATCCCCTGCCTTGGAAGGCGGATTCTTAACCACTGGACCACCAGGGAAGTCCTGGATGATTCCTTTTTCTGTATCTTCAACTTCACTAATCCTTTATTCCACAGTGGTTAATCTGGTGTTAATCCTATCTAGTGTATTTTTTAAATCTCAGGTATATACTTCTTATGTCTAGAAGTTCATTTAAAAAATATTTCCCATTTCTTTCCTCATGCTTAATGGTTTTCTCTATTTCTTTGAATATATTTATAATAGCTGTTTTAAAGTCCTTGTCTACCATTCTGTCATCTGCACCATTTCTAAGTCTGTTTTTATTGATTGATATTTCTCCTTGTTTGTGTCCCTGCTAATTTCTGTTTGGATGCTCGACATTGTAATTTTACACTGTTATGTGCTGGATTTTTTTTTTTTAATTCCTGTAAATATTATGGGGATCTGTTCTGGGATACAATTAAGTTATTTGAAAATAGTTAGATGCATTCATGGCTCTGGATGTTTTTAAAGTTTTTTTTTGTTTTTTTTCACTCTGTTTGGTGATTATACAAACTATTCACAGCCCTGTGTGAACATTAAGGATTGTTCCTGCCTGCCTCTTTCCAGTGGTTCTTTACCCTGGTCTTGATTGCTTCTGTACACACATGCACTCATAAGTACTCTGCCAAAGTTTCAAGAGGAACCCTCTCTAGATATCCAGAGTTCTATCTGTACAGCTCTTCAGTGTTCTGCCCTGCCTTGGCCTCCTCAAAACTCTGAATTCTGTCTCTTCAACTCAGCGAGACTGCTGGGCTCTGTTTGGGTTCCTCATTCCTGTGCTGCAGCCTGGAAACTCTCCAGTCAGTGAGCTGGGGGCAGTCTTAAGGCTTACCTCATTTATTTCCCTTCTCTCGTGGATCCATGTTCTGTGCTGCCTATTGTCTAGTTCTAGTGTCTAAAGTCCATTGTTTCATATATTTTGTCTATTTTTCCCGTTTAAGGTGGGAGGCTAAATCTGGTCCCTGTTAGTTCGGTGGTCAGAAGCCGAAGTGGTCTGGTGGGTATATTGAAATGTCAAACAAAGAGGAGTCATATTTCAAAGTTATGCTGTCATTAGAAATCTGTGTATTATCTTTATGCCCAAATAATAGCTTCAAAAATATTTCCCTTATTCTTTAGACACGTCATAAGCTCTTCTGATGATTAATTCTAGCACTGTTCCCATTGAAATTAAAATTGTAGGTAAAAATAATTTTCCTATTTTTCTGTTAAAGAGCAGAATCTTACATAAGCTATATATGACACTTATAGAACCCTGTTGTTATCTGTTTAGTGAATTATCTAGCTTCCCTCAAATGTAGGAGAATTTTTTTGCTTCAGCCTTTCTAGATAATAGTAGTTGTAACTGGACTTCCTTTCCTCTTGCATTATATCCTCCCCTGCTCTGAAATCCTTCAGTGGCTCTTCCTTGTCTATTGAAACTGAATGAAGTCCATCCTCTTTCTAGCCTGATTTTTAAATTTATTTATTTATTTATTTTTGGCTGCATTGGGTCTTCGTTGCTCTTCCTGGGCTTTCTCTAGCTGTGGCGAGTGCGGGCTACTCTAGGCTACTCTTCGTTGCAGTGCGCAGGCTTCTCATTGCGGTGGCTTCTCTTGTTGTGGAGCACGGGCTCTAGGCGCATGGGCTTCAGTAGTTGTGGCACATGGGCTAAGTAGTTGTGGCTTGCGGGCTCTAGAGTGCAGGCTTAGTAGTTGTGGCACATGGGCTTAGTTGCTCCGCAGCATGTAGGATCTTCCTTGATGAGGGCTCTAACCCATGTCCCCTGCATTGGCAGGCGGATTCTTAACCACTGCACCACCAGGGAAGCCTCCTAGCCTGATTTTTACAATCTGAACTCAGTTTACCTTTCAGGTTTATGTATTCTTTCTCCACAATCAGAACTCTTTTCCATTTAGACTAATGTATGCATTCATTTTCTCATGTACTTGTATGTTTTGCTCCTTTCCTTTTCTGTGCCTTTGCTTACATCTTCAGTTAGTTCTTGTCATTAAACAAACCACCCCGAAGTTCAGGAGCTAAAACAATAATTTATTAACTATTATGTGGGTTGGCAGTTTGGCTAGACTCAACTGAATGGTTCTTTTGGTCTTGTTTGGGCTCATTTATGTGAAGCAGTCACCTAGCTTGGGTTTCTTCACTATCTGGGTTCCAAAACCAGCAAAAGAGGGCAAGTCCAGTGCATAAGTGCTTTTCAACCTTCTGGGTCATGTTTGCTGATGTCCCATTTGGTTAAAGCAAGTCATGGGGCCAACCTCAGTTTCCAGAATGGAGAAAGAAAATCTACCTTTCAGTGGCAGATGCAGCAAGGTCACATTGTAAAGGGATGTGTATACAGGAATGGGAGGAACTTTTGGCTATTTTGCAATCGCCAAACCGCTACAGATGTTATGCAGCTCCTCTAAGAAACATCGTATGGGGCTTCCCTGGTGGCGCAGTGCTTGAGAGTCCGCCTGCCGATGCAGGAGACGCGGGTTCGTGCCCCGTTTCGGGAAGATCCCACATGCCGCGGAGCGGCTGGGCCCGTGAGCCATGGCCGCTGAGCCTGCGCGTCCGGAGCCTGTGCTCCGCAAATGGGAGAGGCCACAGCAGTGAGAGGCCCGCATAACGCAAGAAAAAAAAAAAA
>NW_006787469.1:199851-231574 GCF_000442215.2 Lipotes vexillifer
GGCTCAGCGGCCATGGTTCACGGGCCCAGCCGCTCCGCGGCATGTGGCATCTTCCCGGACCGGGGCACGAACCCGTGTCCCCTGACTCGGCAGGCGGACTCTCAACCACTGCGCCACCAGGGAAGCCCTACCTTTTATTTTATTTTATTTTTTTGAATTTTATCTATTTTTTTATACAGCAGGTTCTTATTAGTTTATTTTGCCTTTTAAATCCAGAGAATTACTATTAATTTCTGTTTTTGTATTATGTGTTCTACTTCAAAGAATAATTTGGAAATAATTGTTTAACTTCTTCCCTTGATTATAAACTCATTGAGGGCAAAACTATGCATTATACTTCTTCCTACTCTTCTATGTATTTGTAACCATTTATTGAATGACTATATGTTAAATTTAAAAGTCAGCTTTCAGTTATTTACTTGAGGACTACTTCTTTTCATTCAGCTGCCTAGGAGGTTAAAGATATTTCATTCGTTCTTCCATTCATTAAACATTTATTGAACGATTGTTCTGTGGTAGGTATTATGCTAGGTGCTGAGAATACAAAGATAAGTAGAATTCTGCTCTTGACCTCAAGAAATTTATAGTCTTTTAGGAAGACATTGTAAATTGTCTTAGAAGATACGTCTTAGAAGACATGTAATTGTGCATGTGCTTCTAAGCCTCTTTCTTTACTCTGAACCTAGATTTCTGCTTCATGCTCAACTCACAGGTTACCTGGCTTTTTACCATTGTATAGGTGGGACAGTCTTCTGCTATCTGTCATACTGCTAGATGGTTGTTGCCTATCTAGTTTGTGTCTGGATTTCCCTGCTCTGATTTATATGGCCATTACCTGTTACTGTTCTTTTTATAAGAGACATTAATTATAGATACAGTTTAAATTTATGTATTTTATTTACTTTATTTTTGGCTGTGTTGGGTCTTCATTGTTGCATGCGGGTTTCTCTAGTTGTGGCAAGCGGGGGCTACTCTTCATTGAGGTGCACAGGCTTCTGATTGTGGTGGCTTCTCTTGTTGGGGAGCACGTGCTCTAGGTGCTCGGGCTTCAGTAGTTGCAGAGTGCAGGCTCAGTAGTTGCAGTGCACGGGCTCAGTAGACATGGCTCGCGGGTTCTAGAGTGCAGGCTCAGTAGTTGCAGCACACGGGCTCAGTAGACGTGGCTCACAGGCTTTAGAGCGCAGGCTCAGTAGTTGTAGTACACGGGCTCTAGAGCGCAGGCTCAGTAGTTGTGGCACACGGGCTTAGTTGCTCTGTGACGTGTGGGACCTTCCCAGACCAAGGATCGAATCCGTGTCCCCTGCATTGGTAGGTGGTTTCTTACTCACTGTGCCACCAGGGAAGCCCCCTGTACAGTTTAAAGAATAATTATAAGGCCAAGTGGTCAAGAAATAGAACATTGCCAGCATCTCAGAAGCCCTTTCCTTATCTCCTTTTCTTACTCCAAAGGAATTCATTCTTGTGCTTTTTATGAAAAATCATGTCCTTGTTTTTTCTTTATAGACTTACTACCTATACTTGCATCCCTATTTAACATAGTTTAGTTTTGCTTAATTTTGAACCTTACATAGAAGGACTTATGTTGTAAGTATACTTTTGTCTTGCTTGATTTTTTTCAATGTCTATCGTGAGATTTAGTCATATAGTTCAGAGTAGCATTAGTTTCATTTTCTTAGCATATTTTTTGTGGCAGGTAGAATAATGGTCCCCCCAAAGATACTCACTTTCTAATCCCTGAAACTTCTGAATATGTTACCTTATAGGCAGAATGGACTTTGCAGGTGTGATTAACTTAAAGCTCTGAGTTGGGAAGATTATCCTTGATTTTCCAGGTGGGTTTAGTGTACTCACAAGGGTCCTGTAAGAGGGAGGCATATATATTTTGTCAGAGAGAAGTAAGGAGATGTGATGATGGAAGCAGAGGTCAGAGAGATTTGAAGATGCTAACTACACTACTCCAGCTTTGAAGGTGGAGGATGGGGCCATGAGCCAAAGAATGAAGGCAACTTCTAGAAGTTGGAAAAGGCAATGAAGAGGATTCTCCTCTAGAGCCTCCAGAAGGAGCATAGCCTTGCTGATACCTTGATTTTAGCCCCAGTGGAAGCCTGAACTTCTGATCTCCAGAACTGTAAGACTATAAATTTATGTTGTTTTGCAGCTAAATTTGTGGTAGTTTGTTACGTCAGCAGTAGGAAGCTAGTACATTTTTTTACTGTATGAATATATTATAATTTATCCATTCTTCTCTTGCTGGACATTTGGGTTGTTTCCAGTTTTTGGCATTTATGGACAGTGTGACTGAAAATTCTTGTACATATTTCCTGGTGCACGTGAGAGAAGAGTGTCTTTAGGATATACCTAGGAAAAGGGTTGCTGGGTCACAGTACATGCATATTTTCAGCTTTACTTTATAATACAGAACTATTTTCCAAAGTACATTCCTACTAGCAGTGTGTGAGAGTCTTTACTTTTTATATTTAAATAATTTCTTTTTTTATATTCACTATGACAGTGCTTCCTTTTTTTACGTAGGTGGGTACTCAAAATTTGCTTCAAGTGAAAGCACATTTGGGAACTAATTTATACTTTTTCCAACCTAGAAATAGTAGATTTATTTTTATTCCGTTTTTGGTCAACTAATTTTTCTGTTAACTTTAAGAGCAAAATTATAACAATGCAAATGCTATAATTTAATTTGTAATCATAGTTGTAGAGTAATAATTTCTCTTGCTGACAAAAACATTTCTATATGAATTTGATAAGTAATAGTTGCATACTAGGTTTAAATTCTAGTCTTCCATTCAAACATGATTATTTTCTTTCATCAACATTCAAGCACTTCAGGGACTGTTTTGGGTAACATTATGTTTGTGAATGTGACTATTTCTTCTTCTGTTGGCTAAGAAGCATGCAAAATGATGTAGTAAGTAATGATTACCATTTATTGGGCACAGTCAGTGTAGCAGGCACTGTGATGAGTAAGCACTTTACATATATCATGTGTTATCACTTTTAATCCTTAAAAGTGTTATCTCTTTTCTATAGTTGAGGAAATTGAGGCATAGAGAAGTTAAGTAGTGGGTCCTAGGTTATACAGCCAGGATTTGAATCTAGGTAGTCTGGTCTCCCCCTCCCCACACAGCTGTGGGATCTTTGTTCTCTGACCAGGGATTGAACCCAGCCCCTTGGCAGTGAGAGCACGGAGTCCTAACCACTGGGACGCCAGGGAATTCCCCAGATAGTCTGGTCTTAATCTCTATTCTGTGACGTCCCTGGAGCTAAAAGACAATAAACACACTGCAGTGTTATTAATTTCTCAGACAATACTCTTGTAGGGAGTTATCTTCATTAAGTATGGTTTGTCTGGTTTATGTTTTTGGAATTCTTATATTAGTACAGTTTTTATGCATTTGCCTTTGTGTCTTATTTTTATTTTCATTCTCCTTTTAGTTCTCATTTTTCCTCTCATCTTTCTGTTATACTCGTATATGTGAACCTGTATGACTTATAAATTACATACAGTTTGATGTCTCATTTTCATCTGGTTAATTAAATTACTTCACCAAATATCTATTGATTAACTGCAAAGTTCATAATTTTTGATTATGGCAGAGAATATAGTGACTATGATATGGTCTTCGTCATCCCCTAGTTTGTAATCTAGGGGATTGTCAATATTTACTTACTAATTTGTTGGCTATTTTTCTTCTCAATCTTCTTCTACCAAGCAAATGTTTCAAATGATTTTTCACCACATGGTATTTTACAAGTTGAATCTCCATTTAGTATGTTCTGTCTGTATTTTGATCATCTTTGGGTCTGTTTTGGCAACACCTCCAGATTTAGCATCACTGTCTGAATTCATTATCATGCTGTTTACTTTCTATTTTAGGTCATTGAAGATATTGCCAAGGAGGAATTATTTAAGTTCTTTCTTGCAGTATCTCATTTTCTTGCACCAAGATTATTTTAAAGCTATTAGCTTACTGAAAAAATGAATCCCAAACAGTTATTTGACAGCATTGATACTGCAGCCAGATTACATTAATTTTTTCAGATGTAATTCATGATGTGGAATCAAAAAGAACCTGTGGTTCGTGTACAACTTTGAGAAACTATTGTCTTACACCAGTGAAGCCTGGTGTGTTAGTTATCTATGGCTGCATAACAAATTACCCCTAACTTACTGTTTTAAAACAACAGCATTATTTCACAGAATCTGTGGGTCAGGACTTTGTGTGTGACTCAGCCATCTGGGTACTGTTTCAAGATGAGTCAGAGACTGCAATTAAGGTAGGCTGTAGTCATCAAAAGGCACAACTGAGGAAGGATCTGTTTCCAAGCTTACTCCAGTGGTTGTTGGCATGATTCCATTCCTTGTGGGTGGTTGGACTGAGGGCTGTTGGTACCTTTTGTAAGTGGAATCATATGCTAGCAGAGGTTGTCCTAGCACATGGGTCTTTCCTTGGGGCAACATGGCAGCTTTCCTCATCAGAGCAAGCAAGTAGGAAGACCCAGAGAGAGACAATGAGCAAGGTAGATGTCACAGTCTTTTATATCTGGGAAGTGATATCTTGTCACTTTTGCTGTATTCTGTTCATTAGAGTCAAGTGACTGGATCCACCCACACTAAAGGGGAAGGGATCAATAACATGAGATAGGGGTTATTGGGAGCCATTTTAGAAGCAATCTAGTACACCTTGGTAGTTTACAGGGTTCTGGGCTTTTCCCTTAGGGTTCAATTTCTAATTGGAACAGGTGTATTTTTAGCTTTATATTAGTATCTTGAAGGACTCTATCCAGGATACTACTTTGTTCCATGATCTTTCTACTGGTAATTTAAAGTGAGATATGGTGAAAATTATTTGGTAATTATATTTCTGAGGGGTACCTAGTAGTGTTATTTAAAATAGAAACTTTTTTCATGGTAAAATATACATTAGATTTTCCATTTTAACTATTTTTAAGTGTACAATTCAGTGGCATTAAGTATATTAACATTGTTCTGCAACAATCACCACAATTTATCTCCAGAACTTTTTCATCTTCCCAAAAATGAAACTTTGTACCCACACTAAATCCCTATTATCTCCTCCTTGCAGCCCCTGGCAACCACTAGACAGAAACTACCTTCTGTCTCTATGAATTTGACTAATCTAGCTACCAATTATAAATGGCATCATATATTTGACCTTTTGTGATTGGCTTTTTTCACTTAACATAAGGTCTTCAAGGTTCATTCATGTTGTAGCATGTGTGAGAATTTCCTTCCTTTTTAAAATTGAATAATATTCCATTGTATATATGTGCTACATTTTTGTTTATCCATTCATCTGTCATTTGGGATGGACACTTGAGTGCTTCTGCCTCTTGGCTCTTATGAATAATTCAGCCATGAACACTGGTGTACAAATATCTTTTTGAGTCCCTCCTTTGAATTTTTTGGAGTATATACTCAAAGGTGGAATTGCATAATTATATCATAATTCTATGTTTAATTTTTTTGAGGAACCTCTAGTACTGTTTTCTACAGTGGCTGCACCATTTCACATTTCCTCATTCCTCATTTCCATCAGCAATGCACATGGGTTCCACTTTCTCCACATTTTTACCAACACTTATTTTCATGTTTTTTGATAGTTATTCTAAATGGGTTGTAAAGTGGTTTGATATGCATTTTCTTAGTTAATTAATGATGTTGAGCATCTTTCCATGCTTATGATCCTTTGTATATTTTCTTTGGAGAAATGTCTATTCAGGTCTTTTGCCCATTTTTAAAATTGGGTTGTTTGTTATTTTGTTGTTGAGTTGTAGGATTTCTTTATATATTCTAAATGTTAACCCCTTATCAGATATATTATTTGAGGATATGTTCTCCCATTCCATAGGTTGCCTTTTTACTCTTTTGATGGACACTTCATCAAAGTTATTTGTTTTTAATTTTGATGAAATCACTTTATCTGTTTTTTTCTTTTCTTTTGGTGTCATATCCAAGAAATCATTGCCAAATGCAATGTCATGAAGCTTTTCCCCTATGTATTGTTCAAAGAGTTTTATAGTTTTGGATCTTACATTTAGTTCTTTGATCCAGTTTCAGTAAATTTTTATATACGGTATAAAGTAAGGGTCCAGCTTTATTCTTTAGCATGTGGATATCCAGTTTATCCAGTGCCATTTGTTGAAAAGATTGATCTTTCCCCATTGAATGGTTTTGGCACCCTTCTCTAAAAATTTTTTGACCATATATGTGAGGCTTAAAAATTATAACTTTTAAAAATAGTGTTTTTCTACTTATTGTAAAAATACGTGTTTACTATAGTAAATTTACAGAAGAGGAATCTATCCCAAGAAAATAATCATACTATATAGGAATAACCATAGTTCATAGTTGGTAAATATGAGTTCAGGCTTTTTTTTTAAAAAAATTATTTATTTATTTTTGGCTGTGTTGGGTCTTTGTTGCTGTGCACCTGCTTTCTCTAGTTGCGGTGAGCGGGGGTTACTCCTTGTTGCGGTGCGTGGGCTTCTCATTGTCGTGGCTTCTCTTGTTGCGGAGCACGGGCTCTAGGCGCTCAGGCTTCAGTAGTTGTGGCATGTGGGTTCAGTAGTTGTGGCTTGCCGGCTCTAGAGCTCTGGCTCAGTAGTTGTGGCGCATGGGCTTAGTTGCTCCGTGGCGTGTGGGATCTTCCCAGACCAGGGCTCGAACCCGTGTCCCCTACATTGGCAGGTGGATTCTTAACTGCTGCACCACCAGGGAAGCCCCTATATGTATACTTTTTTAAAAAATAGAAATGAGATCATATATATTGTTTTATAAGTCTCTTAAAATATAAATAATATTTTTTCATGTTTAAATGTTCTTCTACAAGTTGCATTTTAAATTTAATTTTCATTTTTAATCAGAGTTAAATATGCACATAATTTAAAAAGTTGAATGATTCTGTACACTTCTTTATAGAAAAGAAGAGTCTCCTGGCCTCCCCACTCTGCCCTTTTTGCTGATTCTTTTGGTATTTACCTCCATATCTCAAATGAACATGCTTGTATTGCTGCTGATTAATTTTTAAATTTTAGTCATTATTTATTGGCTTTCCACTATGGAAGGTGAGGATTTAGCTTTTTCACAGCCTATCTCATTCCTACCGCAGCTAGGTCCTCCGATTTTCCATTAATATTATAGTTTAATTTTGGTTAGGGCAATATTCAGAATTTAAGTTATTATGACTCTGTAAATGCTTTTGACATCTAAGTCATGAAATTTATATCTATATAGGTATAGATATAGGTATATAGTATGAGTAACTTTTCTGCACTAGTTTTTTTTTCCTGGAGGTAATAATTGTATTGTGTTTTTCTTTGATTAGTTTTCTAACCTAATTAAATTCCAAACCAGTTGCACAACTCTTCTCTTATTGCATTTAAGTTCAAGTTAATATTCTACCAATAGCATTACCTATGACAAATCTCTCCTGGACTACCTATTGTCCTAAAGGCTAGGGACCACGGTTTATTTATCTTAGTATTCCCACAGTTTTTGGCAGGGTACTCATCAAATGTTTGTTTATTGAAAGAATGATTGGTAAAAGTTCAGATTGTAGAATATTTAAAAATTTACCCAAATAACTTTGTATATAATAAATCAAGATTATTAATAGATTGATTCAAATATAGATTTGTATAACATAATTTAGCCGTTCTCAAACTCTCTGGTCTGAGGACCTCTTATCAATCTTAAAATTTATTGAGGACCCTAAAGAGTTGTTTATTTGTTTTATCATGGATTTATAGCTAATGATATTTCCTGTATTAAAATTAAAACATATTTTAAGTTTATTTATTTTAAAATAATAAAGCTGGGCTTCCCTAGTGGTTAAGAATCCACTTGCCAGTGCAGGGGGCATGGGTTCGAGCCCTGGTCCGGGAAGATCCCACATGCAGCTAAGACCGTGCACTTTACAACTACTGAGCCTGTGCTCTAGAGCCCACGAGCCACAACTACTGAGCCCATGTGCCACAACTACTGAAGCCTGTGCACCTAGAGCCCGTGTTCCACAAGAGAAGCCACCGCAATGAGAAGCCCGTGCACTGCAACGAAGAGTAGCCCCTGCTCACCACAACTAGAGAAGGCTTGTTGCGCAGCAAGGAAGACCCAATGCAGCCATAAATAAATAAATAATACTATTTTCCAAAACAGAAAAACAGGTGGTGAAATGAGTGGCATTGTTTTACATTTTTTCAAGTCTCTTTAACGTCTGGCCCCATAGAAGACAGCCGGATTCTCATACTTCTGTGTTCACTTTGTTGCAATATATTGCTTTGGTTGAAGCATATGAAGAGAATATGGCCTTACTCAGATACACTATTGGAAAAGGGAGTAATATTTTACCATCTTCTCAGATAATTGTGGATTTTCTTTTTATAAATTAATTTTATTTATTAAGAAAACATGGTAAATGACTTTTTTGGGTTCTACAGTTCTGTGAGTTCTAGCACGTATGTAGATTCATGTAACCTTCACTATAATCATAATAATCGTTGATAGTTCATAATAGTATTCATAAGTATTCATAATAGCTCCACAGTCCCCCAAAACTCCTTCATACTATCCCTTTATAATCATACCTTCATCCCACCTCTATCTCTTCGCAACCACTCATCTATTCTCTGTCACTCTAGTTTTATCCTTTTGAGAATGTCATATAAATATAATCATACAGTATGTAACTTTTGGAGACCGGCAAGTGATGTCAAACATCTTTTCATGTTATTTATTTGCAATCAGTATAACCTCTTTGGTGAAGTGTTTGTCTTTTGCCCAGTTTTAAATTGGGTCATTTGTTTTCTTACAGTTGAATTTTAAGTGTTCTCTATATATTTTGATACAAGCCCTTGGTTGGATATTATGATTTGCAAACATTTTCTTCCAGTATGTAGCTTGTCTTTTCATTTTCTTAGCAGTGTCTTTCACAGAGTAAAAGTTTTCAATTTTGGTAAAGTTCAGTTTATCAGGTTTTTTTTTCTTTTATAAAATGTGCTTTAAGTATCATGTCCAAAATCCTTTGCACAAAGATTTGCTTACCAGTTTATTTCTAAATGTTTTGTATTCTCCATTTAGATCTGTGATGCATTGTGAGTTAAGTTTTGTATGTAAGGTTTGAGGTTTAGATTGAGGTTCATTTTTTTACATACAGATGTACAGTTGTTCCAGCACTTTGTTGGAAATTGTCTCTTCTGTGTTGAATGGCCTTTGCGTCTTTGTCAAATATCACTTGACCTAGAATAGGCAAAGCTATAGAGACAGAAAATAGACCAGGGACCAGGGAAAGGAGGGAATAGAGAGTGACAGCTAATAAGTATGGGGTTTCTTTTTTGGATGGTGAAAAAGTTCTGGAATTGGATAGTGGTGAATACACAGCCTTGTGAATATACTACAAACCACTGAATTGTATACTTTAAAATGATGGTATGTGGATTATATTTACATTTTTAAAAAGCTAAAAATTTAATTGGCTATATTTGTGTGGATCTATTTATGGACTGTATTTCATTTACCTGTAATATGACTAATAAACCTTTGCCAATAGCACAATGGCTTGATTACTGTCACTATATAGTAGTAAGTCTTAAAATCATGTAGTGTGATTCCTCCAACTTTATTACTATTTTTCAAAACTGTTTTAGGTATTTTGGTTCCTTTGCCTTTTCACATAAATTTTAGAATCAGCTTGTCTATTTAATGCCTTTTGCTTGAATTTCATTTGGAATGTTGTTAAATCTTTTGATCAGTTTGAGCAGCTTTTTTTGTTTTTTATATGCCCTTTATCAGGTTGAGAAAATGCCCTTCTACTCTTAGTTTCCTGAGAGTTTATATCATGAATGACTGTTGAATTTTGTCAAGTGCTTCTCCTGCATCAAATGATAGATCATGTAGTTTTCTTTTTAAGACTGTTAATCTGATGAATTTTATGAATTGATTTTTTTTTTTTTTTTGCGGTACGCGGGCCTCTCACTTCTGTGGCCTCTGCCGTTGCGGAGCACAGGCTCCGGACACGCAGGCTAAGCGCCCATGGCTCACGGGTCCAGCCGCTCTGTGGCATGTGGGATCTTCTCAGACCGGGGCACGAACCTGTGTCCCCTGCATCGGCAGGCGGACTCTCAACCACTGTGCCACCAGGGAAGTCCTACTGCTTTTTTTTAATCATTTATTTTTATAAAATTTCCACACTAGGCATTACTTTTTCCCCCTTCAGCTTTATGACTGTTTTGATATCAGGCTAGTGCTGGCCTCATAAAATGAGTTGGGAAGTATTTCCTACCCTTCTATTTCTGGAAGAGATTGTATAGATTGTTTTATTTATTTATTTATTTTAATGTTTGTAGAATTTGCCAGTGGAAAAAACTGTATTCTTTTGTGGGAAGGTTTTTTTTTGGGGGGGGGAAGGTTTTTTAAAAGAAAATATTTATTTTTATTTATTATCATCTTTATTTTTAGCTACATTGGGTCTTCATTCTGCATGTGGGCTTTCTCTAGTTGCAGCGAGCAGGGGCTACTGTTCGTTGCAATGCACGGGCTTCTCATTGCGGTGGCTTCTCTTGTTGTGGAGTGCGGGCTCTAGGCACGCAGGCTTCAGTAGTTGCGGTGCATGGGCTCCATAGTTGTGGCTCGTGGGCTCTAGAGCACAGGCTCAGTAGTTGTGGCGCATGGACTTAGTTGCTCCGCAGCATGTGGGATCTTCCCAGACCAGGGCTTGAACCCGTGTCCCCTGCATTGGCCGGTTGATTCCTAACCACTGCGCCACCAGGGAAGCCCCTTGTAAGGTTTTAAACTATGGGTTCAATTTTTTAACAGGACAATTCAGCCTTTTCCTTTCATCTTGGGTGAATTGTTGGGTTTGCAATTTTTGAGAAATTGGTCCATTGCTGTCCAGTTTATGTGTACAGTGTTGATCATAATATTTCCTTTATACCTTTAATGTCTGTGGAGTCTATAGTGATAATTCCTGTTTCATTCCTAATCTTGTTAATTTGTGCATTTTCTTTTTTTCTTTTGCCAATTTTCCTAGAAGCTTGTGGATTTTACTGATCTTTACAAAAAACCCAACTTTAGGTTTCATTGCTTTTTCTCTATTATTTTTCTAGTTTTAATTTCATTGGTTTCTCCCCCTATTTCTTTCATTTTGCTTTTGTTTTTAAAGTGGAAGCTTATATGATTAATTTGAGACTTTTTCTTATTTTAAATAGAAGTTTTTTTTATTATATAATATACTACTTTATTTTTCACTGAAGGTGAAATTTACATTAATACAGAATTAACCATTTTAAAGTGCAAAATTCAGTGGCATTTAGTATATGCACAGTATTGTACAACCACCACATTTGTCAAGTTCCAAAACATTTTCATCACTCCAAACCACTAGTGGCAACCGCCAGTCTGTTTTCTGTCTCTCTGGATTACCTATGCTGGATATTTTATACAAAGAGTACCATACAAAATGTGACCTTTGGTGTAGGGCTCATTTCACTTAGCATAAGTTTTTGACCTTCAGTCACATTGTAGAATGTATCACTACTTCAGTCCCTTATAGGATTGAATAATATTCCACTGTATGTATAAACCACGATTTGTTTATCCATTCTTCCATAGATGGATACTTGGGTTGTTTCCACCTTTTCACTGTTGTGAATAATGCTGCTAAGACGTGCATATACATGTATTTGTTTTGAGTCCCTGTTTTCAATTTGTTTGGGTCTATACCTAGAGGTGGAATCACTGGATTATATTAATACAATAATTCTATGTTTAACTTTTTGAGGAACCACCAAACTGTTTTCCACAGTGGCTGAACCATTTTACATTCCCACCAGCAATGAATGAGGGTTCCAGTTTCTCCACATCTTCTCCAACACTTGTTATTTTCCTTTCTTTCTTTTTTTTTTGTTACAGCCATCCTAGTAGATATGTAAATACAAGTTTTTAATGTTATAGTTTTTCCTCTGAGCAGTGCTTTAGCTACATCCCACCAAATTTTATTTGTTGTATTTTAATTTTTGTTCAATTAAAATATTTTTAATTTGCCTAAAGACTTTCTCTTTAATCCATGGGTTATTTAGAATAGTCATTGCCAAACTCTTTTTTTTTTTTTTGGCTGCACCGTGTGGCCTATGGGATTTTAGTTCCCAACCAGGGATCGAACCCGTGCCCCCTACATTGGGAGTGTGGAGTCTTAACCCCTGTACCACCAGGGAGGTCCCGCCAAACTTTTTTTTTAAGTCCAAATAATAAATATGATAGGCCTGGGTCCATACTCAGTTGTAGTTACTTAACCCTGCCCTAGTAGTACAAAAGCAGCCGTAGACAACACATGGACATGTCGTTGTGCCTATAAAATTTTATTTACAAAATACAGGAACCCAGCTTTGATGTTTCTGTTTAATTTCCAAATGTTTGTAGAGTTTTCTGTTATCTTGCTGCTATTGATTTTTAGCTTAGTATCATTAGGATCGGAGAATATACTATGTATGATTTTATTTAAGTTTGTTAAGGTTTATTTTGTGACCTAGGATATGACATGTCTCTCTTGGTTCCATGAGAGACATGGAAAGAATGTGTATTCTGCTTTTGTTGGAGTGTTCTATATATGTGCATTAGTTTCAGTTGGTTGAAAGTTGCTTTCTGATTTAGTTCTCTTACATCAACTGAGTGTCCTACAGTTCAGTTCAATTCTGACACTAACTGCTTGGTGTTAGAGAAGTCCTTGTAGGCTAAGGGGCTCAGTTCCACAAGACTGCCCCTGCTTCAAACTCTAACCTGAAGTATACCCTATAGTCCTGGGTATCCTCAAGCCACTCATACTTTGCCTGGCTGGCCATGAATTTGGGGTTTCCCACAGGTTGAATAATCTGCTAGAACAACTCACAGAACTCATGAAAGTGCTGTACTTATGATTACCATTTTATTATAAAGGATAACAGTGAACAGCCAGATGAACAGGTATGTAGGGCAAGTTTGCAAGGAGTCCAAGCACAAGAACTTCTATCCTTGTGGAATCAGGGATTCTACCACCCTCTCAGTACATAAATATTTTCACCAACCAGGAAGCTCCCTGAGCCTTGTTGTTCAGAGTTTCTGTTTTGTTTTGTTTTGCGGTACGCGGGCCTCTCACTGTTGTGGCCTCTCCCATTACGGAGCACAGGCTCCGGACGCGCAGGCTCAGCGGCCATGGCTCATGGGCCCAGCCGCTCCGCGGCATGTGGGATCTTCCTGAACCAGGGAACGAACCCGTGTCCCCTGCATCGGCAGGCAGACTCTCAACCACTGCGCCACCAGGGAAGCCTTTGATGCTCTTTTTTAGATGCATACACATTTATAGTTTCTTTGTAAATTGGCCCTCTGTGATTATGTGATGTCTCTCTTTATCTCTGGGAATTTTCTTTACTCTGAACTCTAAATTATCTGTTATTAATACAAACAGTCCTGACTTAACAATGGTTCAACTTACAATTTTTCAACTTTATACTGGTGAGAAAGTGATATGGATTGGGTAGAAACCAATCATGAGGGATACACTTAGAACCATTCTGTTGTAACCCATACATCCATTCTGTTTTTCACTTTCACTAAAGCATTCAATAAATTACATGAAACATTCAAGACTTTGTTGTAAAATACATTATTTTGCCAAACTATAGGTTAATGTAAGTGTTCTGAGCACATTTAAGGTAGGCTAGGCTAAGCTACGATGTTTGGTACATTAGGTGTTTTCTTTTAATTTATTTTTAAATTTTTTTAATAAATAGGTTTAAAAGAATTTTTTTAATACAGCAGGTTGTTATTAGTCATCAATTTTATACACATCAGTGTACACATGTCAATCCGAATCTCCCAGTTCATCACACCACCCCCACCCCCTGCCACAGCTTTCCCCCCTTGGTGTCCATATGTTTGTTCTCTGCATCTGTGTCTCAATTTCTGCCCTGCAAACTGGTTCATCTGTACCATTTTTCTAGGTTCCATATATATGCGTTAATATACGATATCCGTTTTTCTCCTTCTGACTTACTTCACTCTATATGACAGTCTCTAGATCCATCCACGTCTCAACAAATGACCCAATTTTGTTCCTTTTTATGGCTGAGTAATATTCCGTTGTATATATGTACCACATCTTCTTTATCCATTCGTCTGTCAGTGGGCATTTAGGTTGCTTCCATGACCTGGCTATTGTAAATAGTGCTGCAATGAACGTTGGGGTGCATGTGTTTTTTTGAATTCTGGTTTTCTCTGGGATATGCCCCGTAGTGGGATTGCTGGATCATATAGTAATTCTATTTTTAGTTTTTTAAGGAACCTCCATACTGTTCTCCGTAGTGGCTGTATCAGTTTACATTCCCGCCAACAGTGCAAGAGGGCCCCCTTTTCTCCACGCCCTCTCCAGAATTTGTTGCTTGTAGATTTTCTGATGAAGCCCATTCTAACTGGTGTGAGGTGATACCTCATTATAGTTTTGATTTGCATTTCTCTAACAATTAGTGATGTTGAGCAGCTTTACATGTGCTTCCTGGCCATCTGTATGTCTTCTTTGGAGAAATGTCTATTTAGGTCTTCTGCCCTTTTTTGGATTGGGTTGTTTGTTCTTTTAATATTGAGCTGCATGAGCTGTTTATATATTTTGTCGATTAATCCTTTGTCCGTTGATTCATTTGCAAATATTTTCTCCCGTTCTGAGGGTTGTCTTTTTGTCTTGTTTATGGTTTCCTTTGCTGTGCAAAAGCTTTGAAGTTTCATTACGTCCCATTTGTTTATTTTTGTTTTTATTTCCATTACTCTAGGAGATGGATCAAAAAAGATCTTGCTGTGGCTTATGACAAAGAGTGTTCTTCCTATGTTTTCCTCTTAAGAGTTTTATCGTGTGTGGTCTTACATTTAGGTCTCTAATCCATTTTGAGTTTATTTTTGTGTATGGTGTTAGGGAGTTTTCTAATTTCATTCTTTTACATGTAGCTGTCCAGTTTTCCCAGCACCACTTATTGAAGAGACTGTCTTTTCTCCATTTTATATCCTTGCCTCCTTTGACATAGGTTAGTTGACCATAGGTGCATAGGTTTACCTCTGGGCTTTCTATCCTGTTCCATTGATCTATGTTTCTGTTTTTGTGCCAGTACCATATTGTCTTGATTACTGTAGCTTTATAGTATAGTCTGAAGTCAGGGAGTCTGATTCCTCCAGCTCCGTTTTTTTCCCTCAAGAATGCTTTGGCTATTTGGGGTCTTTTGTGTCTCCATACAAATTTTAAGATTTTTTGTTCCAGTTCCGTTAAAAATGCCATTGGTAATTTGATAGGGTTTGCATTGAATCTGTAGATTGCTTTGGGTAGTATAGTCATTTTCACAATATTGATTCTTCCTGTTGAAGAACATGGTATATCTCTCCATCTGTTGGTATCATCTTTAATTTCTTTCATCAGTGTCTTATAGTTTTCTGCACACAGGTCTTTTGTCTCCCTAGGTAGGTTTATTCCTAGGTATTTTATTCTTTTTGTTGCAGTGATAAAGGAGAGTGCTTCTTTAATTTCCCTTTCAGACTTTTCATCATTAGTGTATAGGAATGCAAGAAATTTCTGTGTATTAATTTTGTATCCTGCAACTTTACCAAATTCATTGATTAGCTCTAGTAGTTTTCTGGTGCCATCTTTAGGATTCTCTATGTATACTATCATGTCATCTGCAAACAGTGACAGTTTTACTTCTTCTTTTCAAATTTGGATTCCTTTTGTTTCTTTTTCTTCTCTGATTACCGAGACGAGGACTTCCAAAACTATGTTGAATAATAGTGGTGAGAGTAGACATCCTTGTCTTGTTCCTGATCTTAGAGGAAATGCTTTCACTTTTTCACCATTGAGAATGATGTTTGCTGTGGGTTTGTCATATATGGCCTTTAGTATGTTGAGGTAGTTTCCCTCTATGCCCACTTTTTGGAGAGTTTTTATCATAAATGGGTGTTGAATTTTGTCAAAAGCTTTTTCTGCATCTATTGAGATGATCATATGGTTTTTATTCTTCAATTTGTTAATATGGTGTATCACATTGATTGTTTGTGTATATTGAAGAATCCTTGCATCCCTTGGATAAATCCCACATGATCATGGTGTATGATCCTTTTAATGTGTTGTTGGATTCTGTTTGCTAGTATTTTGTTGAGGATTTTTGCATCTATATTCATCAGTGGTATTGGTCTGTAATTTTCTTTTTGTGTAGTATCTTTGTCTGGTTTTGCTACCAGGGTGATGGTGGCCTCATAGAATGAGTTTTGGAGTGTTCTTTCCTCTGCAATTTTTAGGAAGAGTTTGAGAAGGATCGGTGTTAGCTCTTCTCTAAATGTTTGATAGAACTCACCTGTGAGGCCATCTGGTCGTGGACATTTTATTTTTATTTATTTTTATTTATTTATTTATTTTTGCGGTTTGCGGGCCTCTCACTGTTGTGGCCTCTCCCGCTGCGGAGCACAGGCTCCGGACACGCAGGCTCAGTGGCCATGGCTCATGGACCCAGCCACTCCGCGGCATGCGGGATCTTCCTGGACTGGGGCACGAACCCGTGTCCCCTGCATTGGCAGGCAGACCCTCAAACACTGCGCCACCAGATCCTGGACTTTTGTTTGTTGGAAGATTTTTAATCACAGTTTCAATTTAATTACTTGTGATTGGTCTGTTCATATTTTCTATTTCTTCCTGGTTCAGTCTTGGAAGGTTATACCTTTCTAAGAATTTGTCCATTTCTTCCAGGTTGTCCATTTTATTGGCATAGAGTTGCTTGTAGTAGTCTCTTAGGATGCTTTGTGTTTCTGCAGTGTCTGTTGTCATTTGTCTCTAGGTAATTTTTGATTTCCTCTTTGATTTATTCAGTGATCTCTTGGTTATTTAGTAACGTACTGTTTAGCCTCCACGTGTTTGTGTTTTTTACGTTTGTTTCCCCCGTAATTCATTTCTAATCTCATAGCGTTGTGGTCAGAAAAGATGCTTGATATGATTTCAATTTTCTTAAATTTACTGAGGCTTGATTTGTGCCCCAAGATGTGATCTATCCTGGAGAATGTTCCGTGCACACTTGAGAAGAAAGTGTAATCTGCTGTTTTTGGGTGGAATGTCCTATAAATATCAATTAAATCTATCTGGTCTGTTGTGTCATTTAAAGCTTCTGTTTCCTTATTTATTTTCATTTTGGATTGTCTGTCCCTTGTGTAAGTGAGGTGTTAAGAGTCCCCCACTATTATTGTGTTACTGTTGATTTCCTTTTTTAGAGCTGTTAGCAGTTGCCTTATGTATTGAAGTGCTCCTATGTTGGGTGCATATATATTTGTAATTGTTATATCTTCTTGGATTGATCTCTTGATCATTATGTAGTGTCCTTCGTTGTCTCTTGTAACATTCTTTATTTTAAAATCTATTTTATCTGATACGAGTATTGCTCCTCCAGCTTTCTTTTGATTTCCATTTGCATGGAATATATTTTTCCATTCCCTCACTTTCAGTTTGTATGTGTCCCTAGGTCTGAATTGGGTCTCTTGTAGACAGCATATATATGGGTCTTGTTTTGGTATCCATTCAGCAAGCCTGTGTCTATTGGTTGGAGCATTTAACCCATTCACATTTAAGGTAATTATTATTATTATTATTTTTTTTTTTAAGATGTTGGGGGTATGAGTTTATTAATTAATTAATTTATTTTTGCTATGTTGGGTCTTCGTTTCTGTGCGAGGGCTTTCTCTAGTTGTAGCAAGCGGGGGCCACTCTTCATCGCGGTGCTCAGGCCTCTCACTATCGCGGCCTCTCTTGCTGCGGAGCACAGGCTCCAGACGCGCAGGCTCAGTAGTTGTGGCTCATGGGCCCAACCGCTCCGCGGCATGTGGGATCCTCCCAGACCAGGGCTCGAACCCGTGTCCCCTGCATTAGCAGGCAGACTCTCAACCACTGCGCCACCAGGGAAGCCCTTAAGGTAATTATTGATATGTATGTTCCTGTGACCATTTTCTTAATTGTTTTGGGTTTGTTTTTGTAGGGCGTTTTCTTCTCTTGTGTTTCCCACTTATAAAAGTTCCTTTAGCATTTGTTGTAGAGCTGGTTTGGTGGTTCTTAATTCTCTTAGCTTTTGCTTGTCTGTAAAGCTTTTGATTTCTCCATTGAATCTGAATGAGATCCTTGCTGGGTAGAGTAATCTTTTTCTTTTTCTTTTTTTTTAACATTTTTTTTGAGTCAGGTAGAGTAATCTTGGTTGTAGGTTCTTCTCTTTCATCACTTTAAGTATATCATGCCACTCCCTTCTGGCTTGTACAGTTTCTGCTGAGAAATCAGCTGTTAACCTTATGGGAGTTCCCTTGTATGTTATTTGTCGTTTTTCCCTTGCTGCTTTCAATAATTTTTCTTTGTCTTTAATTTTTGCCAATTTGATTACTATGTGTCTCGGCATGTTTCTCCTTGGGTTTATCCTGTATGGGACTCGCTGCACTTCCTGGACTTGGGTGGCTCTTTCCTTTCCCATGTTAGGGAAGTTTTCGACTATAATCTCTTCAAATATTTTCTCGGGTCCTTTCTCTCTTCTCCTTCTGGGACCCATATAATGCAAATGTTGTTGCATTTTTTTTTTTTTTTTTTTCCTTGCGTTATGCGGGCCTCTCACTGTTGTGGCCTCTCCCATTTGCGGAGCACAGGCTCCGGACGCGCAGGCTCAGTGGCCATGGCTCACGGGCCCAGCCGCCCCGCGGCATGTGGGATCTTCCCGAAACGGGGCACGAACCCGCGTCTCCTGCATCGGCAGGCGGACTCTCAAGCACTGCGCCACCAGGGAAGCCCTGTTGTTGCATTTAATGTTGTCCCTGAGGTCTCTTAGGCTGTCTTCATTTCTTTTCATTCTCTTTTCTTTATTCTGTTCCACAGCAGTGAATTCCACCATTCTGTCTTCCAGGTCACTTCTCCATTCTTCTGCCTCAGTTATTCTGCTATTGATTTCTTCTAGTGTAGTTTTCATTTCAGTTATTGTATTGTTCATCTCTGTTTGTTTGTTCTTTATTTCTTCCAGGTCTTTGTTAAACATTTCTTGCATCTTCTTTCTCTTTGCCTCCATTGTTTTCCCGAGGTCCTGGATCATCTTCACTATCATTATTCTGAATTCTTTTTCTGGAATGTTGCCTCTCTCCACTTCATGTAGTTGTTTTTCTGGAGTTTTATCTTGTTCCTTCATCTGGTACATAGCCCTCTGCCTTTTCATCTTGTCTGTCTTTCTGTGAATGTGGTTTTTGTTCCACAGGCTGCAGGATTGTAGTTCTTTTTGCTTCTGCTGTCTGCCCTGTGGTGGATGAGGCTATCTAAGAGGCTTGTTCAGGTTTCCTGATGGGAGGGACTGGTGGTCGGTAGAGCTGAGTGTTGCTTGGGTGGGCAGAGCTTAGTAAAACTTTAATCTGCTTGACTGTTGTTGGGTGGGGCTGGGTTCCCTCCCTGTTGGTTGTTTGCCCTGAGGCAACCCAACACTGGAGCCTACCTGGGCTTTTTGGTGGGGCTATTGGCAGACTCTGGGAGGGCTCACGCCAAGGAGTACTTACTAGAACTTTGCTGCCAGTGTTCTTGTCCCTGTGGTGATTCACAACCACCCCCCGCCTCTGCAGGAGACCCCCCAACACTAGCAGGTAGGTCTGGTTTGGTCTCCTGTGGGGTCACTGCTCCTTCCCCTGGGTCCCAGTGCACACACTGCTTTGTGTGTGCCCTCCAAGAGTGGAGTCTCTGTTTCCCCTAGTCCTGTTGAAGTCCTGCAATCAAATCCCACTATCCTTCAAAGTCTGATTCTCTAGGAATTCCTTCTCCCGTTGCCAGACCCCCAGGTTGGGAAGCCTGATGTGGGGCTCAGAACCTTCACTCCAGTGGGTGGACTTCTGTGGTATAAGTGTTTTCCAGTCTGTGAGTCACCCACCCAGCAGTTATGGGATTTTGGTGTGATTGCGCCCCTCCTACCGTCTCATTGTGGCTTCTCCTTCGTCTTTGGATGTGGGGTATCTTTTTGGTTAGTTTCAGTGTTTTCCTGTCGATGATTGTTCAGCAGCTAGTTGTGATTCTGGTACTCTCGCAAGAGGGAGTGAGAGCACGTTCTTCTACTCCGCCATCTTGGTTCCAGTGGTACATCAGGTGTTTTAAATGCATTTTCGGCTTAGATATTTTCAACTTAATGATGGGGTGTAACCCCATCCATCAGAAATCGAGGAAGATTTGTATAGGTACTCCAGCTTTATGTGGTATATCTTTTCCTATTCCTTTGCTTTTTAAATTCATGAATAAGTTTATTTATAATGATATTTATATAATAAAAGCAAAACACATGAAACTCAGAAGTTCTCAAAGAAACTGAAGTATAATAATAATTTAAAAAAAGCAATGTAGACTGACAGGCAAGAATTTAAAGATTTAATAAACAGTTGAATATGAAATAGACATCCTTACTTCTAAATTCTACTTTGTCACTCACACTGAATTATATTTGAACAACGGCTCTCTGTTCAGGAGGTCCTGTACTGGAAATTCTGGAAACTGGTAAATTACTTTTTAATAAGAGTTTAAAGTTAATGATGTATAAAAAGAAACAAAATTGAGTTATTTGTAGTGAGGTGGATGAAACTAGTGTCTGTCATACAGAGTGAAGTAAGTCAGAAAGAGAAAAACAAATACCGCATGCTAGCGCATATATATGGTACCTAAAAAAAAAAAAGGGTTCTGAAGAACCTAGGGGCAGGAAAGGAATAAAGACACAGATGTAGTGAATGGACTTGAGGACACAGGGAGTTGGAAGGGTAAGCTGGGGCGAAGTGAGAGAGTGGCATGGACATATATACACTACCAAATGTAAAATAGATAGGTAGTGGGAAGCAGCCGCATAGCACAGGGAGATAAGGTTGGTGCTCTGTAACCACCTAGAGGGGTGGGATAGGGAGGGTGGGAGAGAGCCGCAAGAAGGAGGAGATATGGGGATATATGTATATGTATAGCTGATTCACTTTGTTATAAAGCAGAAACTAACACACCATTGTAAAGCAATTATACTCCAATAAAAATGTTTTAAAAATATTAAAAAAATAAAGTTAATGATGTATTACCATGTTGTACCTAATGGTGCCTTAATATGAAGTCACATTCAGTATGCTTTGAAGTGAAATAGCTGTAAATTAATCTATTCTGCCAGGCTACAAAAATGTCACCAACATTTTGGTGATGCATGCTCGTGTGTCAGGATTGAAGTGTTTAGGAGGGTAAAGAGAACTGGAGCGGAAGTGAGCATACCTTTGTTTTTAACCTACGTATCCCATTATTTTTGAAGTGAGTTTCTTATAGAAAGCATAACTCATCTTCATAATCTCTCTCTTTTCAGTGGTGTGTTTAGGCCATTTATATTTAAAGTGATTACAGATATATTTGGATTTAGGCCAACCATTTTATTATTTGTTTTATGTTTATGCTCTCTGTTTTTGTTCTCCTGTTTCTCCTTTCTTAGCTTCTTTTGGATTATCTTAACATGTTTTGGTATTCCACTTTATTTCCTGTTTTTTGCTTTTTATTATATCTTTTTTGTATAGTTTTTTAAAGAATTATTTATTTATTTGGCTGTGTTCGGTCTTAGTTGCGGCTGTAGGATCTTCATTGTGGCATGCTGGTTCTTCGTTGTGGCAAGCGGGATCTTTAGTTGGGGCATGTGAGATCTAGTTCCCTGACGAGGGATTGAACCTGGGCACCCTGCATTGGGAGTGCAGAGTCTAAACCAGTGGACCACCAGGGAAGTCCCTGTATAGTTTTTTTTGAATGGATGCTGTAGTGTTTACAATATACCTACTTAATTTTTCGTGGTCTACTAGAATTATTATATCACCACTTCAAGTAGAATGCAAAAGCCTAATAACCATCATATAGGTCTCTTTACCATTCTAGCTTTTTTTTGTAGTTGTCTTATGAGTTATATCTATATACATTGGAAATCCTTTCAGATAGTGTTATAATTTTTGCTCTTAACTTGCAAGCATATTTTGAAAAAGTCAAGAGGAGGTTAGTCTATTATGTTTACCTAGATTTCTGTTGTTCTTCATTCATTCCTGTTATTCCAAGTTTCCCTCTGTTATAATTTCCTTTTTCTCAAAAGAAATTTCTTTGGTAATTTACCATACAGCAGCTCTGCTTACAATACATAATTTTCTTTTCTCTGAGAATGTCCTTATCCCTGAAGGATGTTTTCTCTGGGTACAGAATTCTGGTTGACAGTGCTTTACTTTCAGTACTTTAAAATGTTTTTCTGTTTCTTGCTGACCTCCATGGTTTATAATGAGAAAGTCACAGTCAATTGAATTATTGTCCCCAGTAAATAATGTATCATTTTTCTCTGGCTGTTTTTAAGAGTTTTTCTTTGTGTTTACTTTTCAACAGTTTGGTTATGATGTGTTTGTGAATGGATTCTTTTTGTGCATGTCCTGTTAATTAAGGTTCTTCAGTCGTTTTATGTCTTTTGCAAAACTTGAGACGTTTTAGCCATTATTTTAAAAATATTTTTCCTGCCCTACACTTTTTCCTCTCTTGACATGACTGTGATGAGTTGAATGTTAGAATTTTTGATATTGTCCTGCTGGTCCCTGGGGTCTGTGTTCATTTATAAAATTATTTTCTGTTTTTTAAATTTCTATATATTTATCTTCAAGTTTATTGACTCTTCTGACACTTCCATTCTTCTGTTGACTCTAGTAACATTTAAAATTTTCTGTTATTGTATTTTTCCCTTCTAAAATTGTTATTTATGTCTTCTATATCTTTACTGAGACTTTATCTTTCTGTTCATTTCTAGGACTTTATATATCTTTCTATTTATTCCTTCACTTCTTGGAGCATTTTTATAGTAGCTGCTTTAATGTCTTTGATAAGTCCCAGATCTCTGTCATCTTGGTATTTACATCTGCTGATTTGTCCTTTCACATGTAAGTTGAGATTTTCCTGGTTCTTTGTATATTTGGTAGTTTTGGATTGTGTCCTTGTTATTTAAAAAATTATGAGACTTGAGTCTTATTTAAATTCTGCAGAGAATGTTGATATTTTAAAAATTTGACCACCTAGTTGTGTTGAGGTTGCACATTCTAACTAGCTTTCCAGGTATTTTGTTTTTAATATTAGTTCAGTTTTTAAAGCCTTTGAAATAATACTCAGATCTGTCCCAGATGTATACCAGTGGTGGTAAGTCTGGCACCTGGACAGTGAGTCTAAGCCTTAGTTCAGTTCTCAAAGTTAGTGGTATGCTGTTTAATGTCATATCTTTTAGTGATGCTAAATGTGATCTGTAAGTGTAAGTATTACCGGTTTCATTCATTCATTATTAAGTTCTAAATCAACCAACCTTTCACCTAAGAGTTTTGGCAGCCATTCATAACCACTGCCTACATTATTTCATTAGGTGTTGCAGAATGGTGAATTTTTAATTCTGTGACTATCAACTATTTGGTTTCTTTGAAATACAGTTAATACTACAGGAAAGGCAGGGTAAATGCTTGACTTATTTTCCTTTTATTTATATTCAGAATAATGAATTAGTACACTAGCAATTGTTTGTAGTGTCTACTAAATTGTTTTTGAATATCATTATGAATTTATGGGTTATTATATATTTCATGTGTTTCAGTTATTGCAATCATTATTCTTTTAATTTCCTTATTTATTTATTTTTAATTTTGTCCATGACTCATGGCTTGCCAGATCTCAGTTCCCCGACCAGGGATTGAACCTGGGCCACGGCAGTGAAAGTGCCGAATCCTAGCCACTAGACCACCTGGGAACTCCCTCATTATTCTTTAGATGTCAATTTTCTCACTTCAAACCATTGTGAGCGACCACACACTCAGCTCCTGTGTCCTTTTGACTTGACTCCATTATCTTGAACAAAGTTGGATTCACCATGAGGATAATGAAGCTTAAACTTCAGGGTTCTTTATTTCCATTGGCTTCTTTCAAAGCTTTGGGAGCAAAGTTTTAGTAATTGGTCATATGTAAAATTTGCAAAAGTAAGATTTTTAGATAGGGGCCTCACTTAATATAAATTCCAGGCCCCATAAATCCTGGATCTGTCCCAAGTCTTTGGTATATTCCCTGCTTTCAAGCACAGCAAGATTCTAGGCTCATGTTTTATATTTCCTGCCCCAGTTTTAGAAATAGCCATTTTTCCAAGGAGCTTTTGTCCTTCTTTTGAGGGAAATGGTATTTGGAACTTTCAGTTTGGATGCTAGAGATGCTTAATCTATTGGGCTGCATTGCTTCTAGGACTTCTCGATGGTTAGACTTGTGAAATACGTGTTTAAATAAAGATCATATTTTTTTCATGTTTTCTTCAATGTCAGATTTCAGGATTTTTACTTGACCTCTTTGACTTTTTTTTTTTTTTTTTTTTTTTTCCCTTGCGTTATACGGGCCTCTCACTGTTGTGGCCTCTCCCATTTGCGGAGCACAGGCTCCGGACGCGCAGGCTCAGTGGCCACGGCTCACGGGCCCAGCCGCTCCGCGGCCCGTGGGCTCTTCCGGAAACTGGGCACGACCCCGCGTCTCCTGCATCGGCAGGCGGACTCTCAAGCACTGCGCCACCAGGGAAGCCCCTCTTTGACTTTTATATTTGTATCTCTTTATACTGAAAATGTTGACTCTTAGTGACTTAATATAATCACTTATTTGCTGTGTCTTGCAGTATACATATAATAGTTTTTAAATAACAGAATTGATATTATTTCTAATGACAAAACTACTAAATGCAGTTTTAAGATTTCTTTGTTGTTCTTTTATTCCTTAAGCTATATCCCACTAGGGGTATACAATCAAAATACTGCATTTTAAAGCCACTTGAATTATTTTCTGTGTGATAATGTCACATACTTGGTATGCAGTGGGTTCTTGGTTTCAGTTTGTTTTAGATTTTTAGAGATTGTACTCCTTTCATTTTTAGTTTTTTTTTTTTAAATTTATTTTGTCTTTTAATTGCCTTGAAGGAAGAGGTCACCACTCAGTGTCAACAAAACGCTAAATTTATTGATCTCCATTCAGGGGAGAGTTGTGAAGCTTAGAGTTCAGGGATTGGTGAAGTGGGAGTGTTTAGGAAGTGGTTGAATTTTTTTTTTTTTTTGTGGTACGCGGGCCTCTCACTGTTGTGGCCTCTCCCGTTGCGGAGCACAGGCTCCGGACGCGCAGGCTCAGCGGCCATGGCTCACGGGCCCAGCCGCTCCGCGGCATGTGGGATCTTCCCAGACCGGGGCACGAACCCGTGTCCCCTGCATCGGCAGGCGGACTCTCAACCGCTGCGCCACCAGGGAAGCCCCAGTGGTTGAATTTTTGATAAACAGATGTGGCTATGGACTGTGGCTGTTACTGACTGGTTGACTTTCTGAAGTGTGGTCGCTAATATGAAGCTGTCATTGATAGACTGGGATGAGTTTGAAGCTAGTTCTGATGATTACTTTGTTGCTGTGGTCCTTTCTTGAATTTGGAGTATAGGAGGTTTTTTGTTTGTTTGTTTTTGTTTTTGTTTTTTGCGGTACGCGGGCCTGTCACTGTTGTGGCCTCTTCCCGTTGCGGAGCACAGGCTCCGGATGCGCAGGCTCAGCGGCCATGGCTCACGGGCCTAGCCGCTCCGCGGCATGTGGGATCTTCCCGGACCGGGGCACGAACCCGTGTACCCTGCATTGACAGGCGGACTCTCAACCACTGCGCCACCAGGGAAGCCCTAGGAGTTTTTTTTCTTGTATGTAAAACAATGATTTTTGTTCCAAAATGAAAACTATATCACAAGATATATTCTTAGAAGTCTGACTTTTATCCTTATCCCCTCCATCCTGTTTTCTCTTTTCTTTTGGGCAAAGGTTGGCAAGCAATAGTCTGCAGGCCAAATTTGGCCACCCATCTCTTTTTGTAAGTAAATTTTTGTTGGAACACATACTCTTTTGTTTATGTATTATCTATGTCTTCTTTTATTTTAAAATGGCAGAGCTGAGTAGCCATGACAGAGATTATATAGCTTATAAAGACTGAAATATTTATTATTTGGCCCTTTATTAAAAAAAATTTATTGATCTCTGCTATTGTTTTCATCACTTTTTGGCTTTTCCTTCCTTTTTTAAAATAACAAAAGCAAATATGTTAATATACTTAACATTTACCTTCCTTTTACAGAAAAGTAGTATACTTTAAACACGTCACTGCATCTTATTTTTTTTCACTTAACAATATATCCTGAAAATCACTCTGTATCAATATACCTCTAATTCCTGGACTAGTACTCCGTTACATAAGTGAATCATTTTACGTTCAACCAATCCCCTATTGAGTGACTGTTAGTTTTTTCCCTAGCCTTTTGTAATTATAAATAATGTTATAGTGAAAAGGCTTGTGAAGAAGTCATTTCACATGTTTTTGCCATTGTACCTTTGGAATAGGTTCCTTGAAGTGGAATTGCTGGATTAGAGTTTAAATATAAATTATTTTATTATGCTGAATATTACCGTATTCTCCTCCATGGGGCCCATACTTTTTTTTTTTTACTGTGATGAACACATAACATAAAGTTTACCATCTTAATCATTTTTAAATATACAGTCAGTAGTGTTAAGTATATTCACATTGTTTCAAAACAGGTTTCTAGAACTTTTTCATCTTGCAAAACTAAAATTCTATACCAATTGAAAAACAATGCCCCCTTCCCCCTCCCCCCTCCTGCCTCTAGTAACCACCATTCTTCTTTCTGTTTCCATGATTTTGACTGCTCTGGATATCTCATATAAATAGAATCATAAAGAGTATTTGTCCTTTTGTGACTGGCTTTATCACTCAGCCAGGTTCATTCATGTTGTAGCATGTGACGGGATTTCCTTTTTAAAGGCTGAATAATATTCCATTGTGTGTATATTCCACATTTTCTTTATCCGTTCAACTGCAGATGGACGTATGGGCTGCTTCCACCTTTTGGCTATTGTGAAGAATGCTGCTGTGGGCTTGAGTGTACAAATATATTTGTCTGAGTTCTTGCTTTCAATTTTTGAGGATATATACCCAGAAGTAGAATTGCTGAATCATATGGGAATTGATTGTTTAATTTTTTTAGCAACTGCCATACTGTTTTTCATAGTGACTGCATCATTTTATATCCCCATGCACAGTGTACATACAAGAGGTCCAGTTTCTCCACATCCTTGTCAGCACTCATTATTTTCTTCTTTTAATAGTAGCCATCCTAGTGGGTATGAGGTGATTTTTCATATGGTTTTGATTTGTCATTCTCTAGATATTGAGCATTTTTTTCATGTGCTTTTTGGCTATTTGTATATCTTCTTTGGAGGACTGTTTATTCAGGCCATTTGCCCATTTTTTAATTGAATTATTTGATTTTTGTTTTGTTGAATTATTCTTTATCTATTCTGGGTAATAACCACATATCAGATATATAGTTTGCAATTATTTCCCCCAATTTCATAGGTTGTCTTTTAGCATATAAAATTTTAAAAATTTTGACTGAGTCCAATTTATCTATTTTCTTTAGTTTGCTGTGCTTTAGGTGTCATACCTAAGAAATCATTGCTTAATCCAAGGTCAGTAAAAATTTATGGCTGTGATTTCTTTTAAGACTTTTATAGTTTTAGCTTTTACATTTAGGTCTTTGATCCATTTTGAGTTAATTTTTGTGTATGATGTTAGGTAGGGGTATAAATTCGTTCTTTTGCATGTGGATATTTACTTGTCCCAGCCCCATTTGTTAAAACAAACTCTAGATCTTTTTAATCTATGCATCTCTTGTTTTTTACTTTTAATACAGAATATTGCAGTTATGCCCAGAAACAGTATAATGGATTTACATATACCCATCATACAAAAATTATAAAAATTCTGTCATTCTTACCTCATTTGATCTTCTACCCCCAAAACAATAACTCTTTTTCCCCTTAGAGTGCTTTAAGGCAAATCTAAGACCTTTTATCACTTTGTACATTAGTAGTGTATGTATCTCTTACAGAGAAAGACTTTATAAACATAACTACACTACTATTATTATACCCTACAAAATTACCAATTATTCCTTACCCAGTACTTGCTTAATTTTATCTGATTGCTAGTTGCTTCCTTAGGTTGATACATATCTTGTTTCTTATAATGTGCAGTGTAAAGCTTTTTTATTTTACATGCCATTTGTCTTGGGTCATTTTGTCATTTATGTGGGTCATTTTGTTCTTTAGGATTTCCATAATCATAGATTTAGCTCATTGTATCTTCATGTTGTCATTTAACATGTACCTCGATCCCCCTTATTTTTGTAAACATATAATTAAATCTAGAAGCTTGATTAGATTTAGAGGTGTTTTGTTTGTTTTAAGGCAAGAGACTTCATAGGTGATACTGAGAAAATTTTGTTGCATCTGTCAGGAAGCACTTCATGTTTCATTGTTCTACCTTTTAGTGATGTTAACATTGATCATTGAGTTCAACTTGATCCTTCCATATTAAAGTTCTCCATCCACTTTTTACTTTATAGTTTTAGCAGCTATTGATGGTCATTGCCTAGATTCATTATTTAACCAGAGATTGGAAAATGGTGATTTTCTAATTCTATAATTTCTTCTGCACTTATTAGCTGTGACTGTTCTCTAAGGAAAAAGTTGCCTTCATCATCTCTTTGGTTTCCCCAAAATACTGTTCATATCAGAAAGGCAGGATAAATGCTTGATTCTTTCTATTTATTTGACAATTTTCAGAATAATGAGTTGTGCCTTAGCAACCTCCAAAATTCTTTTTTCTTTTTTGAGTGTCATTATGAACTCATGAGTGTTTTTTTAAAAAATTAATTTATTTTTTATAAATTTATTTTTATTTATTTATTTTTGGCTGCATTGGGTCTTCATTGCTGTGCGTGGGCTTTCTCTAGTTGCGGTGAGCGGGGGCTACTCTTCATTGCAGTGTGTGGGCTTCTCAGTGCAGTGGACTCTCTTGTTGTGGAGCACGGGCTCTCTTGTTGCGGAGCACAGGCTCTAGGTGCACAGGCTTCAGTAGTTGTGGCACGCGGGCTCAGTAGTTGTGGCTTGTGGGCTCTAGAGCACAGGCTCAGTAGTTGTGGTGCATGGGCTTAGTTGCTCCATGGCATGTGGGATCTTCCCGGGCCAGGGCTTAAACCCGTGTCCCCTTCATTGGCAGGTGGATTCTTAACCACTGACCACCAGGGAAGTCCGTTTATGTTTTTGATGTTTTTCAATCACTGCAGTCACCATTCTTATATATCTGCTCAAATTGTTTTATCTTTGGCGAATGAGAATTCTTTCACTTGTCTCTGATTTCCTTTTGGTTTGTTAGTAGTAGTACTGTTAACATTTTTGCTTTCTGATTTGACAAGATGCCCCAAGTTCATTGTGCATAATTTCCTGTGCCAGACCAGGAATAAGCCATTTCTTCAAGGAGCTCTTATTTCTTTTAGTGGCATATGATGTTTAGACTTCACAATCTGGAGGCAGGGGTTCTCATTGCTACTGGGTTATCATTGCTTTTAAGCCTTTTCAGGCCGATCCTCATGCCAAATTTTCTATCATAATTTGATTGTCTGATACTTGTTACGTAGTTGATTCCTAGGGGCATTTCTTGGGAACAGTATTCTTTGAGTTCTGTGTGTTCATAACTGTTTCCTTTAGCCTTGAAGGTTACTTTGGCTTGATAGAACACGCTTGGCTCACATTTCCCTAGATACTTAAATATGCAGTAAGCTGTTTGTGCCAATGTCTGTTCCCAGTCTGATTTTTTTCCCCTTATGTATAATCTGGACTTTCTGCACATATGTCCGATGAAATTTTTTTCCCTTTAAAATTCAGTAGCTTTACTAGACTGTGTTTTGGCGTTAACCTTCTTCTGAGTTGTTTTCCTAGATATGTAGTATACCATTTCAACCTGCAGATTTAGTCCTTTTTTAATTTCCAGAAATTATTTTCTTGAATTATAGTGGCTAATATTTGTTCCATCTCATAGCTTTGGGGTTTTTATTGGCGGCCTTTTATAATATGTATTTTATATTTACTTCGTCTTTTATCACTTTTAATTTCTAAATTTCTTTTTAATTTTTTTCATTTTCCCTTTATTTTTTCTCCCTTAATTTTATGTTGTTTTCGCTCATGTCTCTTCTACTTGAATCTTCATTTCTTTTCCTTTAATTTCTTTTCCTTTTCTGAATTTGCTCAGATTTCTTTTTATGTCTTTCTGTTGCCTAGCTCTCTCATTTATAAGCTTTTCTAATTATGATTTATGTTCTTTTAAAGCTTCTTTTTCTTTCCTTTAGTTTGTTCTGTAATTAGGTTACAGCATTATCTCCTTTAGGCCATATTTTTCTGCAGTATCTTCATTTTCTACAGGTATGTTGTTCATGTTGTTATCCTTTTTTTCTTACAATATCATTGTATTGGGTTTGATCAACAGACCTTTTCTGTGGCTCATGTTTATTTCCTATGCATTTTAAATGCATTTTATAACATTAAAATTATATTAGCTCTGGTGATGTTAAGCTCTAAGTTGCAACCTATTAAACTGTAAGCTGTTGTAAATTAGGTATGATTTTTTTTTTTTCTTAGCAGTGTGTTGGACTAAGGATAGTAGTCTGGGTCAACTGCCATTGACACCATGCTTGTCCTGAGGTCTAGCAATCTCAGTTATTGTAAATTATATTTGTGTTATAATATAATGCTTCTTTAATGTGTGGCTATTTCACTTGGCATCTGTAATGGAAAGATAAGTACTTTTTTTTTTACATGTACTAAACAGATTTTAGAACTGAGTTTGTGGGGGTTTTCCCCTCTTTCCAGGAAAGCAACCTAATTAATGTATAGGATTAGTAGTGTTACTTGGTGCTGAAATATTTGTGTTAATTAGTTAGTCCTGATATGCTGCTGTGTTTCTTTTGTTTCAGGTTAAATGGAAACCACCCTTGGGAGCTGGATGCCTGTGTAGCCATTCTGTCACATCAGTGAATTGCAATGAGTGGAGGAGGAGAGCAGCCGGATATCCTCAGTGTTGGAATCCTGGTCAAAGAAAGATGGAAAGTAGTGAGTATACATCAGGGAGAGAGAGGGGTGGGGGGGGGGAGGGGCTGCGTACATATGAGGGGGTAACTTTTGGTATTTTGATAAAACCTTTTCATTAGGAAATAATACATATATTGCTTATATGCCTAAAGCAGTTATTTTTGGTTCTTTTCCTATGATTAGGTTCTGTTTATGCCCTAATTCTTATTCTTGCTACTTATAAGAGTAAATTTTCCTAAACTCTGATAGCTACTATTTTTTTAAAAATTTATTTATTCATTTATTTATTTTTGTCTGTGTTGGGTCTTTGTTGCCGCAGGAGGGCTTTCTCTAGTTGCGGTGAGTGGGAGCTACTCTTCGTTGCGCTGCACGGGCTTCTCATTGCGGTGGCTTGTCTTGTTGCACGGCATGGGCTCTAGGTGCACAGGCTTCAGTAGTTGTGGCACACGGGCTCAGTAGACGTGGCTCGCAGGCTCTAGAGTGCCGGCTCAGTAGTTGTGGCGCATGGGCTTAGTTGCTCCGCAGCATGTGGGATCTTCCCGGACCAGGGGTCAAACCCGTGTCCCCTGCACTGGCAGGTGGATTCTTAAACACTGCACCACCAGGGAAGTCCTCTGATAGCTACTATTGAGTAAGGTAAAT
>NW_006787469.1:231584-235229 GCF_000442215.2 Lipotes vexillifer
GAAAGAACAGTTGGAAAAATAATACAGTACAGTGAACTGCCCTTTTTTATTTTTTAACATTTTATTAGGGAAAATTGTAAGTATACATTAAAATAGTGAGACTGTTATAAAGAACCTCCAGGTACTCATGCCCCACCTTAAACAGTTATAGACTGATGGTCAATCTCGTTTCATCTCTTTAATAACCTCTCTCCCAGAATATTTTGAAGCAAATATTGTACCTTAGCATTTCTCTTTATGCACTTCAGTATATATCTCTAAAAGATAGACTTCTTCTTAAAATATAGTCATAATATCATTATCACATCTAGAAAAGCAATAATTTCTTAATATCATTAGGTATCCTTCCAACTTTCACATTTTCCTAATTGTTTTGTAAATTATTTTTAACAGTTGAATCAACCAAATCCAAGTAAAGTCTGGATATTGCAGTTGGTTTACATCACTTAAGTTTCTTTTAATTTCTAGGTTCCTTTTCATCTCTTTTTTTCCTTACAGTTTATTTATTAACGAAACTAGGTTATTTGCCTGTAGAATTTTCCGCAGTTTGGATTTTTTCTATTGCTTCCATGTGGTGTTAACATGTTTCCCTGTCCCATGTATTTTATGTAAACAGTTAGTTATTTAGAGAGGCTTGATGGATCTGACTTCAGGTTTGTTTTTTTGAAGTAGGGGCATTTCTTTTTTCATAAAGGGTATTGTGAACTTTGGATGGGAGGCATATAATGTCTTACTGCCCATCATTTTTTGTGATGTTAGCACTATTGATCATCATTGTCTAGGTCTGTTAATTCATTAGGGATTGCAGACTGGTGATAGTCTATCATTCCTTCATTTATTAGTTGAAGTACATCTATGAAGAGAAATTTCCTATCATTAACTATCTGACTACCCTGAGATACAATTTGACTAGGAATACAGGATAAATGCTTGATTCTTTTCTTAATTCACCAGTTTTCAAAATAATGAATTGGTTCCCTAGCATCTTCTAAAAGTGACCAATGAGGGCTTCCCTGGTGGTGCAGTGGTTGAGAGTCCACCTGCCGATGCAGGTGACACGGGTTTGTGCCCCGGTCCAGGAAGATCCCACATGCCACGGAGCGGCTGGGCCTGTGAGCCATGGCCGCTGAGCCTGTGCATCCGGAGCCTGTGCTCCGCAACGGGAGAGGCCACAACAGTGAGAGGCCCGTGTACCGCAAAAAAATAAAAAATAAAAAATAAATAAATAAAAGTGACCAATGAAATTTTTAAAAATATAATTAAGAATTCATGGATTTAAGCGTATTTAATGTGTTTCAGTCCACATTAGTTATCATTCTTATTGATTCTAGTTCTCATTCTTATTGATGCACAAATTGTCTCATTTGACTAAGGAGACATTCTTCAGGTTGTCTCCTGAGTGCTTTTAACGTGATCCTAATAGTCTTTTGATGGCTTCCTTGCCCTAGACTTGGAATCTGCCATCTTTCCTCCTATGAAAGAAGCTATTTTTGTTTTGGATATATTTAAATATATTTTATGGCTATCCAGTCTTTGGTAACCAAAGTTTTGTTCCATTAGCAGGTTTAGCAAAGCTATTTAATAGTTTCCTTAGTCTGTCAACAGATTGGAAAAAGATTCTTCTTTTAGAAATAAAAATTTTGTTTCTATGGTACAGTGTTTTACTGATTAGGCAAATCAGTAGGCTTTGAAAATTTACTTGAGTAAATATAAGAAAAGAACCTTTTCATAATCATTGACTGGTGCAGGGAGATTCCAGCAATTGGTAATCTTTAATGTAAGTCAGGCATGAGTGTTGCTTTGGTGGGAGCTTTGTGTTAAGTGCTGTGGTAAAGGTTGGCTTTCTTCAGTAGACATATCAAAAGGTGACAAATGAAGCTACGTCTGGCATAGTTGCTCTGTCCTGGTAATGAGAGCTAATAAATGTATGGAGCATGTCCCCCAAATTTGAGAGTCATAGTGGCATTTTTAGTAAAAAATCACAGGCTCATTGTTAAGGATGGTGTTTTGGTTATCTACTGTTATATAACAATTGCATCAAAACTTAGAGGCTTAAAACAGTCATTTATTTTGCTCACAGTCTTGTGGATTAGGAATTTAAGAAGAATTTGCCTGGGTGGTTTGTCTCATAGCCATGAGGCACTAGCAGGTTTGGGGATTGGAAAGTCCACTTCCAGATGGCTTCTTTGGTGCCTTGGGGTCCTTAGTTCCCTTACCCCCAAACTGGTGGCCCATTTTCTAGGACCTCTCTACAGGGCTATGGCTTCTCAGGATGGACACACTTTTTACATGGTGGCTGGCTCTTGAGAGTGTTCGGTTGGTTAAAGTAGTCACAAGATCCACCCAGGTTTAAGAAGGTGGGGAAATGGACTGTGCCTCTTGATGGGGGAGTGGCAGGGGCACAGAAGAGCAAAAAGGATGGGCACTATTTTGTGGCCATCTTTAGAAAATACAGTCTGCCACAGTCTTTCCTCCATGTGTTTTGACAAATGCTTAAGTCTGCATATCACCATCGTACTAAATTACCTCTGTCTCTTTGCCGTATAAACATTGGTGATGTCTTAGGGTTTTGTTGAGCTCAATAAAAAAAAAAATTCATGCTCTATTATTGTTCAAATGATTTTATATGAATAGACCAAGGAGCAAAATCATTTATTTCAGGTTAGAATTTTTGTTCTGTTGTTTGGTAAGGTTCTTTGTGAGGTAAAAACATGAAGCCAACTCGCATCAGAGTCCATAATTAGATGTCTCTTTGGTACTGTTTATGACTTTTTAGAGTTACACAGTCTTTGTTTAATGGACAAAATATAAATAATCATAAGATTATTATGATTGGGCCCCGGTCAGGGACCAAAAAAGAGAATTTATTTAACTGAAATTAAGTTCTGGAACTTTTTTTAGTCCCAAACTCATATCAGAGTTTCTCGTGGTATCTCTTCCCATCACCAAACCAGAATAAGGAAGGATTATGGCTTATGTATACAAAGCAGTAAATAGTTATTTAGCAATAATTATATACTTACCACTTTGCCAAATGCTATGGGGGAAGTAAAAAATAGAAGGAGTGGCCCCCTCTCTTTGAAGAAGATTAGTTTCATTGTAGGGGTATAGGGCATTGACAATGGACAGTTAAACAGTATGAGTTGAAACACTGTATAGTGTATTAATACAGGTCATACCTGAGGTATTTATAGTAAAATGATTAATTAAATGATTAAGCACATAATTCCTTTAGAAATTTGGAAGAGATAAAGGAATCAACCTAGATGCAGAAATCAGTACAGACCGTGTGGGGAAAGAAGTAGGACTTGAGGTGAGGCCTCTGGGGTGGTTAAGATTTAGGACCCTGTGCCTCCAGTGATGACTTCCTACATTATATCACATCCTGGCTGCTTGATAACATGCTAAGGAGAAGACTGAGTTTCAGGAAATGGAAGAAGGCTAATGTCATGCTGTATCTAGGTTGAAGTATATCACCTCCCCCCTCCCACCCCAGTTTCTCACAGTTCTACAGTTCCAGTTGTCACTAGCTCTTCAGAACTTGCTTTTATTTTATTTTATTATTATTATTAGTTTTTTCTTTTGCGGTACGCGGGCCTCTCACTGTTGTGGCCTCTCCCGCTGCGGAGCGCAGGCTCAGCGGCC
>NW_006787469.1:236448-257569 GCF_000442215.2 Lipotes vexillifer
AGTCTGCATATCACCATCGTACTAAATTACCTCTGTCTCTTTGCCGTATAAACATTGGTGATGTCTTAGGGTTTTGTTGAGCTCAATAAAAAAAAAAATTCATGCTCTATTATTGTTCAAATGATTTTATATGAATAGACCAAGGAGCAAAATCATTTATTTCAGGTTAGAATTTTTGTTCTGTTGTTTGGTAAGGTTCTTTGTGAGGTAAAAACATGAAGCCAACTCGCATCAGAGTCCATAATTAGATGTCTCTTTGGTACTGTTTATGACTTTTTAGAGTTACACAGTCTTTGTTTAATGGACAAAATATAAATAATCATAAGATTATTATGATTGGGCCCCGGTCAGGGACCAAAAAAGAGAATTTATTTAACTGAAATTAAGTTCTGGAACTTTTTTTAGTCCCAAACTCATATCAGAGTTTCTCGTGGTATCTCTTCCCATCACCAAACCAGAATAAGGAAGGATTATGGCTTATGTATACAAAGCAGTAAATAGTTATTTAGCAATAATTATATACTTACCACTTTGCCAAATGCTATGGGGGAAGTAAAAAATAGAAGGAGTGGCCCCCTCTCTTTGAAGAAGATTAGTTTCATTGTAGGGGTATAGGGCATTGACAATGGACAGTTAAACAGTATGAGTTGAAACACTGTATAGTGTATTAATACAGGTCATACCTGAGGTATTTATAGTAAAATGATTAATTAAATGATTAAGCACATAATTCCTTTAGAAATTTGGAAGAGATAAAGGAATCAACCTAGATGCAGAAATCAGTACAGACCGTGTGGGGAAAGAAGTAGGACTTGAGGTGAGGCCTCTGGGGTGGTTAAGATTTAGGACCCTGTGCCTCCAGTGATGACTTCCTACATTATATCACATCCTGGCTGCTTGATAACATGCTAAGGAGAAGACTGAGTTTCAGGAAATGGAAGAAGGCTAATGTCATGCTGTATCTAGGTTGAAGTATATCACCTCCCCCCTCCCACCCCAGTTTCTCACAGTTCTACAGTTCCAGTTGTCACTAGCTCTTCAGAACTTGCTTTTATTTTATTTTATTATTATTATTAGTTTTTTCTTTTGCGGTACGCGGGCCTCTCACTGTTGTGGCCTCTCCCGCTGCGGAGCGCAGGCTCAGCGGCCATGGCTCACGGGCCCAGCCACTCCGCGGCATGTGGGATCCTTCCGGACCGGGGCACGAACCCATGTCCCCTGCATCGGCAGGCGGACTCTCAACCACTGCGCCACCAGGGAAGCCCTATTTTATTATTTTTTAAAACTTTTTATTTTATATTGGAGTGTAGTTAATTAACATAGAACTTGCTTTTAATACTCAAAGATCCCGATATTCCCCAGTTAAGCTAACACATTTTATTAAGGAGAATATTAAGTGTTTGATGAAAGTATTTATTTATTTATTTATCTATCTATCTATCTATCTGTCCCACGTGGCTTGCAGGATCTTAGTTCCCCAACCAGGGATTGAACCCCAGGCCACGGCAATGAAAGCACCAGCCCCCAACCACTGGACTGCCAGGGAATTCCCTGATGAAAATTTTAATTTGATTAGAGTTTACTATTTTTTGAGCGTATGGATATATAGTGAACACTGGGATAGTTTAGAGCAGGAGCTGTTCTGTGGAGCCTGTTAAGTGCCTCAGAAAGGAGGGTAAATGGTGCTGAGAGGGCTGGGCTCTGGCTGCCCCTGTCCCTTCTCCAACCTCCCCATATACATATCCCAATCAGGTTTCAGATAAGATTTCAGTTGGCAGAAAGATTTTATGGATTTAAAAAGTCTTCAAATGATTGCCTTAGAATTAGAATAAATAGGGTTGTTGAGGGGTATTTGTGGGAAGTGAAGCTTTCAGATATTGTGTCTTTTATGATACTTCTGATGCTGGCTGTAGGCCAGATTTTAAAATTGTTTGTGGCTGAAATAAATTGAGTACTTTTTGTGGACAAAACTGTGAGAAGGGCTTCCCTGGTGGCGCAGTGGTTGAGAGTCCGCCTGCCGATGCAGGGTACACGGGTTCGTGCCCCAGTCCGGGAAGATCCCACATGCCGCGGAGCGGCTGAGCCTGCGAGCCATGGCCGCTGAGCCTGCGCGTCCGGAGCCTATGCTCTGCAACAGGAGAGGCCACAACAGTGAGAGGCCCGCGTACCACAAAACAAACAAACAAACAAAAAACTGTGAGAAAAGCTTTTGATGTTATTTCTAGGTATTTGTTCTTGGCATATGCCTAGTTAACAATGTTGAGATCTTTTATCATAAAATAGGGATAAGCAAATTATATATTATTTTCTAAATATAAGAGATGAATTAGTTTCTAATTAGAATCTTCTAGTAATTTTGTGTGTGTGTGTTCTTATTTTATTTCCCATGCAGTTGAGGAAGATTGGGGGTGGGGGCTTTGGAGAAATTTACGATGCCTTGGACATGCTTACCAGGGAAAATGTTGCACTGAAGGTGGAATCAGCTCAACAACCAAAACAAGTTCTGAAAATGGAGGTTGCTGTATTGAAAAAACTACAAGGTAAGCTTCTTGTATGATATACCAAACAGTTTATAATTTATTGTTACCTTTGTGAACCTCAATTACATTCTCTATCAATTGAATATTCTGGTGTCAGCTTGGTTTAAACATGCTGAACGTTTTTCTTTTGGAAATTTTATCACTGGTAGTTGTAGAAATACTGATTGCTTAGAGTAATTGGACTTTGGGAATTCCTTTTCATGGTGAGCAAGGATGAGAGAGAGTGAATAACCTGAAACATTCTGCTTTATAAAGTGTTTTCATAATGTCTGTTATGGTAAAACTTGCCTTTTTAAAAAAAATAGCCAAACATGAACACCTCTGAGTTGTTTCTACTTATGTTTTTGGATGTTAAACATGCTTTAATCCCATTAAGGAAGCTGCCTTCAAATCACACTGAAGGATGGATTAATCGTATTTGTTATATGTTGATTTCATTAGCTTCAGTTTAATCGAATAACTCTTTCTGGCCCTGTCATCATTTTTGAGGTCCATTTTATGACTTGTATCCCTATTGTTTTACCACAAGCATAAATAACTTTTTTTTCCGACATCAATCAAGTGATTAAAACCCTGAATACGTGGCTAGTTTGATTCATCTTTGTATTTTCAGTTTATGACATAATCTGGTATTACTGATATTTAACTTTTATCTGAATCAAAATTAAATAGGGGTGATTAGCACATTAAATGATCTTGTTAAGCTCTAGAAGGTTTGATATTGCTATGGGACATTCATTAGCATCTAAAGCAATTTAGTACTAACATAGAGAGCAAAGGAAGTTGCTATAATTGGTAGAAATAACTGTAGTTGGTAGCAATAGCAAGGACAAAATAATGTGTATACTCTGGTTTCTCTTCAGATTGAATAAATCTTTCGCCTTTTACTAAAAAAAAATGCTATGTAGCTTAGGACTCTCAAATTCACGGCTGTGTAGTCTCTAGGGTGAATGTGCTGTCTTTGTGAGTAACTGATATGATGATGTCTGGAATTCTAGTAAATTAGTTTCTGTTAAGTTAATGAAATGTGTATTACGTATTCTGGCAACATCTATTCTTAACAAGATTTTTTTTTTTTTTTTTTTTTTTTGCTGTATGCGGGCCTCTTACTGTTGTGGCCTCTCCCGTTGCGGAGCACAGGCTCCAGACGCGTAGGCTCAGCGGCCATGGCTCACGGGCCCAGCCGCTCTGCGGCATGTGGGATCTTCCCGGACCGGGGCACGAACCCGCGTCCCCATGCATCGGCAGGCGGACTCTCAACCACTGCGCCACCAGGGAAACCCCGCAACATCTATTCTTTTAATCATTGCTCTTTGCCTTAAGCTTTCTCATTGTCCGAGTTTCTCTACTAGTTGGCTCATTTCATTAGAGCATGATGCTACTAAAATTATAGCTCTGTTTAATAGTTACTTTTAGTCTAAACTTAGCTTTCCTAAAACATGGGAAATCAGGAAGACAGTGGATAGATCAACACCCATTGTCACTACTAGAAAAAATGGATGACTGGAGAAGAAAGGATAGAGAAAAGGATGGTGTTCTCTTTTTCTTACCTTTTCTGCTTTTTCCCTATTTCTTTCGAGCTGTTTCCAGCTCAGTGACATAGGGGCCACAAACAGGTGCAGCTGGAGCTACCTCTTCGTGGTTTGCACAGATCCCAAGAGATCTGTTTTACTTTCAGCTAAGTCCATAAAGGGTACGTCAACATCAGCTTGGCTTGGACGGTGCTGCTTCACCTGTCTTTCTCCTACTTGGTCCTGAGGAGATGCTTCCAGATGAGGCAGAATACAGCTTTGTAGCCCTTTCAGTAAGTTCTCCTGCCTATTTTGGCCATGGTTTACTTAGCATTGTATGTGATAAAGCTTGAAGAACAGTTTAGTACCTTTTAATGGGTGAATTAGAGATCCTTGGATGTTGAGTCTGTCCTTTCCTTCTTATTTTATCTTTCGTACTATTACCTAAAATGTTTTTCTTTCTTGCTTATTACCACGTGACATCCTATTCCTCAGGACCCTTCACTTTCCAAAATAAGTAGATTTTTAATCTTTTGGTCTGTATTTCAATGGACAGCCCTTGACTTTCTTTTCTTGGCTTTCTGACTGTGCCTTCTGCATACTTATGCCTCACAATTTCTTTTTGTTGAAGGTGCTTTGGTATCTGTACACTTTGAGAACATTTTTATGGGGCTGAGCTGCTTGCTTCTGCCTGCCTGTTGGCATAATGATTTTCTTACTCAGTGACCCCAATAAAAAGACTAAATGTGCAAGGAAAAGGTATATAACCAGAGGCTAGCCCTTTATAGGATTGGTTGGTTTAAAGTTGATGTTCAATTTTTGATAACTGGTATAGGATTTGTTTCTTTGTTGTTTTTTGTTTGTTTGTTTTTTGTTTGTGGTACGCGGGCCTCTCACTGTTGTGGCCTCTCCCTGTTGTGGCCTCTCCCGTTGCGGAGCACAGGCTCCGGACGTGCAGGCTCAGCGGCCATGGCTCACGGGCCCAGCTGTTCCGCGGCATGTGGGATCTTCCCGGACCAGGACACGAACCCGTGTCCCCTGCATCAGCAGGCAGACTCTCAACCACTGCGCCACCAGGGAAGCCCTGTTTCTTTGTTTTTTTATGATGAATTTAGCCTGAACCCTAAGTTTTGTTTCTTTTAAAAATCAATCCCCCTATTCAAAATTCTCATAATGTCTTTTCCTGGATTCCTTCAGTTCTGAGTTTTCTCCCAGTCTTTCCTGTACTTAACAATCCTAGATTTCCTCGGCTCGTGCATAACTCTCATAGTAGTATGTTCCTTTCTCATTGGCCCTAAATTGCGAAGGCCTTAGCGTTTTACCTCATCTTTCCTTCTTTTTTTTTTTTTTCATCTTTCCTTCTGAATGACCTTCCCCACGCTACTATAGCAGATAACTCTCTTTTCAAAGCCCTCTGAAATATTCTAGATGTATATCCTACAATTCTCTATTGAATCAAGCTAAACTTATGAATTATACTTGGGTTTTACAAATGAGTCTGAATGTTTTAGTCACTGCTCAACTAGACCCCTTGTCTATAGGTCTCTTAGGTAGTACTTCTATACTCAGTTATTCTCTGAAGTTTCCTTATTAAATAGAACTGTAAAAACTTATTAAGCTTCTCCTTTTATTAATATCATTGTTCAGAGCTACATCTCTATATGACCATTTATTTGTTTCTTCGCTCAGTTTATGACTATACTATCTTCAAATCTTTGTTTTCAATTTATTTGCTTTGACACTGTGCAAAGCGTTATTGCCTCCCTACTCTGTTAGATTCTTTTTTTTCTCTTCTCTCCCATCTTAATAAATATTTTATAGGGACATTCTACCTATCTTTACTTCTCCATTTTTATGGTCTCTTGAACTCTATATCACCGCACCACTCTTTTTTTCTTTTTCATTTTAATAAATAAGTTTTATTTGCAGTGCTGGTACAAGAGGGGAAAAAAACCCTTTTGTCCTGTGATTCTAAATCTGATCGCTAGTAATTCTGCAGTACCTACCATCAATACTTTTTTTTTTTTGCGGTACATGGGCCTCTCACTGTTGTGGCCTCTCCCATTGCGGAGCACAGGCTCCGGACGCGCAGGCTCAGTGGTCATGGCTCACGGGCCCAGCCGCTCCACGGCATGTGGGATCTTCCCGGACTGGGGCACGAACCCGTGTCCCCTGCATCGACAGGCGGACTCTGAACCACTGTGCCACCAGGGAAGCCCCATCAATACTTTTTAAAAAGATAGATTTCCTTTCCAATCTTAACAAAATTTTATACATGTCTAGAATCCTGCAGGGAGACAGGCAAATCTTAAATTTGTTTTTTTCCCCTAATTTTTTATTATGAAAAATCTTAAATATACATAAAAATAGAGTTGTATAATGAGCATTCATGTACCCATTACTCAGCTTCGGTAAGTATCAGTGTTTGGCCAGGCTTGTTGCATCTATGTCCTACATTTTTTCCCAGCTTGCTGAAGTATTTCAAAAGAAATCCTAGGCATCACATCATCTGTAAATACTTCAGTATGGGTCTTTATCTAATAGATAAGGTCTCCATTTTTATTTTTTAATGAAAATAGTCTTTATTTCAGGGTTATGAATTACAGGCCAGTAGGAAATCTGTTGGGTTGAGGTTGGGGCATGGGTGTTTGGAAACATATCAAAAATTGACAGACATTACTTTGCCTGTAAGAGCTTTGTTGATGATTGATGATTTTGTGAATCCATTAAATTATATCTATTGGAATATAGAAAGTCTTAGTCACTTATTCCCTACCAAGAAAAAAAAAAGAATGATATGAGAAGTAGCTGATGTTAAACATTAGGAAAATTTGGGGAAATCTGCATTATTGAGAAAGTGAAATTACTATGGAAACTCTTCAGGTGACCAGTTTTAAGAATGGATTGGAGAATCTCACTGGAGAGGAAGCCCATGTTCCAGTGTTTCTTTTTTTTAATTAATAGACTTTACTTTTTGGAACTGGTTTAGGTTTACAGAAAAAATGAGCAGTTTCTACAGTTTCCTCTATTAATGAACCCCATCTACCGTTTCCTCTATTAATAACATCTTGCATTAGTGTAGTACATTTGTTACAATTGGTGAACCAGTATTGATACATTATTATTAACTAAAGTCCATAATTTACATTAGGGGACTCCCTTATTAATAACATAAACATTATAGTCTAAAACACCTAAGGAAATTAAGTTATTTCTCAGTACCATATAAAATCTAGCAGCCAGTGTTTAATTTCTCCCGCTATCTCAAAAATATCCTTTTACCATTGAGTTGTTCAAATCAAGTTTCACGTCACATGGTAGGGACATTGCATTTGGTTGACATCTCTCTTAAGTCTCTCTTAATATGTAAGAGTTCCCCCTCCCCTACTTTTTTTTTTCTTTTAAATTTTGGCCTTGCCGTTTATTTGTTGAGAAATGAAGTTCTTAGTTTGATAGAATAGTCCACATTCTGGATTTCATTGATCACATCCTTGCAGTGTTGTTTAACGTGTTCCTCTATCCTCCACATTTCCTGTGAACTTGTAGTTAGACCCAGAGGCTTTTTTAAAAAATTTATTTATTTATTTATTTATTTTTGGCTGCGTTGGGTCTTCATTGCTGCGTGTGGGCTTCCTCTAGTTGCGGAGACTGGGGGCTACTCTTCATTGCGGTGTGCGGGCTTCTCATTACGGTGGCTTCTCTCGTTATGGAGCATGGGCTCTAGGTGCACGGGCTTCAGTGGTCGCGGCTCGCAGGCTTTAGAGCTCAGGCTCAGTAGTTGTGGCACGTGGGCTTAGTTGCTCCACGGCATGTAGGATATTCCCGGACCAGGGATCGAACCTGTGTCCCCTGCTTTGGCACGTGGATTCTTAATCACTGTGCCACCAGGAAAGTCCTGAGTACAGTGTCTTGATCCATTGTTTCTACAGGGGTTGCAAAATGGTGATTTTTCTAAATCTCTTATTCCTTCCAAATTTCTGAATTGGAATTATTCTACAGAGTAGAACTTTATTTCATTAGCTGTTTGTTTCCCCTGAAATAATAGTTACTACAAGAAGGGTAGGATAAAGGCTTGAATTTTTTCCTTTTTATTTACCAATTTTTAGAACACCAAGTTGTGCCCTTTTGTGAATAGTGAAGTGTTTTTCGTTTGTTTTAAAATTTTATTTATTTTTTTATACAGCAGGTTCTTATTAGTCATCCATTTTATACACATCAGTGTATACATGTCAATACCAATCTCCAAATTCATCACACCCCCACCCCCACCCCCTGCCGCTTTCCCTGCTTTGTGTCCGTACGTTTTTTTCTCTACTTCTGTGTCTCAATTTCTGCTCTGCAAACCAGTTCATTTGTACCATTTTCTAGGTTCCACATTTATGCGTTAATATACGATATTTGTTTTTCTCTTTCTGACTTACTTCACTCTGTATGACAGTCTCTAGATGCATCCATGTCTCTACAAATGACCCAATTTCGTTCCTTTTTATGGGTGAGTAATATTACATTGTATACATGTACCACATCTTCTTTATCTGTTCATCTGTAGATGGGCATTTATGTAGCTTCCATGACCTGGCTGTTGTAAATTGTGCTGCAATGAACATTGGGGTGCATGTGTCTTTTTTTTTTCTTTATTTTTGGCTGCGTCGGTCTTCATTGCTGCACACAGGCTTTCGCTAGTTGCGGCAACTGGGGGCTACTCTTCGATGTGGTGCGCGAGCTTCTCACTGAGGTGGCTTCTCTTGTTGCAGAGCGTGGGCTATACGCGGGTGGGCTTCAATAGTTGTGGCACGCAGTCTGAGTAGTTGTGGCTCACGGGCTCTAGAGCGCAGGCTCCGTAGTTGTGGCGCACGGGCTTAGTTGCTCCGTGGCATGTGGGATCTTCCCAGACCAGGGCGTGAACCTGTGTCCCCTGCATTGGCAGGTGGATTCTTAAGTACTGCACCACCAGGGAAGTCCCTGCATGTGTCTTTTTGAATTATGGTTTTCTCTGGGATATGCCCAGTAGTGGGATTGCTGGGTCATATGGTAATTCTATTTTTAGGTTTTTAAGGAACCTCCATACTGTTCTCCATAGTGGCAGTATCAATTTACATTCCCACCAATAGTGCAAGAGGGTTGCCTTTTCTCCACACCGTCTCCAGCATTTGTTGTTTGTAGATGTTCTGATGATACCCATTCTAACTGGTGTGAGGTGATACCTCATTGTAGTTTTGATTTGCATTTCTCTAACAATTAGTGATGTTGAGCAGCTTTTCATGTGCTTCTTGGCCATCTGTACGTGTTCATTGGAGAAATGTTTATTTAGCTATTCTGCCCATTTTTGGATTGGGTTGTTTGTTTTTTTAATATTGAGCTGCATGAGCTGTTTATATATTTTGGAGAGTAATCCTTTGTCTGTTGATTCGTTTGCAAATATTTTCTCCCATTCTGAGGGTTGTCTTTTCGTCTTGTTTATGATTTCCTTTGCTGTGCAAAAGCTTTGAAGTTTCATTAGGTCCCATTTGTTTATTTTTGTTTTTATTTCCATTACTGTAGGAGATGGATCAAAAACTATCTTGCTGTGGCTTATGGCAAAGAGTGTTCTTCCTATGTTTTCCTCTAAGAATTTTATAGTGCCCGGTGTTACATTTAGGTCTCTAATCCATTTTGAGTTTATTTTTGTGTATGGTGTTAAGGAGTGTTCTAATTTCATTCTTTTACATGTAGCTGTCCCGTTTTCCCAGCACCACTTATTGAAGAGACTGTCTTTTCGCCATTGTATATCCTTGCCTCCTTTGTCATAGATTAGTTGACCATGGGTGTGTGGGTTTATCTCCGGGCTTTCTATCCTGTTCCATTGATCTTTGTTTCTGTTTTTGTGCCAGTACCATATTGTCTTGATTACTGTAGCTTTGTAGTCTAGTCTGAAGTCAGGGAGTCTGATTCCTCCAGCTCCGTTTTTTTCCCTCAAGAATGCTTTGGCTATTTGGGGTCTTTTGTGTCCCCATAGAAATTTTAAGATTTTTTGTTCTAGTTCTGTAAAAAATGCCATTGGTAATTTGATGGGGATTGCATAGAATCTGTAGATTGCTTTGGGTAGTATAGTCATTTTCACAATATTGATTCTTCCAGTCGAAGAACATGGTATATCTCTCAATCTGTTGGTAACATCTTTAATTTCTTTCATCAGTGTCTTATAGTTTTCTGCATACAGGTCTTTTGTCTCCCTAGGTAGGTTTATTCCTAGGTATTTTATTCTTTTTGTTGCAGTGATAAATGGGAGTGTTTCTTTAATTTCCCTTTCAGACTTTTCATCATTAGTGTATAGGAATGCAAGAGATTTCTGTGCATTACTTTTGTATCCTGCAACTTTACCAAATTCATTGATTAGCCCTAGTAGTTTTCTGGTGGCATCTGTAGGATTCTCTGTGTGTCGTATCATGTCATCTGCAAACAGTGACAGTTTTACTTCTTCTTTTCCAATTTGGATTCCTTTTATTTCTTTTTCTTCTCTGATTGCCGTGGCTAGGACTTCCAAAACTATGTTAAATAATAGTGGTGAGAGCGGACATCCTTGTCTTCTCCCTGATCTTAGAGGAAATGCTTTCAGTTTTTCACCATTGAGAATGATGTTTGCTGTGGGTTTGTCATATATGGCCTTTAGTATGTTGAGGTAGGTTCCCTCTATGCCCATTTTCTGGAGAGTTTTTATCATAAATGGGTGTTGAATTTTGTCAAAAGCTTTTTCTGCATCTATTGAGATGATCATATGGTTTTTCTTCTTCAGTTTGTTAATATGGTGTGTCACATTGATTGATTTGCATATATTGAAGAATCCTTGAATCCCTGGGATAAATCCCACTTGATCATGGTGTATACTTTTAACGTCTTGTTGGATTCTGTTTGCTAGTATTTTGCTGAGGATTTTTGCATCTATATTCATCAGTGATATTGATCTGTAATTTTTTTTTTTTGGTAGTATATTTGTCTGCTATCTTTTGGTATCAGGGTGATGGTGGCCTCAGAATGAGTTTGGGAGTGTTCCTTCCTCTGCAGTTTTTTGGAAGAGTTTGAGAAGGATGGGTGTTAGCTCTTCTCTAAATGTTTGATAGAATTCACCTGTGAAGCCATCTGGTCCTGGATTTTTGTTTTTTGGAAGATTTTTAGTCACAGTTTCAATTTCATAACTTGTGATTTGTCTGTTCATATTTTCTATTTCTTCTTGGTTCAGTCTTGGAAGGTTATACCTTTCTAAGAATTTGTCCATTTCTTCTAGGTTATCCATTTTATTGGCATAGAGTTGCTTGTAGTAGTCTCTTAGGATGCTTTGTATTTCTGTGGTGTCTGTTGCACCTTCTCCTTTTTCATTTCTAATTTTATTGATTTGAGTCCTCTGCCTCTTTTTCTTGATGAGTCTGGCTAATGGTTTATCAATTTTGCTTATCTTTTCAAAGAACCAGCTTTTAGTTTTATTGATCTTGGCTATTGTTTTCTTTGTTTCTACTTCATTTATTTCTGCTCTGATCTTTATGATTTCTTTCCTTCTGGTAACTTTGGGTTTTGTTTGTTCTTCTTTCTGTACTTCCTTTAGTTGTAACGTTAGATTGTTTATTTGAGATGTTTCTTGTTTCTCGAGGTAGGCTTGTATAGGTATAAACTTCCCTCTTAGAACTACTTTTGGGGCATCCCATAGGTTTTGGATCTTCGTGTTTTCATTGTCATTTGTCTCTAGGTATTTTTTTGTTTCCTTTTTGATATCTTCAGTGCTCTCTTGGTTCTTTAGTAACGTATTGTTTAGCCTCCATGTGTTTGTGTTTTTTCCCCTGTAATTGATTTCTAATCTCATAGCATTATGGTCAGAAAAGATGCTTGATATGATTTCAATTTTCTTAAATTTACTGAGGCTTAATTTGTGACCCAAGGTATGATCTATCCTGGAGAATATTCTGTGTGTACTTGAGAAGAAAGTATAATCTGCTGTTTTTGGATGGAATGTCTTATAAATATCAATTAACTTTATTTAATTTATCAACTAAATCTGGTCTGTTTTGTCATTTAAAGCTTGTGTTTCCTTATTAATTTTCTGTTTGGATGATCTATCCATTGGTGTAAGTGAGGTGTTAAAGTCCCCCACTATTATTGTGTTTCTGTCGATTTCCTCTTTTAGAGCTGTTAGCAGTTGCCTTATGTATTGAGGTGCTCCTATGTTGGGTGCATATATATTTATAATTGTTATATCTTCTTCTTGGATTGATCCCTTGATCATTATGTAGTGTCCTTCCTTGTCTCTTGTAACATTCTTTACTTTGAAGTCTATTTTATCTGATATAAGTTTTGCTACTCCAGCTTTCTTTTGATTTCCGTTTGCATGGAATATCTTTTTCCATCCCCTCACTTTCAGTCTGTATGTGTCCCTATGTCTGAAGTGGGTCTTTTGTAGACAGCATATATATGGGTCTTGTTTTTGTATCCATTCAGCAAGCCTGTCTCTTTTGGTTGGAGCACTTAATTCATTCACGTTTAAGGTAATTATCGATATGTATGTTCCTATGACCATTTTCTTAATTGTTTTGGGTTTGTTTTTTAGGTCGTTTTTTTCTCTTGTGTCCCACTTATAAAAGTTCCTTTAGCATTTGTTGTAGAGCTGGTTTGGTGGTGCTGAATTCTCTTAGCTTTTGCTTGTTTGTAAAGCTTTTGATTTCTCCCTCGAATCTGAATGAGATCCTTGCTGGGTAGAGTAATCTTGGTTGTAAGGTTCTTCCTTTCATCACTTTAAGTATATCATGCCACTCCCTTCTGGCTTGTAGAGTTTCTGCTGAGAAATCAGCTGTTAATCTTATGGGAGTTCCCTTATATGTTATTTGTCTTTTTTCCCTTGCTGCTTTCAATAATTTTTCTTTGTCTTTACTTTTTGCCAGTTTGATTACTTGTGTCTCGGTGTGTTTCTTCTTGGGTTTATCCTGTATGGGACGCTCTGCACTTCCTGGACTTGGGTGGCTCTTTCCTTTCCCATGTTAGGGAAGTTTTCAACTATAATCTCTTCAAATATTTTCTTGGGTCCTTTCTCTCTCTCTTCTACTTCTGCGACCTCTATAATGTGAATGTTGTTGTGTTTAATGTTGTCCCAGAGGTCTCTTCGGCTGTCTTCATTTCTTTTCATTCTTTTTTCTTTATTCTGTTCCACAGCAGTGAATTCCACCATTCTGTCTTCCAGGTCACTTATCCGTTCTTCTGTGTCAGTTACTCTGCTCTTGATTCCTTCTAGTATATTTTTCATTTCAGTTATTGTATTGTTCATCTCTGTTTGTGTGTTCTTTATTTCTTCCAGGTCTTTGTTAAACATTTCTTGCATCTTCTTTCTCTTTGCCTCCATTGTTTTTCCGAGGTCCTGGATCATCTTCACTATCATTATTCTGAATTCTTTTTCTGGAAGGTTGCCTATCTCCACTTCATTTAGTTGTTTTTCTGGGGTTTTATCTTGTTCCTTCATCTGGTACATAGCCCTCTGCCCTTTCATCTTGTCTGTCTTTCTGTGAATGTGGTTTTTGTTCCACAGGCTGCAGGATTGTAGTTCTTCTTGCTTCTGCTGTCTGCCCTCTGGTCTGATTTTCGTTTTGAGTATCACTATGAGATCATGGATTTTTATATATTTTATTTTAACTCACTGCAGTCATTATTCTTCTCAGACTAAAATTTTCACTTTTTTTCGCTAGTGGAAGCCCTTTTATATTGGCTGCTTGTCCTTCTGATGGAAGGACAGTGTTCTTTGATATCATTCTAGCTTTCTGGCCCAGTACATGTTTCAGGCTCTCCTTGAACTTTCCCTTCAGCAGAGTTGGAATCAGGAACCCTTTTTCTCCAAGATCCCTACTTCCTTGTTTTGGAAAACAATTGAGATCACGGTGTGGGGACTAGGACACTAATCGCTATTAGACCAACACATTTCTCTCAATAGGTTTTCATAAATAGTAGATTTGCCTGGTTTATTCTATTTGCACTTTTCAATTTGTTTACATTGTTTATTTTATTTTTAAAAACATATTTGTGTTCTCTTTTAAATTTCAGGCTCTAAAAGGGCAGGAATTATGCACTTTTATTTTTTAATTTTTAAATTTGTTTATTTTATTTTTGGCTGCATTGGGTCTTCGTTGCTGCATGTGGGCTTTCTCTAGTTGCAGTGAGTGGGGGCTACTCTTCATTGAGGTGCGCAGGCTTCTCATTGCGGTGGCTTCTCTTGTTGTAGAGCACAGGCTCTAGGTGCACAGGCTTTAGTAGTTGTGGCTCACGGGTTCTAGAGCGCAGGCTCAGTAGTTGTGGCGTATGGGCTTAGTTGCTTCGCGGCATGTGGGATCTGCCCAGACCAGGGCTGAAACCCGTGTCCACTATATTGGCAGGGGGATTCTTAATCACTGCACCACCAGGGAAGCCCTGGAATTATGTACTTTTAAAGTTGACATATTATGCTTAGTGTTAAAATGATAGCAGACTGTGGCTTTGTATTTGCTGATACATTTGTAAATGGAGATGTGGAGAATAGGATAACATTAACTCTTCTGTTTTGTCATTTTGTTAATAAAATTTAATTTTTTGGTAAGAAAAAGAATTGTTAAGATTCTGGAATAATTTGTTAAAGAGTGTTATAAATACTAGTTGATAAAGTCACCTTTTGATGACTATGGCTTAGATTCTCAAAACCATATTATATAGATGTTCAATTCTTCATTGTTACAAAAGCCAGTCACTTGGGTGTTCCAGAAAATGGTTTCTGTTTGGTTTGGAAGTTTTTTTTAACCTTTGCATATAGTTGGTGTAATATTTTGGGAATTCAGAATATTGTGACTAAAATTTATCCTTACATCTTTTCATCAAAGGAAGTCTTCCTAGGATCTTTAAAAGTTTATATTTTGTTTACTTGCTTCCAGTTGAAATATAAATATATACCTAAGCTTATAAATAGTTTTTCTTTAAAAATATTCTGTAGATCAGGTTTCTCACTAATTCTTATGTGTCTTCCCTCCATAATGTGTTCAATCTAATGAATTTGTTTGTACTTAAAAATTACTACTTAAATCAATGAGTGACTAGAACCTTGCCCAGCCTTTCTGTCCCATTTTAGCTCTTTACTTCATGCTGTAAATGAGCAACATCATCTTGTCTCTTGTGTTCTTTTAAAGCACCAACTTGAGTAAAACTGAGGTTTTACTCTTTATTCATTACCTTGGGTGAAAAAGTAATTAATTAAAAGCTTGTTGAATTATTTAAAAGTTTTTCTCCTCTACATCCTCTAAAAGCAAGTGAAGATCCTATTAATATTAAGAAATAAGAGAGTAAATGCCACTGTTTGATAACCAAATAATTTTATTATTCTCAGTTAAAATAGTTAGGAATTAATTTTTCTTGCCCCATATAAATGCAGGGAAAAACTACCTTTTTCCTAACAGCCCATAAAGGGATTGTGATTTTTATTCTGACTTCTGGAGGCTTTTTTTTTAAACCCTGAAATATTGGTCCTGGATTTTATTTTTGCCTTAGAAACTGCAGAACACAAGCTGAAAGTTGAGATGAAGGAAAACTATTACAGAAGATCAACTGCACCTCTTCTGCCTTCCCTCCTTGACGTCTCCAGCTACTGCTGTAATATGTGACCACTTTCTTACCCCAGTCATAAGAATATAAGAAATATGTAAATTCTGGATTAGACCTCTGGTCTGTTCTGTATAGAATGTCTATGAAAGTTATTCCAAATTTGCTTGCCCTCGTTAAGTTTCTGTTTAATCAAAGGGTGTGTTAGAAGATCTCTGATGACTCCTTTTATGGAAGAGCATAATAGTCAGACTCTGGGACCTAAAGGTTTGGGATAAACCCTTACCCCTCATTATATATTTTAACCTTTTAAAAACCTATCATCTGTCCTTTTGTTCATTTCAGCCTGTGCATTTTTTCCCCTTAAAGTAACTTTTGCTTGCCCTGGTTAAGGTTTATCTTTTCTATCAAAGGGTGTTAGGCGATCATTGAGAACTTTATCTGTTAGTATGTCCATTTTAGCATTTCCTGACTTGAAAGATTTAACTTTATCTGCCAGTTTAGTGATTTGTCTATTCATTACTCTATTTGGGTTTAGAAAAATGACACGTAAGAAATATCGGGTTGGCCAGAAATTTTGTCTGGGTTTTTCCATAAGCTCATGTGAAAAGACCTGATCGAACTTTTTAGCCAACATAATAGAATAGGTCTAGATTATTTTAAGGAGCAGAGGTTTATTTCCTTGAAAGAGAATATAATGTATATAAGTATATATATTTATATGTGCTTTATATGCGCAAAGAAAGTCTGGAATTGTATAGAACTCAAGAGGCCATTTGGAATGGTTGTATTTGGCTATTGGAATTAGAAGGACCAGGGCAGGAAAGGCTCTTTTGCTGTTTCCCTTTATACCCTTTGGTGCTTAAGAAATTGAGACAAATATGCAAGCATTTCTTTTACTGTAAAAATGTAATTAGATGATAATAATAAATATCTTTAAAATCCATTCTTACTCTTTATCTTTCCTCACATTTCTGAATGATTGAAAATACCTGGTAAATTAGTGCAGTATAGTGTAGTGTAATGTAATTAGAAAGCTGTTTTGTGTTGTGAAATTACTTTATAAATGGTTGGTAATATCTTATTTGTGGGAAGATCTGTAACAGTGTTTGAGTGCTTACTATATGCTAGAAACAGTGTTACTGAACACTAGGCTCACTCATACATATCCTGCTTTAATATCTTATATCTCTCATATCTAATTTATGCATAAGATCTTCCATTTTTTTTACAACCCTTTTTAAGAGTGTAAATGTTCATAGTAAAAGAATTTAAAAATCAAACAGAAGAATAATGTGAAAAGTAAAAGATTTTTTCTCTTAGCCCTTCACTCTCCTTCTCTAACCACTCTTACTGGTTTCTTGTGTTTTTTTCCAGAAACATTCAATACATATTTTAATCTATTTATCCACATATATACATACATATATATATAATTATATAGAATCATAATCAGATATAAATTCATATAATCATATGATTTATGGATATATTTGGATATATAATCATGTGATTATATAAGATGTGTATAATAATATTATGTGTGTGCCTTTGTGTATGTGTGTGTATAAAATCTCCCTCCCTACCCATAGCCCCCAACCACGTGTGGAATCTTACTAGTATATACTGTCCTGCAACTTGATGTGACCCTTTAGATTCAGACAGTAAGACTCATTTTCTATGCTCCTTTATGTTCTACAGAGGAGTGATCCTTCAAAAATACCAGTCGGATCATGTCACCCCCGACCATTGCTAAAACACTTCAGGGCCTTCCTTTACTCAGGTAAATCCACCCACCTTAGATTAACATGGCATACAAAACTTTGAACTGATGCCTGCCTGCTTCTCTAGCCTCATTTCTTGAAACTGTTGGGCTTACACTCAGAGGGTTGGTCATCCTGAACTTTTTTTCAATTTCTTAAACAGTTTATAGCTTCTCATCTGCAATTGGCTTCCTCTGTCTCATACTTTGGATAAGTACTTAGTCTCAGTATTTATAAAAATCCACAGGTAGAATAAGATTTAAAGAAGTAAAGCAAAGTACAATTAAGAACTTCACTTTTTTCCTAAGCATTTAATTTCCAAAAGTATATGTGCTTAAAAAAATGTGATCCTATTAGCTTGCTTGTTCCCTTTTCCTCAATAAGGTTATTACAGGAATTATTTATTTTTAAATTTTAATTTCTTATAACCAAATTTAACAAATAGTTTAGTCAATCAGTCCTACAAAATTTTTTATGAAAAGCAGTAGTCCAGGTTCTGGTTCCAGATAAGATGGAGTAAGCACACTTCACCCTGTCTCTCCCACTGAATGCAGCTATAAGACCTGGACAGAATGCTTGGAGTGGCTATTTGAGGACTCTGAAAAATAAATAGTAGGAGGCAGATTGGGGAAGAAGACCAGAATTCAAAGTACTACTGAACCGGCGGTGAGTTTACCATTTTTTTTTTCTTCCAGTACGCCCCAGCCTGAACTTAATGTATCCTGAATCTTGGACGTGAGCATTATTAACATGGACAGAAAAAGCACCACGAGAAGCCCTCTAGTTCTGACTCAAGGAGCAGGAAAGGGGTCTCCTAATATTCAGAGAAAATGTGGCAATCCCACATCTTCTCTTTTTTCTTTTTTTTCCCCCCTTTTCTTCATTCTTTTGGCCCCAAGGCCTCAAGCAATCCTGGGCAGTAGCTGCAGTGGCGTCAGTGGGGCAGGCAGGAGCCTAAATCTCAGAGGGAAGGGAACTTTCCAAATCCCATTGCTTTTCTTCTCCCTCTGCTCTTCTGTTGCTTGGCCCTTATGTGGGCACAGTTACAGGAAGTACATGGCAGAATGGGGTTAATGAAGCCCCAGCTTTCTGCTGGAAGGCTGAAAAAGGGAATCCCCAGGAAACCAAAAGATTGCAGGAGAATGAGGAGCTTGGGAAACTGATCACTTAAAGTTGCTCACCGACTTCTGCGCTGACTTCCAAGCTGTGCGTGCATGGGTGTGATCCTAAACAGCATACAAAACATTGAGGACTGAATTATGGGGTAGACCACCCCCAAGCCCCAAACTGGACACTGCGTGGAATGATTATGGAACACATTCAGTATGACTACAAAGGCTTTGCAAACTGAACTGAAATTGGAAATGCAGCCTGCAGAAGGATGGTCAGAACTTGAAATGTGAACCCAATTGGGTCAATTACTGGCTAAAACAAAAACACCAACATTCTTGGTGGGACTTAAATAAGACTCAGATTCTCATAAGATAATATTCAAAACATCCAGAATACAATCTTGAATTACTCAGCTTAAAAAGAACCAGTGAAATCTGAACTCACATGGGAAAAGACAGAAAACAGATGCCAGTGCCAGGATCACAGATGTTAAAATTATCTCAAAAAGACTTTTAAAATCAGCTATTATGACCATATTCCAGGAATGAGTGGGAAGATAGAAAGTCTCAGCAAAGAAATAGAAGATATAAAGAAGAACTAAATGGAAATTTTAGAACAGAGGAATACAATAATGGAAGTGAAAAACTCACTGGATGGGCTCGGTAGCAGAGAGGATATAACAGATGAATAAGTCAGTGAACTTAAAAATAGATAAGTAAAAATCCAATTTGAGGAATAGAGAAAAAAAGTTAAAAATAAATAAATAAGCAGCTTCAGAAACCTTGAGACTCTCATAAGACCTAACATTTGTGTCATCAGAGACCCAGAATGTGAAGAGAACGGTTGTGGTGTGGCAAAAATATTTGAAGAAATAATGGCATACTGATTGGAAAGGAAGAAATAAAACTGTCTCTATTTGCAGATGGCATGATTGTATATGTAGAAAATCCCAAGGAATCCACAAAAAAATTCCTACAATAAATGAGTTTAGCAAGTGGTTCAATGTCAGCCCACAAAAAGCAATCATATTTCTGTATACTAGCAATAAACAATTGAAAACTGAATTTTAAAAAATCCATTTATAATAGCTCTCCCAAAATGAAAGAATTAGGTATAAATGTAGCAAAATATGTATGAGATCTCTATGCTGAAAACTGTAAAACCCTGATTTTAAAAAAAGTAAGACAATTTAAATAAATGGAGAGACATGTATTCATGAATTGGAAGATTCACTATAGTTAAGATGTTGATTCTCCTCAAGTTGATTTATAGATTAAAGCAATAACAACAACAACAACAAAAATCCCAGCAGCACTGTTTGTAGTTATAGAGAAACCAATTTTAGAATTTGTATAGAAAGGCAAAGACCTAAAACAACCAAAACAATTTTGGAAAAGAAAAATGTTGGGGAGGGTGGGAGGGAGGGAGACGCAAGAGGGAAGAGATATGGGAACATATGTATATGTATAACTGATTCACTTCGTTATAAAGCAGAAACTAACACACCATTGTAAAGCAATTATACTCCAATAAAGATGTTAAATAAATATAAATTTTAAAAAAGGAAAAATGTTGGGAAAATCAAACTACATGATTTTAAAACTTAGTACAAAGCTACCACAATCAAGACTGTGATATTGGCAAAGGGATAGATATATAGATCAATTAAATAGATTCTAGAAATAGACTCACACAAATATGGCCAAAGTTGCAAAGTGGAAAAAGAATAGCACTTTTGATAAGTGGTGTTGGAACAATTGGACATCCAAATACAAAAGTAGTGAACCTTGACCTAAACCACACACATTATACAAAAATAAACTTAAAATGTACTGCACATCATCTTCCCAGACCAGGGCTCGAACTCGTGTCCCCTGCATCGGCAGGCAGATTCTTAACCACTGTTCCACCAGGGAAGCCCTCTCATTTCTTCTTGTACTTATAATTTTTACTTTATATTTTGATGCAGTACTATTTGATGCATATTGATCTGTGAAAGTTATATTTTCATTTGAAATTGTCTCTGATAATAATACAATATTTGTCCTGATTATTGCTTCTGAACTGGAATTTTGAACTGGAATTTGACATTGTCTTAAAAACCTCAGAACCACCATGAGGATTAAATGAGATGTTACATGTCCTGAGCACTAAATAAATGTCAGCTATTATATCTCAAAAATAAATAAAATAAAATAAAATGTACCACATTTAAATGTGAAGTATAAAGCTATACAGCTTTTAGAAGCAAACATGGAAAATCTTTGTGAGCTGGTATAAGCAAGAAGTCCTTTCACATGATACCAAAATCATGATTGATAAAAGAAGAAACTGACGAATTGGACTGAATCAAATTAAAAGCTTTGCTTGTGAAAGACACTGTTAAGAGAATGAAAAGACAGATTATAGACTGGGAGAAAATATTTGCAAATCACATACCTGCAAAGGACTTATATTCAGAATATGTAAAAACTCTGAAAACTCAACAGTAAGAAAACAATCTAATTAAAAATCTTTAATGGGCTTTGGCAGAGAGGATATAGAGTGGAATATCAGCTCAGCAAAAGATGTTTAACATAACTAGCCATTAGGGGAATGCAAATTAAAGTCATGGTGAATTCCTGCT
>NW_006787469.1:257595-282823 GCF_000442215.2 Lipotes vexillifer
TTCCTGCTGCACATCTATTGAAATAGGAAAAAACTTTCGACAATACCAAGTGCTGGCAAGGACATAGAGCAACTGGAACCCTCATACCTTGCTGGAGGGGATGCAAATTGATACAGCTCTTCTGGAAAACAATTGAACATATACTTACCATATGTTCAATATGGATTCACTCTGTGACCCACCAGTCCCACTCTCATAGGCATTGTTTATACATTTTTGTAATAGTTTAGTACATTTTAAAAATAGATAGGGTAAGGAAATCATGCTATTTTTTTTTCATTCTAATCATAAAAGCCTGCTAGTTTTAAATTGGCCATTGTGATAGGATAGTCTTGTTTAAATGATGAAATTCCCTGTAATGGTTATCTAGACTGAAGAGTTTGGAAACTTTCTTCTGCCTTTAGCTCCTGGTGAGCTACTTAGAACCTAAAGGATTGTTAGATGGGCATTCTCATGAATGCTGATAGGAGCCTTTATTCCTTAGACTCCTTGGCTGAATTATTTTTCCTAGGGATTTGGCTTAGAAGACACCCTTCCTTCTTTTGGTATCACTGTCAAGTTAACTCAGTCAAGCTCCAAGCTCTGTGATGTATTCTAATCTAATCTTGCTTTCTCTGTAATGCTTATTCTTCATTTTTATAAGCTGTAATTTGATCTTGTACTGCCTATATTGGTCTTGTAATACATTTATTGCTTCTAACAAGATTGTAAATTCTTTAAGGAAGGGACCTAGCCTTATACTTTTCTGTCTCCCATTGGTGTGGATATTTCATGAGTTATTATTAGGGTAGATGTGGTTTGTTTGTTTTTAGTGAGGAGTGGGTAAATATGAGGAGTAAATGATAGATAGATAAGGAAGCTACTTTTGTTGTATCTTTAGTAGTCTAATTGTCCAGCTTTGCAGAATCCCCTTATTTGCTAATTTGTAATTGATGTGGAATTTGTTCTTTGAATTCCAGAACATCCCCATTTAGTGGGTTAGGGATACTTTTAGTTCAGGTTTTCACTTTATTACTAAATGGCTTCTTTTATTTAAAAAGAAAAATAACTGATGCCCATTTTGATTGATTTACTTTCCTCTAGCAGCAAGTTATGTAAAATTACTTGCCTTTTGTATGACATTTTACTCTTATTAATATTTAACACTGGGATGTCGACCACCAAACCACTACCTGCCATAGTTTTAAGCTCTTGAAAGCAAGAATAGTAGATGATCATCTGAAATTGTAAGAACAAAAAGATTGTTTAGGTTATGGGTGATATTTTGAGTGGTTGGTAAAGATCTGGTTTGTATGTTCAGGATTCCTTTTGTCTTTTAGCAGATTTCTAAGAGTAGACACATAAACAGAAAGTTAAAATTCGTTTGTTGATATATTTCCATCCTGTGTTTTCTCGTGGTCAACAATCTATGATTCCTAGTGATCAGTGCTGCCTTGCTGACTTCTCTTCTTTCTCTAGTTCCATCTGTGCACCAGACTCTGCTGCTCTTATTTGTCTCTAGGGAACTCTTATTTTAATTGTCTTGTTTATTTTTTCCCCCTCAGTGCCTGGCTAGGTGACTAACTTGCTAAATATCTGAAAATCTAATCCTGAGTATTAATTCGTTAATATTACCTCCTACAGGGATATTTAGATTTTTAAGAGCTGTATTTGATTTGAGGAGGCAAGGTTGAGGGAAATAAATGTGAGCAAAAAATAAGGTGGAACATTTGTGAGGGACAATAAAAAAGAAACAGACTTCAGAGTGTATAATTCTTGTTAAACTGAAGGAAATGAGGTTTGATAAGTAATGTAGAATGAATCTTGAATTCCAGGCTCACCATTTTAATCTTATTTTCTTCAGGCATTATTGTTTATGGTCTCTTAAGCAGGCAAATGATAAAAACAGTTATTTGGGGGAGATATCCTATGAATAGTGTGTGTGTAGTGACATTATGGGACATGTTTGGCCTGGTCCACTGAAGTACAGTCAGATTTGACAGAATGGTTGGTGCCAAAGAGAGGCACATGCTAGGTGAGCCTGATCAGTAGAGCCAAGATTTGAACTTATATCTGTCTCCTTCCAAAATTAGTGCTCATAATCACTAAGCTTTAATGATAGTAATAGGGAGCATATATTGAGCATTTATTATGTACCAGGCAGTATATTAAGGATTAGACATACTTTAGATGATTTCACTTGTGCAGTAACTCTTTGAGGTAAGTGCTCTTACTCTTCATGTGGCTTGTAGAGGTTAAGTAACAAACTAGCAAGTGAAAAAGCTGATATTTAACTCAAGCAGTCTTGAGCACATGCACTTTTCCTACACACCAAGCTGAAAGATTCAGAGGTGGGATATGCTTTAGTTATATTTTGATGGTTTCCTTTGCTGTGCAGAAACTTTTTGATTTAGTGTAATCCCACTTGTTTATTTTTGCATTTGTCATCTTTGCCCTTGTTGTCAAGTCCAAAAAAATCATTGCCAAGGCTGATGTCAAGGAACTTACCCCTTGTGTTTTCTTCCATGAGTTTTATCGTTTCAGGTCTTATGGTCAAGTCTTTAATCCATTTTGATGGATTGTTGATTGTTGATAGTTGATTTTTGTATATGGTATAAGATAGGGTCTACTTTTCATTCTTTTGTATGTGGCTGTCCATTCGATGCTCTTTTTTCCTGCGATTATCTTTTCCATATTGTGAACTCTATCTTCATGTTGATTTCTGTCACAGTTGAGAGACGATTGCCCACAGCAACTGGAAGGGGGCTATATTCTTTCTCTTTAAGTGTAACATCGCTTCTCATAATTATATGAAGGTATTGAGTTTTGCTCTGATTAGAACATCCCTGAAACAATTATACTTGTTAGAGTAATATCATGCATTGATTATCTTAAGTCCTGAATATCTAGTTTTCTTTCCATCATCAAAGTGATCTCAATTTCTAGATTATTCTGATTGGCTTAGAGCAATTAATGCCCAGCCTTGCCAGAGAGTGAATCAGACTCATTGAGACAGTGGATATGCAATTGAGGAAGATCGTTCCCCAAGGGAAATTTGGGTGCTGTTAGTATGGAGGAATGAACACTGAATAGCTAATCAAGAAAATGATTTATAAATACATTATCTCATTTAATTTTTTTCAATAGCTCTGCTGAGGAAACCGAGACTTACTCAAGGTCCCATAATTACTAAGTGTTAGAGCTGAAATCTAACTCAAAGCCAACATTCTTCCTTTACAGCAGTACTGTGTCTCCTTCAAAGAAAAATAATAGGTTGTCCTGCATCATATATGGCATTAATGACCCTACCTTCTAAGATTCAAAAGTGATTTTCTACAGATTCCTTATTTAAAACTTAATCATCACAAGGTACCAAAAGTTATGGGGTAGCGCTTAAGCAGTACTTAGAAGGAAATTTATAGCAGTAGACACCTACATTATGAGGCCAGAAAGATCTTCAGTAAATAACCTAACCTACCATCTTATGACACTAGAAAAAGAAGAGCAAATTAAACCTAAAGCAAGCAGAAGGAAGGAAATAATAAAGATTACAGTGGAAATTAATGAAAGAAAACAGAATAACAATGGGGAAAAATTCACAAAACCAAATATTGGTTCTTTAAAAAAATGAACAAAATTGACAGACCTTTAGCTAGACAGACCAAGAAAAAAAAGAAGACAAATTACTAAAATCAGGAATGGAAGAGGGGACATTTCTGCTGACCTTACAGAAATATAAAATGGCTCACGGGCCCAGCCGCTCCGCAGCATGTGAGATCTTCCCGGACCGGGGCACGAACCCGTGTCCCCTGCATCGGCAGGCGGACTCTCAACCACTGCGCCATCAGGCAAGCCCTATCCTCTCTCATACTTTTGTCTTGGTTTATATTAATGCAGTTTACCTTGTCCACTTAGCTTAAGCTAAAAGTCTTCCTTTACTTTCTTCTCTTCCATAATCTGTCTTTTCTGTCTCTTAAAGCTTAACTTGAAAGCTTAATTCTCACTCCCAGTGCTTTAATTTGAACCTTATCTTTAACCTCATCTGTTGTTTTAACCTCCTAATTGATCTCCCTGCCTTAATCTCTTACATAAATCAGCATCTAATGGTAAACAGCATTACCTTTCCAAAACACAGGCCAAATCATGTAGCTCTCATGCTTGAAAACCTTTGAACTACCTCCTCCCATCCCCAACTGTCACCCATTATCTAATAATGAGTCAAATCTGAATTCCTTTATGTGGCATATAAGACTTCAGTGTACTTTTCTTGCCTCAGCATGCCCCCCACCTGAGCCTACGTTTTAACTATTATCCAGCCCTCTAGCCTTGTTAACTCTGTTATCTTTCACATATGCTTGGATCCTTCACACTTGGTGTCCTCTTAGAATACTCTTCTCATATATTTAAAATTTAGTGATTTAACTCTCATGAAAAGCCTCATAAACAAAATTTTCGCATCTTCTGTGTGTCCACAGCAATTTGTCTATAATGTAGAGCTCATCATACTGTATTACAATTTTTTGTTTATATATCTGGGCTGCGAATTCCTTGAGGGCATGGGTCTTAATTTATCTTGTATTCCTAGTGCCTACTTTAGTTTTTGGCACATAGTAGGTCCTCTTGTCTGTGTTTTGTCATAGTCTTTATTTATCTTTTAGTTTTAATATTTATTTACAAGGTGTTACTTGACTTTAAAATCTGTTTCAATTGTTTCTGGCGTAATGGTTAAGAACAAAGGCTCTAAAATCAAACTGCTCCATAATTTTCCAGCTGTGGGGTCTTGAACAAAGTACTTAACCTCACTAAGCCGCCATTTTCACATTGGAAAAAGAGGGAAAATAATAATACTTACTCTATTAACTTGTGAGGATTAAATACATATAAAGCATTAATATAATGCCTAGCATAGTATGCTTCCTATTATGCATGCTTTATTCGTTATTGTTATTTCTATTAATTTGTTCATTCACAAATATCAGTCAGGTGATTCACTCTTTGCCAGGTACTGTGGGGTAGGTAACAGAACAGAGAGACATGGTCCCTGTACTCATGGAGTGATACCTCAGTTTGTACTATTATTATAAAAGTTATTTTAAGAATTGCTCTAAGTGGTGGTGAAGAGTTACTGTTTCAGTTAAATTGTAGTTTCTCCGTACTTCCAAAAATTTGTACATATTTACTGAACTAACTTTATTAAGTAGTTTCATTAATTGCATATATCTAAAATATAAGATCAGTAGTGTACTATGTTATAATGTATGAGATAAGAACTCATTAAGCTCTTGCCTAAAGCAGTGAAGATGTACCAGGGAATCCTAGAAAATTTGCTACTGACTTTGTGTTTTGGTTACCCAGTAAAGGGTCTAGTTTATTTGATTTTTATTGTTTTAAAAGTAGGGTGCTTTTAGTATCAAGAGATAAATAGTATTCTGACATGCCTTATCATAAAGATATTTTTAAAGGGGCATTCCTAGAGGAGTTAAATTTCATATGGCCTTTTGTTATTAGATGATTTAAACGTCTTTGTAATAGAGATGCTGCGTTTAAATGTTACATGATAGGAAGGTGGAATCTTGAGGAATGGATAATAAGAAAATACTTTAAAATGATTTTTTAATTGTTTCTATGAAGCTGAGGAAAAGAGTAAGTTACCAATTGGTGGTCATTTTAATCCTTTCATTCTTACTACAATTTATTAGATGACTTAGTTTTGCAAACATATGTAAAATATATGTAAAGTGATGTACATACATTGTACACACTGTGAATTATTGTTCCCATTGCACCTGTTCTTGCTAGTTATGGCCCTTTTCAACAAAAGCACAGAGAATGAGAGAACAATGTGATAACCTAGATGCAAAAGAGAAGTGTGGAATTATTAACTAAATTAAATCTGGACTGTATTTATATTTTAAATCAGTCAGTGGACTGATTCTTTTTGATTGTTGGGATGTATTTCTTAACAGTCTATCAAAATTTGTCATTCTAGCTCTTGGTCTGTGACTTCCTCTCTTTTTAGGCAAGCTTATTCAAGACAATGAGCTTGCCCTCATTGTCTCTTGTTCCATTTACTCTTTAACCCATTATAGACTAGATTCTGCCCTTTCCACTCACCAGTGACTTCCTAAATTTTTATATTAATGAGCACTTCTCAGCCTTTCTATAGTATTTGTCACTGGCCACTTCCACCTTAAAATGCTCTTCTCCTTTGGATTCTGTGATCTATATCCATTTCTTATAGTTTGCTCTTAGGCTGTTACTGTTTCCTTCATGGGCTCTTTTATTTCTGCTCATGCTTTAAATGGTTCATTTTCTAGAATTCTGTTCTTCGGTTTCTTTTCTTCTCATTATTTATTCTTTCAACTTGGAAATCTTCCATTTATGTTTGTAGTTCCATCTGCCTTCCATGAACCAATCCTTCCCCAATGTATTTCTGGAGTTCAGCTTTTTGTCTCAGCACCAGGCTTGAAATTACAATTGTCTACGGAATTCAACTGGTTGTCCTCAAACTCAACATTCTGATATCCCTTAAAATGTATGCAACCTACTATATTCTCTTATTTTGGTACAACTTTTACTTGTGCCAATTTCTAGTCAAAAACTATATCTTTAGTATCTCTCAGATTTATCCTATTTTTTAATCTATCTATAATACATAAGATTCAAAAAAGAGGTTCAAACCCTTATTCTCTCTCTTGAGATATTGTAACTGTCAGCAGAGTGACCATTCTGCCTCCATATTTGACCTCTCTGTAGTCGATCTTCCTCCTTGCTACCATAGTGATGTTCTAAAATGGAATGTTTTAAGTGTTTATCTTTTAGATGCTTCTCACTACACAGCAGTAGTTTCCAAATACCTGGATGTTTCAAAATCATCCATGGCCTGTCTGCTTTTGGGTCATTTAGAGAACTTTTGAAAGCTCATATCCTGTATCTTCCGCCACAGATTCTGAATCAGTATAAAGTTTAGGAGTTTTCAAAAAGTTTCCCAGATGATTTTGATAAGCAGCCAGGGTTGGAAAATATTGACTTATACATATGGTTCAGATTCCTTATCGTGGAGTCCAAGACCCTTCTGGATTTGGTGCCTGCCTGTTTCTCCAGCATCATCTCATTCTATTCTCCCTCCCTTCATAAACTATTCTCCAGCCTGATTCCCTCTTCTGGCCCTGGAATCCACCAGTTCTGATCCTCTTTTAGCACCTTTGTTTGCTTTTGCTGAATCAGGGGCAGGGCCCTAGCCTCTGTCTGCTCCATCTCTGCTTCCCCCTGCATTCTAGCCACTAGCAGCTCCTTGGATTTCACATGTGGAACTCAGGTTGAAAACCACTGAGCAAATCCAAATCAATAAGTCCCAGAAAGATGAAGGGACTCACTGAGTCCATAATGGTGAATGGCAGACCGTATCTAAAATTCAGAGTTTATATTCCTAACATAGTTCTTATTTATTGCTCTTCTGTGCTTTCAGATGTATCATGTCTGGGCAAGTTGATCTGAAATGACCTCTTAATTCTTTCCTTCCTAAATAAATTATCATTCATTTGTTCCCTCATTTACTTGTTTATTTATTCATTTAGTAAACATTTATTTGACTACACAAAGAGCAGTGTAGGATATGGAGAGAGATGGGTAGAAAATTTGAATAATACTAATCTCCTGTCCTTAAGGTTCTTAAGATAGGTCCTTTACATTCGATCATAAAATACTATACAGAAAAACAAATTATTATTTTTTAAGAAGAGAAACTGTAGTATAACCTTTTCTACTATCTTCTTTCTTTCTTTCTTTCATCCAGGGAAAGACCATGTTTGTAGATTTATTGGCTGTGGGAGGAATGATCGATTCAACTACGTGGTCATGCAGTTGCAGGTAGGTTACTTTGAAAATGTATCTTAAAATTGTCCAGTTTTGATCAAAATGCCTAATTATAGTAGATATGAATAAAATTAACAACATTCTTGGTATCCTCTCAGAATGTTTTATACTATGCAGATGGAACTTTAAACAGACCTGATAACAGATTTTTCCAAAGATGGAAGGGTTGTCTCTGTCAACTATTTAGTTGATGCATATCTTCATTGATTGTCATCATTGCAAAGTTTTTGATCCCCACATGGATTGCTGGATATAATATCAGTTTTGTCCTGTCCCTGTCCCTTCCTTCTCCACCTTTCGCTACCTTAAGGGCTCTAGTTTTCCATTTTCACAAGTATCAACCTTGACTGCTTGAAAATTGAAAAATAAGATGAGATAGGGGAGAAATGCCATTCCTCTTTCTCTTTATCATTAACATAGCTCTGTTTCCCTGTCCTTCAGATGGAAAGTGGAGTTGGGTTGGGTAGCAGATGCAAGAAATTCAGAAAGGGAGCACTGAAGTAATGACTACAACAAGGAGAAGAGAGAAATCATCGCATTCTCTCTGACACTGCCTCTGCCCCTGAATTAACACACACACACACACACACACACACACACACACACACCTCTGAACCTGTAGTCACCATCAGTGTGTAAAAGCCATAGTTCAGGGACTTCCCTGGTGGTTCAGTGGTTAAGAATCTGCCTGCCAATGCAGGGGACACGGGTTCGATCCCTGGTCCAGGAAGATCCCATATGCCACAGAGCAGCTAAGCCTGTGTGCCACAACTACTGAGCCTACGTGCTGCAGCTACTGAAGCCTGTGCACCATAGAGCCCATGCTCCGCAACAAGAGAAGCCACCACAATGAGAAAGCCTGCGCACCGCAATGAAGAATAGCCTGCGCTCGCTCCAACTTGAGAAAGCCCACTTGCAGCCACAAAGACCCAACACAGCCAAAATAAATAATAAAAAAAAAAAGTAAAATAAAGGCCATGGTTCACTTTGCTGCCTAGTTTAGGGTCCTCAGAGTTTCCCTTCATCTTTAGCAAAGTTTGTCTTAGGCATTTGGTTCTTTTATTTATTTATTTTTTCAACTTAGCTACATAGTAGTGATTTCAGAGACATAGATCCTGGCCTAAATTCTTCCTCTTCTTTTTTTGTTTCCCTCAGCTATCCTTCAGCATTTGATTTAGATCTGTAGATATTAATCTCCCTGCAGACTGTAGCCTTAAAGTCTTTGAATCATGTGATTCACTACTCTTGAGCCAGCATAGTTTTGTTTCTTGAAGTAGCTATTCCTGTAACTTTTTAGGTCATTAGTATGGACCATTCTGTCTTTCACTTTGACCAATAATAATATAACTTTTTGTATGCTATTTTATAGTTTTCTTCTGGATTTATCATGCATCTTATTTGATCCTTATCATATCCCCTGAAGAGGATAGGACAGGTTTTATCCCCATTTTGCAAATGAAGAGACTTAAGCTCAAGGAGGTTTGTGGTTTGCCTGAGACTGACTAACTTGATGGGGGTTAGGACTTGATGGAAGCCTGAGGCCAATATTCTTGGCACAATAAAACTATTTTTGTCTTTAGGCTACTACTGACTGGAGAACATGGACAGTCTTTTTTAGTCTGCAGTCTCTCTCTCAGTCCTAACATATACTCGGTTTTATTTTATTTGCACTTAACCTTAATCTCACTTTCTGGAAATGGGAAGGCTCCTAGTCTGGGAGAACTAAGGAGGCTGGTGTATATCAGATAATGATGGCTTTTGTGACCTTTGGCAAGCGCCTATGGACCCATCCAAGAACCTTTCAATTTGACTTGCATGCTGTATTCTTTCCTGTCATGCTAAAATTAACCCACCATTAACCTCCCATCCCTACAGTTATGGTTGACTTGATTTGAGGCAAGACTAAAGCTGTTATAACTGTTCAAGGGTTCTTTCTCTTATTTGACATACTGAAGATGGCTGCTGGGGTTTCCCACATATATTTTAATAAAATGTATATGCTCAGCCCCAGCTTCTCACTGACATTTCTGATTTTTTCTAAAAACCCTCATTGTTCTGAAGTTGACTTCAGTCTTTTCCTCCTGGCAATTCAATTATATAATATCTGCTGTTAAAAATTTTAAGGAATAATCCTGTTTCTCTTGTAGAACTTCTAGCTATTTACCACCAGGGAAGCCCCAGGACTGCTATATATTTTTTAACTTTTTATTGTTGTGGAAAAATTAAACATAAACAAAAGTAGAGTGAATAGTATAATGAATATCCATGTACTCACCACCCAGCTTCAGTCATCATCAATATATGGCCAATCTTGGGCTTCCCTGGTGGCGCAGTGGTTGGGAGTCCGCCTGCTGATGCAAGGGACACGGGTTCGTGCCCTGGTCCGGGAAGATTCCACATGCTGTGGAGTGGCTGGGCCCGTGAGCCATGACTACTGAGCCTGCGCGTCCGAAGCCTGTGCTCCGCAACGGGAGAGGCCACAACAGTGAGAGGCCCGCGTACCAAAAAAAAAAAAAAAAAAAAAAGGCCAATCTTATCTGAGGTGTAGTCTCCCTTTCCTCTCCTTCCCCAGATAATTTCAAAGAAAATCCAAGGCATATTTTATCTGTAAGTATATCAATATATATTTCTAAGAGTCAAGGATTCTTTTTTTCCCACTGTTAACCATAATGCACAATAGTATCTTAATAACATCAATTATCAAGTCAATCTTTAGATTTTCTTGATTGTTTCTCTCCCTTATTATTATTTTTTATATTTGTTTTACTTGAATCTGGTTCCAGACAAGGTTCACACATTGTATTTTGTGCATACATATCTCTTAAGCCTCTTAATCTTTAGGTTCCCCTCATTTTTTTTTTCTTACAGTTTTCTTTTTGTTGTTTGTATTGTCATTGATAAAAACAGAGTCATTCGTCATGCAGAAGTTTCCATATTCTGGATTTTGCTGATTGTCTCCATGTGGTGATATTTAACATGTTCTTCTGTCCCCTGTATTTTCTATAAACTTGTGATTAGATCAGATTCTAGCCATTTTTATTTGGCTAGAATACTTCAGAGGTGGGTTGTGTGCTTCCTATTTATATCACATCAGTAGGCAGTGTCTGGTGGTCTCTCTTTTAGTTATGTTAAGATTGATCAGTGAGGTTTCGGGGCCATCAGCCTCTCCATCCATTTTAAAGTTCCCAGTGATTTTTCTCTTAGGTTTTATCAACCCATTAGTAACCCCTGCCTAGATTCATTACTTCAGTGGGGTTGCAAATAACACTGTTGTAATTTTACAATTTCTTCTTTATTAGCTGGAATTCTTTAAAAAGCACTCCACCAACTATCAGGTTATCCTAAGGTACATTTCACACAGAAGGGAAGGACTAATGTTTGATTCTTTTATTTAAAAGTTTTCAGAATAATGAGTTGGTTCCTCAGTAGGGAACTTTGATAGCCTCCTTACTTTCTGATTCCTCTTAATGATAAATGGTATTTAGAGATGACAGTCTAGATGCTATGGGTGCCTGCTGCAATTGGGTTGGTCATTGTTTTAAATTCTTTTCAAGTGGATAGGTTCAGGATTTTTTTTTTTTAAAGAAAAAATATATCATAGTTCATACTGATATTTCCAGTTCAAATTTGTGGCGATAGAATTGCTGGCATGTAACTTCTTTGATTTTGTGGCGATAGAATTGCTGGCATGTAACTTCTTTGATTTTATATTTCATCTCTTTGCCTAATATATGTGGATGAAATGATATGGTTAGAATTTACATGAGAATAATCCAGTATATGTGTGTAGGAAGGGAGATGTTGTGTGTTGCATAGGGGGAGGGGAGGAGTGGATAACAGATCAAACAAGATTGGCCATGAATTGATAATTGTTAATTCTGGGTGATGGATAGGTATATGAGAGTTCATTCTTTTTTTAGCGGCTGCATAACAGTCATTAAGATGACTGAACCATAATTTATTTAACCATTTCATTTATTGATGGATGTATAGATTGTTTTAAGTTTTTATCTATAACAAAAAATAATCACCTGTAATATATAGCCTGAAGTATAATTTGGTGGATCAACCTGCATGTATGTACCATGTTAATAATTCTTTTCCCCATACCCTTGCCAGCTTTGTTTTTATCTTCTCAGATTTTGTTAATTGATACCTTAGATTTATGTTTTAAAAGATTTAAAATTTAAAAAGCATTACTAATATCATAAATATACTTGAATTGATTTCCTTTCAAAAACTTTTATGATGGCAGAATTTGTTTACAAATAAAGTTCCAGTATTACCTTAGGTATATATTTGGCAGTCAAAATACTGATTTTTAGGGTGGGAGGGAGGGAGACAAAGAGGGAAGAGATATGGGAACATATATATATGTATAACTGACTCACTCTGTTGTAAAGCAGAAACTAACACACCATTGTAAAGCAATTATACCCCAATAAAGATGTTAAAAAAAAAATACTGATTTTTGAAGGAAAAAATTATTGAAATGCTAATAAAAGTTATTAGGTACATGATCTCATGGGATTATAAAACTCATTGCCCTAGATTATCATTTTACATTTGCTGAGGATGTAGAGAACAATAAAATAAATTCCACTAACATTAAAAAATAATTAAAAAGTTAACTACCAGTTAATGCTGTGGGAAAACCTCATTTTTAAAGAGGATATGAAGTATTAAAGGCTCCTGACTTTTCTGTAATTTTTCAATTCTTGTATTACTTGATTACTATTTAATATTTTATTTTAAATGGTATTTAAGTCACTTAAGAATTTATTACTTTTTCAGAAGTGAATTAACTGTCTTTAGTTGAGGTAGTGGTATTAGTGGTATTAATCCCAAACATACACTATAAAATTTTGGGTATAGAAAGATTAGGATGTTTAAAATTCCCTTGTGATATAGGAGCCAGTTTCCATTCTTTGGGAGGTGGAACTGCAGCATCTTAGCCTGCTCTTCTCGTCAGATTGCTTGTTTGAAACCTATGCAATAAGGAATCTTCTGGGTAGAGCAGCACTGTGCAGTGGAAAAAGAACACTTTCCAGTCAAACAGACTTAGATTTGAAGAACAGTTTTACCTTAACAGGTCAGAATTATTTAAAGTCTCTGAGCCTCAGTTTCCTCATCTGTAAAACAGGAATAACAACTTCTATTTAGGGTGCTAAGGACTAAATACAGTCATGAATGTAATACATCTGGCACAGGCTAGATAAATTCATTGCTTTTATCTACTGCTATAAGTAATCGAGTGTTTGTTTCATATCATTTTTATTTATAATAACAGTAATTAGCATTTATTGAGTACCTAGTGTGTGCCAGACAGTATTCTAAACACTACATGGATCTTGTTTAATCCTTACAAAACAGTGTAAGGTAGGTATTATGGGCCCCATTTTATAAGGAAACTGTGACACAGAAAAATTAAGTAGTTTGTATAGGAATATGTTAGGCAGTAATGAGGAATTACTTCCCTGTGTATATATCTTTTTTTTTAAAGCTTTTTTTTTAAATTAATTAATTTATTTTTTGTCTGTGTTGGGTCTTCATTTCTGTGCAAGGGCTTTCTCTAGTTGCGGTAAGCGGGGGCCACTCTTCATCGCGGTGCGCGGGCCTCTCACTGTTGCAGCCTCTCTTGTTGCGGAGCACAGGCTCCAGACGCGCAGGCTCAGTAGTCGTGGCTCACGGGCCCAGTTGCTCCGTGGCATGTGGGATCTTCCCACACCAGGGCTCGAACCCATGTCCCCTGCATCGGCAGGCAGACTCCCAACCACTGCGTCACCAGGGGAGCCCGTATATATCTTTTTTAAGCAATCAAGACTATATTTTGTTATAACATCAGTGACAAAGGAAACATGATGACTCAGAAACATATTATACACGTAGAATAGACAAAGACAAATACTGTATGATATCACTTATATGTGGAATCTAAAAAATACAATAAACTAGTGAATAAAACCAAAAAGAAGCAGACTCACAGATATAGAGAACAAACTAGTGGTTACCAGTGGGGAGTGGGGAGAGGGGGTGGGGGAGATTTTTAAAAAGGGTTATTATGGCATTATATGAAATCATGTGTGAAACTTTAGGAAATTGTGAAGTTCTATAGAATTTAAAGAATCATTCAGAAAAAAAACGTTAAAAAGAAACATAATATGTTAAAAAAAAAACTTTGGTTATTCTTAAATTTCTCCGAAATGTTCATGCGTTATCTTAAGAGAATCTCTTCTCTTGAGTGAGAGGCTCATGATTCAGGTAAAATCCTTGCTATTTCAGTCAAAACATTTTTTAATGGTAAATGAGCAATTCTCTACTCTTCTCTTATACATTTAGTACAGTACTTGAAAGTGTTTATTTGGTTTCCACAGGGTCGGAATCTGGCGGATCTACGCCGTAGCCAGTCCCGGGGCACATTCACCATTAGCACTACTCTTCGGTTGGGTAGACAGATTCTGGAGTCTATTGAGAGCATCCATTCTGTGGGATTCTTGCACCGAGACATCAAACCGGTAGGGGGCTTTTTCCTCCAGATCACAGAATGAGTTTGCTTGGTACTCTTAATCTTATGATGGGACACAGTAAATTACAAGTGTAGCTTTCTATATTAAATACAAGGTGGTATTTTAATTTCTGTGGCAAAGATGTAAACTTAAAGTACATGTAACTTGCCTTTTAATTTAAAAAAATGATAATTACAAACTATAACTTATAATAAAGAGCTTTTCTCATACAATGAAAATGTTGCTCAGCAGCCAAATTAAAAATTATTAATGCTTCACTATTATTATTATATGTGTTAACATTGTCAATTACTTAGCCTTACACCTAAATTAATAGTTATTCTTTGGATTTCTTTTTCCTGATATTGGTTAAAAATATATACATATGTTGCTTTTAGATGTTGGCATTGTGTTCTTTGAACTATTTCTCAAGTGACAAATTATACTTATAAGAAACCATCAATTATGAAGGAGCTTGATTTTTCTCCTGAGTGCTACAGTGCCAATATATAGTATTTTTTCTATTCTGTCTTTTCTTAGAGATTGTCATTTCTGTAACTGTGAAATATGTCTTTATTTTCTTTTTCTTGGGTTTTGTATTACAAGGAGAAATGCCCCATTTCTGATATGCTGTATTTACTATAAATTTATCATATGTTGGTTGTTGCAGTTGAAAATTATTTCCATCTGTTGCTACATGATTTCTAAAATTAAACAGTTTACATGAAAATGCCAACTAAAATTAACATAATTGAGTCAGACTTAATGTAACATAGATTTCTCCTGCTTTTATTTTTATGTCAAGTTAAACGTCATTATTTGAGAACCATGGTGATTGAAGAGTTTCCATTTTGATTAGAAAGCTCCCTAAGTAGAACAGTATTTTAAAATAAAAGCTAACAATTCTATAACAATTTGACTTTTGACTTTAAAAAAAAATTCCCATATATACCTATATTTGCAAGTTTGTGGTTGTTTAATGTTACATTTATTTTTATTAAGGGAAGAATGCAGAGTGTATTTTCCTTAAGTCTATTTTGAAATGTGTCCTTGAATTGTATTTTAATTTTTACATGTAGTGAAATTCAGGTTCATGATGCTTATAGGAAATTCATTTTAATTTCTGAACTATGTATTCTATTTTGCTCACTCCTAGTTCCTCCCATTTTAAAAAGTAAGTAGTGACTTAGACTAGAATTTCAAGGAACTTAGAGTACTGATTCCAGTTAAGTCAGTGTTGTGTTTTATGTAAATTTATAGTCACATAAATTTTTTGTTGCTCAAAGTTCACCTGATCCTAGGCATTAATAGAAACCACAGCAAAATAATGTATTAATATCCAGTAAACATCATTGACTAGAATAGTATATTTGGGACATGTGTATTATATAGAGTTTAAATAGAAGAATTAAAATAGAGGAAGGATAAGGTATAAGGACTAAGTATAATAATAATATGTATATTTTCCTTCTTTATTTTTCTAGTCAAACTTTGCCATGGGTCGCTTTCCTAGTACATGTAGGAAATGTTACATGCTTGATTTTGGCTTGGCTCGACAATTTACCAATTCCTGTGGTGACGTCAGACCAGTAAGATTTTCATATTATTAAATATTTGAGAATTAACTTATTATTTATAGTGTCACGCTTTTTAAAGAAATGCTAATTGTGTATCAGAATGGATGTCATCCAAGGAGTTTCATATAGATCTCATGATTACTTTATAGATGGTGTTAATTAATTTTATTATTGAGAGTTGTGGCTTTTAAAAACATGTACATTAGACGCAGATTTAGAGTGGTCTTATAAGAACACACATTACCACTTTAGCATCAAGGGTCTTTTTTGCAGTCTGAGTCTCTGTACATCCTGTACTTCTATTTCAGTTACCGTATTTTTCATACCCAGAATTTCCATTTGGTTCTTTTTAAAAATTTCTCTTTAGTGATATTCTCTATTTGATATGGCATTGTAATTATACTTTCCTTACTTCTTTAAGTAAGGAAAGCTTTCCTTTATTTCTTTGAACATATTTATAATGCCTACTTTGAAGTATTCTCCTGTTATATCCAACAGGAGAAGAATGTAGTCATTCTTATAGTCAGTTTCTGTTGCCTACTTTTTTTTTTTACATATATGGGTCACACTTTCCTGTTTCTTTGCATGTCTTATATTTTTTTGTTGTTGGAAACTGGACATTTTAGATAATATATTACAGCAGTTCTGGGTACTGGTCCTCCCAGGGCTTGTTAGTGTTATTTGCTTATTTATATGTTTAGTGACTGACTAGATTATTTTATCCTTCCCCCCATCCCAGCACATAGTGTTAAGTCTCTCTCTCTTTTTTAAAAAATAAATAAATTTATTTATTTATTTATTTGGCTGTGTTGGGTCTTCATTTCTGTGTGAGGGCTTTCTCTAGTTGCGGCGAGCGGGGGCCACTCTTCATCGCGGTGCACAGGCCTCTCACTGTCGCGGCCTCTCTCGTTGCGGAGCACAGCCTCCAGATGCGCAGGCTCAGTAGCTGTGGCTCACGGGCCCAGTTGCTCCGCGGCACGTGGGATCCTCCCAGACCAGGCCTCGAACCCGCATCCCCCGCATTGGCAGGCAGACTCTCAACCACTGCGCCACCAGGGAAGCCTTGTTAAGTCTCTCTTGTTGCCCCTCAGGGAGGTGCAGCTTTGGGTCTGCCCATCATCACCCTGGAATGACAGTGGTACTGTTAGGGCTCTCCTCCACACTTTTTCTGACCACATCCAGTTATTAAACCTGCTGATTGCTGGCTGATTGCTCTGTTGCTTAAAACAGTGCCCCAAGATGTTCATTCCTTGACAGACTAATCCAATCAAATTGTGGCTCCTAAAATGGAATAGTTTGGGGGTTTTTTGGCCGCTGCTGCAGGCTTGCAGGGTTAGTTCCCTGACCAGGGATTGAACCTGGGCCCTCAGCAGTGAGACCACAGAGTCCTAACCACTGGACTGGCAGGAAATTCCCTTCTGAGGTTATAGTTTGATGTTTGTTCTGACCCCAGAAGGGCTCCCCCACCTGTCTTGTTCCTCTGGTTCTCACCTGGCCAGCCTGTGGTCTAGGCTGTATCAGATCCACAAATCCTCCCAATTCTCTGTACTATACCCTCCACTATTAATGAGAGGGTCTTAAGTTTAATTAACCTCACTGTTGCAAATGAAATAAGTTCCTTTGGGAAGAGATTGGGAGATAAACTTTTTTACGGCGTTCTTCTGTCCGCAGACAAAATCTCTGGCCGAGGGCTCTGGAGTTGGGGGTGAGGACTATGGCAGACTTCTCTCTGAGTGACATCTTCTCTTAGGAGCAGGGCCCTCTGGTTGAGATCGGGACAGTAGCCTGAGGTCTCTTGGCTTGACTCTCCTGGCATGGAACCACTGCTTCATGAGCCAGGAGAAGGGCTTTTGGGGCCCCAGTATTTTCAGCACACCATGCCCAAGGTAGAGCCTTCATTCCATGAGTGGAAGCTGGGTGCAAGAAAGGGGCTTCCACCTCTGTACCACGCTTGCCCATGACAGCCTCCTCAGCAACAGGCAGCTGGGAGAAGATGAGAAATGCTGAAGTCCTGCTCCTACACAAAGAAAGCCCTCTGGCTCGGAACTGGGGAAGGAAGGAGCCCTGTGTTCTCGGCTGCAGCATCCTGGAGTGGAGCCACCACTGCTGATCTGGAAGAGAGGAAGGAGGGGGAGCGGTTTTGGTTCAAATACCGTAGACTCTAGCTTTTCTTACTGACTTTTCATGAATATGAAATAGCTGTTTCATCATTTGTTGTTTGCTCGAAGGACCATTTCCAGAGGCTATGGTTATTTTTTAAAATTATTTTTACCAGTTTTACTGGGGAGCAGGTCATTAGAGCTCCTCATATTGTCATACTGGCAGTTGATCTCCCCCTACAGTCCTTTAATGTCTACCTTTTTTTAAAATTTATTTTTTAATTGAAGTATAGTTGATACAATGTTGTGTTATAATGTCTACTTTTATACTTTTTGTTTCGACTTGGTACAGACTATGATTTTCATTTCTAGCAGATTAGTTGCACAGAAGTTGAAACACTGGTTTTGAATGAGCTAATAACTATATAATAACAGACTGTATACAATAAATGTAAATTATATTTAAAATATAGGCACATGAAAATTTAAGCACCTAGAAATTATAAGAGAATCTTTTTGGTTCCAGTGAAGGTCTTGCATTAATAGATAGCAAGGCAGGTGATGAATTTGGGTCCAGTGCAGCTTATTAGACTTGAATATATTTCTGGAGTCTCATTTCTATTCCAAATATCTTTTTTTTTTAGTTTTTAGAATATTATGAGGTTATTATTTATTCACTTATAAAACACTTATTAAATGAGCACAGATTATGTGTGAGGCATGGATCTAGGTGCTGGGACTGCAGCAGTGAACAGCAGACCAAAATGAGGTTCTTATGGAGGTTATATTTTAGTGGTGAAGACAGATAATATACAAATAAATACATAATTTTAGACTGTGATAAATTCTACAAAAAAAAAAACAGCAGAAAGCAGGGTATTGACATAGAGAGTGATGGGCAGTGAGGCTAGGAGACTATTTTAGAGGTATTAGTTAGAAAAGACTTCTCTAAGGAGGTATTGAGTTGAGAGTTGAATGAAGTATGAGAGCAGGCTGTGTGATTTTCTAGAAAGAGAGTGCTCCAGGCAAAGGGAACAGCAAGTGCAGAGACTCTGAGGCAGAGTAAGTTTGGTATATTCAAGGAAAAGAGGGGAGGCCACTCTGGCTGTAGCATGGCATAGCGTAGTGTGGTGGGTAAGTGGAGAGAGACGAGTTTAGGAGGTTGGTAGGCCCCAGAATGTGAATGGTTTTGCCAAGAGATGGATTTTATTCTAAGTGTGATAGGAAGCAGGGTTGTTGCATAATATGTTACATGCTCTGTCAATAAGCTAACTATACAGTTATATACAGAAGTAAGTTATATTTAAAACGTAGCCACGTGAGAATTTAAGTGCCTTGAAATTGTGGAAGACTATCTTCAGTTCTATCAGTGTTCTTGTATTAATTGGTATTTGGGCAGGTAAAGAAATTAGTTTCTATGTAGTGTATTGGGTTTGAATATATTTCTGGAATCCCACTTCTATTCTGAATAGCAGTTTTTCAATTCTTAGGACCTTTTTTTTTTATCACTCTGTGAAGAAGAGACTATTGAGAGCAAGAGTAGAATCAGAAAGACAAGTTAAAAGGCTAATGCCATGGTCCAGTGGTCATTGCTGGTGGCTGGGACTTAGGGCATTAGGGTGATACAATGAACATGTGGAAAATGCTTATATTTAGGATATGTTTTAAAGATGTATTTAACAGGACTTCCTTCTGGATTTGATACTGAAATGTGAAGGGAAAAGAAGAGTCAAGAATGACTAGTAAGTTTTTGTCCTGAAACCATGATAGAGATGAAGGCTGAAGTGTGGATTTGATGAGGGAAAAACGGAAGTTCTCTCTCTCTTTTTTTTTAAAGCTTTCTTAGTGTTTTGTTTTTTTTTTTAATTTTTAAAATTTTTGAATTTTTGGCTGCATTGGGTCTTCGTTGCTGTGCATGGGCTTTCTCTAATTGCGGTTAAGTGCGGGCCACACTTCATTGCAGTACACGGGCTTCTCATTGCGGTGGCTTCTCTTTATTTTTATTTATTTATTTTTTTATTTGCAGTACGCGGGCCTCTCACTGTTGTGGCCTCTCCCGTTGCGGAGCACAGGCTCCAGACGTGCAGGCTCAGCGGCCATGGCTCACGGGCCCAGCCACTCTGCGGCATGTGGGGTCTTCCCAGACTGGGGCACAAACCCGTGTCCCCTGCATCAGCAGGCAGACTCTCAATCACTGCGCCACCAGGGAAGCCCTTTTTTTAAAATTTTTATTTATTTATTTTTGCGGTGGCTTCTCTTGTTGCAGAGCACAGACTCTAGGCACGTGGGCTTCAGTAGTTGTGGCTCGCGGGCCCTAGAGTGCAGGCTCAGTAGTTGTGGCTCATGGCCTTAGTTGCTCTGCAGCATGTGGGATCCTTCCAGACCAGGGATCGAACTCGTGTCCCCTGCAATGACAGACAGATTCTTAACCACTGCACCACCAGGGAAGTCCCCGGAAGTTCTATTTTCTAAAAGTTAAGTTTAAAATGCCTCTTAGATTCTAGATGGAAATAATAAGAAGTTGACTTGATATAGTAATCTGTAGCTCAAAGGAGATTATCAGGGATGGAGGTAATATAAATCTAAGAATCATTTGCTCCCAATGTTTAAAAATAAATGGTAATTTAAAAAAATGGAACTAGGTTAGATCAGCTAGGGAAAAGGTATAGCTAGAAAAGAAGAGAGGTCTGAGTCTGAGCCATTGAGACACTTTAGCAACTCGATAATGGATAGAAAAGAGCTATGAATTAGCAAAGAACAGTGGGGAGGAGGATTGGCCAGTGAGGTAGGAGGAAAATCAGGAGAGTGTGGTATCTTGAGAGCCAAGTGAAGAAAGTGCTTCAGATATGTGGGGTGCTACTGATGCTACTGATAGGTCAGGGAAGGTAGGAGAACTGAGAACTGATCATCTGGGTTTAGCAAGATGGAAGTGACTGGTGACTTTTATAAAAGTGATTCTGTAGAGCAATGAAAACTTAATTGGAGTAGGTTAAAGAAAGTGTTGGGGAGAGGATGTGGAGAAAGGGAATATAAGTAAAAAAGGAAGTAGTTGTAAGGGAAGTAAAATCCTTCCCTCCTTTCCTAGTTTATTTTTTTTTAATGTCAGCTATTGTAGCATGCTCGTGTTCTAATATTAGTATTGCTCCAGGAGACATGAAAAAAATTGATGATGTAGGACAGAGCAGGAACAATCATAGGAGCCAAGTTCTTGCAAGCTGTTAGGGGAAGGAATCCTGGCACAATGGTGAGGATAGCCCATTATTAGAGCAAGAACACTTCTTCCACTGTAACTGAGAAAAGGTAGAATAAATGGACACAGATACAGGTAGGCATTTAGATTTGGTGGTGGAAGTTGAAGTTCTCTCATGGCTTTTATTTTCTCAGTGAAGAAAGAGACAAGGCCTTTTGCTGAGAGTGCAAAATGGTGTTGGAGGTTGAGGAGAGAAGAGCACGTGTGAAATAGTTATCATGGAAGGGGAGAGAGCAAACTGACTGGGAAAATATAATAGATTGCTGGGCTGTGCTGAAAGCTCATTTGAGTATGATGGTAATTTAAGGTACGATTGTCAGTACAATCCTTTTTCTCCATATACTTTTAACTGCTTGTTTACAGGTACAGTTTAGTCTATGAATTGAGCTTAACGGGGGTTGGGGTCAGGTTAGCACTGTGGAAGAAAGAGGGAATATCATTGTGGTCGAATGTAGCCCAGGCTGTGTAAGGAGTTAACTTTCCCTTTATTTATGTGTTAATAGCTAGTTCCTTTTAGAGTTTTTATGCCAGTAGGATTTCATAATTTTCTTTAAAACTCTTAAATCTCAAGTAAAATTACTTTCTTACTTTTTGGATCATAATTATGATTGAAATCATTTCCCTATATTGTTCCACTAATATAAAATCAAAAGTTGCCTGGGTAGATTTCTTTTATATAGTACAATTTTGTTTATTTATTGCTTTTAAGAAACTTGAATTGAGTTGCTTGGATTCTCTAGGTATGCCATCATGTTATCTGCAAAAACCAATATTTCCTTTTTTTTTTTTCCCTTGCTATGTGTATTCTAGAAGAGTGTAAAAAACATATATAAAAATTTTAAGGAAGAATGTCAAAACATCCATGGCCTCCGTCTAGGTTAAGAAATAGTTCATTACCACCTCAGAAGTGTTCTGTGGGTCGATCACTTCCTGATCACATCCCTTTTCCTCCTTCGAGCTCCTTCAGTGGAGCTTACCGTGAAGATGGAAGTGTCTGTATGTGTACTGTCTTATCTGGTAGCCACTAGCTACATGTGGCTATTGAGCACTTGAATTGTGGCCAGAGCAAGTGAGGAACTGAATTTTAAATTTCATTTAGTTTTAAGTTGCTATTATAGTGGCCATTGCAGCCATAACCTACATTCTATATTTTGCATTAACCAGTCCCTTACTTTTCTTTCTTCTTTCTTCTATAGACCCGAGGGTACTTGTTTTGGAGTATGGAGCAGATTCAGGGAGCTGTTGTAAAATAGTACAGTTATCATGTACCCTTCACCTAGCTTCCCCCGATGATGACATCTTACATAATCATAATACGTTGTCAAAACTAAGAAACTGTTATTGGTAGACTATTATTAACTCAAGTACAGACCTGAGTCAGATTTCACTATTTTTTACATACACTTTTCCTTTCAGGGGAGGGGTGGTATATGAAATTTTATCACACATATAGATTCATATAACCAACAGCCCAATCAAGATATAAAACTATTCCATCACCACAGAGAAACTCCCTCAAAACATAAATGTGTATTTATTTTTCCAAACTTATGATATAGGATTGTCAGTCAGAATGCATTACAAAGGGAATGATGGATCCTATCTGTTACACTAGCGATACTAGCAAGTTGTTTATGTGGTTGGTTTTGAGAGCCTCTACTGTTTTTTGTTTGTTTTTTATGAATTTATTTATTTATTAACTTATTTTTGGCTGTGTTGGGTCTTCGTTGCTGCGTGTGGGCTTTCTCTAGTTGCGGTGAATGGGGGCTACCCTTTGTCGTGGTGTGCGGGCTTCTCATTGTGGTGGTTTCTCTTGTTGCGGAGCACGGGCTCTAGGCGTGGGAGTGTCAGTAGTTGTGGCACGTGGGAGAGCCTCTACTGTCTATAACCTTAAGATGTAGCTTCCCTGGTGGCGCAGTGGTTGAGAGTCCGCCTGCCGATGCAGGGGACACGGGTTCGTGCCCCAGTCTGGGAAGATCCCACATGCCGCAGAGCGGCTGGGCCCCGTGAGCCATGGCCGCTGAGCCTGCGCGTCTGGAGCCTGTGCTCCGCAATGGGAGAGGCCACAACAGTGAGAGGCCTGCGTACCGCAAAAAAAAAAAAAAAAAAAAAAGGAATTGTGTGTGTCTCTGTATATATATTTGCAGTACTTTGGTCCATACGGTTTTGGAGTTGAACTTCTATTTACTTAGTGATTTGAATCTGCATGTTCATGTTTTCCCTCCTGGTTTAGAGGATGCCTCAGTTTCTTTAGCCCTTGAGCTGGCACCTTACATTGGCCCTTTGTGTCTAAGCTCTTGGAATGCCATGTTTTCTCTTGCTGCTTCCTTCTTAACCATTCAGCTGAAACTTCCAGTGCCTAGGGCTATAGTGTCCTACTTAAGAAAAAATTTTAAATGTTACCATTCCAGAATTTCATCTATTTTCTTATTTCCATTGAGGGTTTTGTTACATAGTTCTCCACGCATTTTTCCCCTTCTGATCCTTTCCTTTTGGTAGCAGTAGGTCTAGGCTTATACCTCAAGTCCTTCCCTTCTTCTGGATTTATTCTCCTAGGAGCTCATTCTGTCTCTGACATTCATCCCCGCCTTTGCTGCTTCTGTCCTTGTACTAGTCTTGTGGTTTCTTGTTTGGATTATTAAAATAGTTTCCTCACTGGTCTCCCTACCTTCTCCTTCCAATCTATCCTTTATACTTGCAGTGGAGTAAACATCCCAAGCACTTTCTCAATCATGTTACTTCCTTACTTAAAATTTTTTTATGAATTCCATTTGCCTCTACCTTATAAGCCAAACAACATATGACATTTAAGGCCATCCTTCATTTGATTCCAACCTACTTTTCCATTATTTTCTCTCACCATTTGCTTCAGCCATACCAAATTCTTTTCCCTAACACTTAACAGTACTTTTGTCCCTTTTTGCATTGTTCACTGTGTTCTTTTTAAAATGCATTTCCTTTTCTTTTTCTGACTTACTTCACTCTGTATGACAGTCTCTAGGTCCATCCACATCTCTACAAATGACCCAATTTCGTTCCTTTCTATGGCTGAGTAATATTCCATTGTGTGTATGTACCACATCTTCTTTATCCATTCCTCTGTTGATGGACATTTAGGTTGCTTCCATATCCTGGCTCTTGTAAGTAGTGCTGCAATGAACATTGGGATACATATGTCTTTTTGAATTACGTGGTATCTAGAAAAATGGTAGGGATGATCTTATTTGCAAAGCAGAAATAGAGACACAGAGAGAGATCAAACTTATGGATACGAAGGGGGAAAGGGAGGAGGTGGGATGAATTGGGAGATTGAGATTGACATATATACACTATTGATACTATGTATAAAATAGATAACTAATGAGAACCTATTGTGTAGCACAGGGAACTCTACTCAATGCTCTTTGGCAACCTAAATGGGAAGGAAATCCAGAAAAGAGGGGATATATGTATACATATCGCTGATTCACTTTGCTATACAATAGAAACTAACACAACATTGCAAAGCAACTATACTCCAATAAAAATTAATTTAAAAATAAATAAATAAAATGCATTTCCTCCTTCCTGTTGTAATTCTGTCAGTCCTTTAAGGCTCAATTTATTTTTTCTTTTTCATTTTCACTTAAATATCTAGGTACTTTTTTCTTTTTCTTTTTAAAAATTGAAGTGTAGTTGATTTACAATATATTAATTTCAGGTGTACAACATAGTGATTGAATATTTTTATAGATTATACTCCATTTAAAGTTATTATAAAATATTGGCTCTATTCCCTGTGCTATATAATACTTCCTTTTAGCTTATTTATTTTATATATAGTAATTTGTATCTTAATCACCTACCCCTGTCTTGCCCCCTCCCCATTTTTCTCCCCAGTGGTAACCACAGTTTATTCTCTTTGTCTGTAAGTCTGTTTCAGTTTTTTTTTTTTTTTTTTTT
>NW_006787469.1:282833-287006 GCF_000442215.2 Lipotes vexillifer
TTTTCGCGGTACGCGGGCCTCTCACTGTTGTGGCCTCTCCCGTTGCGGAGCACAGGCTCTGGACGCGCAAGCTCAGCGGCCGTGGCTCACGGGCCTAGCCACTCCACAGCATGTGGGATCTTCCTGGACTGGGGCACGAACCCATGTCCCCTGCATCGGCAGGTGGACTCTCAACCACTGCGCCACCAGGGAAGCCCCCTGTTTCAGTTTTTTTATCTTCATTTGTTTGTTTCATTTTTTAGATTCCACATATAAGTGATAACATACTGTATTTGTCATTCTCTATGATTTATTTCACTAAGCATAATACCCTTCAGGTTCATCATGTTGTTGCAAGTGGTAAAATTTTATTCTTTTTAAGGCTGAGTAATATTCCAGTGTGTGTGTGACATCTTCCTTATCTATTCATAAGTTGATGGACACTTAGAGTGCTTCTATGTCTTGGCTATTGTAAATAATGCTGCTATGAACATTGAGGTGCATGTATCTTTTTGAATTAGTGTTTTCATTTTCTTTGGATATATACCCAGGAGTGGAATTTCTAGATCATATTGTCTATGAGCTATGTTTAGTTTTTTTTGAATCTCCAGACGGTTTTTCATAGTGGCTGCATCAATTTACATTCCCACTAACAGTGTATGAGGGTTCCCTTTCTTCCCTGTCCTCACCAACATTTATTATATGTGTTCTTTTTGATGATAGCCATTCTAACAGGTGTGGTTTTGATTTGGATTTCCCTGATGATTAGCAGTGTTGAGTGTCTTTTCATGTGCTTCTTGGCCATCTATATGTCTTCTCTGGAAAAATATCTATTCAGGTTTACTGCCTAATTTTTAATCGGGTTTTTTTTTTTTTTTTTTGATACTGAGTTGAATGAGCTGTTCATATATTTTGGTTATTAACCCCTATTGGTCATATCATCTGTGAATATTTTCTCCCATTCAGTAGGTTATCTTTTCATTTTTTTAAGTGGTTTCCTTTGCTGTGCAAAAGCTTTTAAGTTTAATTAGGTCCAATTTGTTTACTTTTGCTTTTGTTTCCTTTGCCTGGCAGATCTAAGAAATTGCTATGATATGTGTCAGTGTCTGCCTATGTTTTCTTCTAAGGAATTTATGATTTCTGGTCTTATATTTAAGTCTTTAATCCATATTGAGTTTATTTTTATATATGGTGTGAGACAATGTTCTAATTTCATTCTTTTACATGTAGCTGTCCAGTTTTCCCAGACCACTTATTGAAGAGACTATCTTTTCTCCATTTATATTCTTGCACCCTTTGTCATAGATTAATTGACTGTAATTGTGTGGGTTTATTTCTGGGCTCTCTATACTGTTCGATTGATCTATGTGTCTATTTTTTGTGCCAGTACCATGCTGTTTTGATTACCGTAGCTTTGTAGTATAGTCTTAAGTCAGGGAATGCGATACCTTCAGCTTTGTTCTTTTTTCTCGAGATTGCTTTGGCTTCTAGGTATTTATTTTAATAAAACATGCTCTTAGGTTACTAACCACTCTCACTTTTTACTTTCTTTAAAGATGTTTTTAAACATAAGTTTTGGAAATATATTCATGTGGTACAAAAATAAAAGAATTAAAAATTCATCAAAAGTAAACACTTCTGCATTTTGAAAACACACTGTTAAGCAAATGAAAAGTCAAATCACAGACTGGAATAAAATATTTGCAAAACACACATCTTACAGAGGACTTTATATCCAGAATCTATAAGCAATTCTCAAAACTCAATAATAAAAAAACAAACCTATAAAAATAAGCAAAAGATTTGGATAGGCATTTCATTAAAGAATAGATACTACAGATGGCAAATAAGTACATGAACAAATTCTGAACATCTTTAGTTATTAGGGAAATGCAAATTAAAACCACAGTTAGATACCATTACACAGTAATTAGAATAGTTAAACCTAAAACACTAGACAATTCTAAGTTCTAAGGAGGGACAGAAATCAGAGGTTGCCAGCCAGAAACTGGGAGTCAAGGGAATTGACTATAAAGGGCATTAAGGGAACTCTTGGGGTAATAGTACCCAATAATTTAAGTTTATGAATATGTGAATTACATGTACCGGGAGAGGTACAAGTTGCCAGCATCTTTGAATTGAGTTTGAATGATATAGCCAAGACACAAAGATGTTGGCATCTTATTTTACTTAGACCTCATGGTCTTAATATACTTATTTGTAACCAGAGCCTGAATATTAATGTATATACTATGATGCTTGTCATTAAAGCATTTATGTTTTCTAATGTACAGAGTTTATTTGTCATAAATCCTACTTTATTTTAAAATGGTAGGAAAAAATGGGATTCATTGATAACTGAAATGGGACTCATTGATAACTAATATGCTTTAAACATGATTTAGAGATATTCTCTCTAATTTTTATAATTTCACAATAATTTAAAAAGTTAGAAATTTAAGTAGTGTTTTCTTCACAGTAATACGCGTTTCTCCCTTCTACTTCATGGGCTTAAGTGTGCTGAATCTTATGCTATTTAAAGCTCAGTTACTATTCTTTGCTTGGTTTTGTAGCCTCGAGCTGTGGCAGGCTTTCGAGGGACAGTTCGTTACGCATCAATCAATGCTCATCGGAACAGGGTAGGTATCTGAACTAGAGTCATGGCTGTATAAGCATGCTGATGCTTGAATCAGATTGACTTCTTTGCATTAGAGTACAGAGGTGTGGAAAGTGCTTTGGAGTAGAAGGAAAGGTGTTAGAAATACTAATGCATGGTATGATGCATAGTGGATAGATAATAGATGTGTGCAGCTGCATAGAAAATAAAATTTAATTTGGCAGAAAATATAATGGCTAATTATATATATGTCTATGGAGAATCTTGTGTCCTTAATTAGATATAAGTATTAAATTTACTGTAGAATTTTGAAGAAAGAAAGTATCTGTGTTCTATTTCAAGAAGTTATTTGAGAATTCATACTATCAATACCTAATGCAGGAGGTCATTTTATCTGTAATATACATCTAATCTGTGATATCCCCTCTCCATCAAACTTTTGTTTTCATGAAGATCTAAAATATAGCAACTTAAATTTTTTTTTTCACCTTAGTACATTATACCTCTCCTCTTGGGTTAAATTAAAAAAATTTCTCTCTCTCTTTTTTTAACTTTGATCCTTTTGTTTTGCTCTAAAATTTTTTTTCCTCATCCTGAACCTTAGTTACGAATAGGAAAGGTGGGTACTTTATGGATTCTCAACTGTTGAACTTGTTTGGACAGAATTGAGAAATATAACAAGTGATTCCTTGATAAAATAAAGAGAAATCTTTTCTTGGTCTTTTGTTACCTTATTCTTGTTCTGTGAAGCCAAAACTACTTTAATAAAAACTTGACCAGGACTTCCCTGGTGGCACAGTGGTTAAGAATGCTACTGCCAATGCAGGGGTCATGGGTTTGAGCCTTGGTCTGGGAAGATCCCACATGCCATGGAGCAACTGAGCCTGTGTGCCACAACTACTGAGCCTGCGCTCTAGAGCCCGCAAGCCACAACTACTGAACCCATGCGCCACAACTACTGAAACCCGCGTGCCTAGAGCCTGTGCTCTGCAACAGGAGAAGCCACTGCAGTGAGAAGCCTGCGCATCTAAACGAAGAGTAGCCGCCGCTCACCGCAACTATAGAAAGCCCACACACAGCAACGAAGACCCAATGCAGCCAAAAATAAATAAATTTAAAAAATAATAATAACTTGACCAATGCTAAATGTAATAGGAAGAGAATGCTGTGGTTTTATATGCTATGCTTCAGTTAATTTGGTTTCTTAGGATGTGATTATAAATTGAAAATAGGAAAAGTATTTTTATCAGTGTGTAGCACTCTGCTGAGCATTTTAACTCATTTGGTTTGATTCAGTGTTGTTTTATTTTATGGTATTTAGTTACTTATTCTACCTTGAAAAGAGGTACGCATCCTCCAGATAGATTCTTGCGAAAGTTTAGAAGTACTATGCTTTCTAATTAATTCTATTAAAGAATATGTCCACATTGGAATCTTTGGAATAGGACATTCTTTTTGAGATAAGCGTAGACATTTTCAGAGATCATAATAGCTATATAAACATTTTCAAAATAGCTGCTAGAAAGAGATTTATATATATATATATATATATATATATATATATATTTTTTTTTTTT